>NC_053022.1:79103648-79407733 GCF_003073215.2 Triticum urartu | reverse complement strand
GGATCGTATTGTTGTGCCCAAAGGTGAACTTCGTAAAGTGATCATGAACGAGGCTCACAATTCTCTCCTCTCCATCCACCCTGGGAGCACGAAGATGTATCAGGACCTCAAGCAAGCTTATTGGTGGACTCGAATGAAGTGAGATATCGCTCAATTCGTGAATGAATGTGATGTCTGCAGAAGAGTGAAGGCAGAACACCAAAGGCCAGCTGGTCTCCTCCAACCTCTTGCCATTCCAGAATGGAAGTTTGACCACATTGAAATGGACTTCGTGACTGGGTTTCCAAAGTCCAAGCGTGGCAATGATGCTATATTTGTTGTCATCGACAAGCTCACCAAAGTGGCTCACTTTCTGCCTATCAAAGAGTCGATCACTGCAGCTCAATTGGCGGAACTCTATACCTCTCGCATTGTCTCTCTGCACGGTATTCCTCAAGTGATCTCTTCAGACCGTGGCAGCATCTTTACCTCCAAGTTTTGGGATTCTTTTCAGAAGGCCATGGGCACCAACATCCGCTTCAGCACTGCTTTCCATCCTCAAACGAGCGGTCAAGTCGAGCATGTCAACCAGATTCTCGAAGACATGCTCAGGGCTTGTGTGATCTCCTTCGGCATGAAGTGGGAGGATTGTCTTCCTTATGCTGAATTCTCATACAACAACAGCTTTCAAGCAAGTTCGGGCAAGGCCCCCTTTAAAATTCTATATGGCAGGAAGTGCCGTACCCCTCTCAACTGGTCTGAAACCGGTGAACGTCAGCTGCTGGGTAATGACCTGATCACAGAGGCAGAAGAAATGTGCAAGGTCATTCGTGATAACCTCAAAGCAGCCCAATCCTGCCAGAAGAGCTACTATGACAGTAAGCACCGTGATTTGGCTTTCGAGATCGGAGATCATGTTTACCTCCGCGTCTCTCCCATGAAAGGTACTCGTCGCTTCGGTATCAAAGGGAAGCTTGCCCCTAGATACGTGGGACCTTTCAAGATTGTCAGCAAGAGAGGCGACCTCGCCTATCAGCTCGAGCTTCCTTCAAACTTTGCAAATGTTCATGATGTGTTCCACGTCTCTCAGCTTTGAAAGTGCTTCAAGACTCCTGACCGCACCGTCAACTTCGAGGACATTGAGCTCCAAGAAGATCTCTCCTATCGTGAGCACCCAGTTGCTATTATTGAAGAGACTGAACGCAAGACCCGCAACAAGTCAATCAAATTTCTCAAAGTTAAGTGGTCTCACCATTCCGACCGTGAAGCTACCTGGGAACGCGAGGATCACCTCCGTTCTGAGTACCCGGAGTTCTTTCAGTCCTAGATCTCGGGACGAGATCTTTTCGTAGTGGTGGAGTGTTGTAACGCCCCAGATATACTTTCCATATTTGTACTCCAACTCTTGCCGTTTCCGGCGTTAAGTTATATTTATTTCTCGGGTTCGGGTCTTTGTCTCCGTGTGTTGTTTTTCTTTTTCGTGCATCTCTTATCATGTCATCACGTGCATTGCATTTGCATACATATTCATCTCATGCATTCGAGCATTTTCCCCGTTGTCCGTTTTGCATTCCGGCGCTTCGTTCTCCTCTGGTGGCCATTTCTAGCTTTCTTTCGTGTGTGGGGATTAAAAATTTCCGGATTGGACCGGGACTTGCCAAGCGGCCTTGGTTTACTCCCGGTAGACCGCCTGTCAAGTTTCATATCATTTGGACTTCGTTTGATACTCCAACGGTTAACCGAGGGACCGAAAAGGCCTCATGTGTGTTGCAGCCCAACACCCCCCAAATTTGGCCCAAAACCCACCAAACTCTGCTCCATGTCCTAGAGCGTTCGATCACGATCGCATGGGCGAAAACCGCACCTCATTTGGACTCTCCTAGCTCCACTTATGCCTATATATACATCCCCCATTCCAAATCTCACATTTCTCCCCGTCCTCCTCCTAAAAAAAAAGAGTTCGACCCCCGCCACCGACGGACGTGTCCGGATCGGACCGGACACCGTCCGCCCCGCCGCCGCCAGCCAACCATTCGCCGCCACCTGTCCCCGGGGCGGGACCGCATCGCCGCCGGCCCGCCTGGCCCGCGCCCGGCCCCCGTGGCCCATCTCCCCGCTGCCTCGCGCCAGTGCCCCGCCGCCTTTCTTCCTCGTCGCCAGCGCCCTGCCGCCGCCCGTCCCCGGCCGCGTGCTGCCGCCGTCGCCGGCCGGCGCCACCGCGCCGGGCCCCGCCGCCTCGACCTTCTCCGGTGGCCCGCGCCGCCGCAGGACGCCGCTCCACCTCCGGCCGCCGTCCTCTCCTCCGGGCCCGGCCTTCCCCGCTGCTCCGGCCGCCGTCCCCACCATTCCCGACGAACCTCGGCAGCCGTGCCGCTACAGTGCTCCCGGGCCGGATCTGAGATTTGGAAACCCTAGGGGGTTGACTTTCCCCTCTCCCGTCTAATTTTTTATGCTATCTTTGACTGCTTATATCTCCGCAACCGTAGCTCCGTTTTGGGCGTATGATATATCAAAATCTTTGTCTCGACGAGTACATCATTTCATTCCATTGCATCATTTGCATTTGAGGTCATCTTATTGCCCAAAATGCTGTTAGAAGGAGGCTTCGTGAGTTAAATTGCAGATCCGTTAGTTCATCATGCACTTTTGTCATTTTTGCCATGTTTAATTCGTGCATGATATGCCTGTGCCCCTTTGGGATGAATTGTTAAGCATTTTGTCTTCTTTCCAGAGGTGCCACCCATGCATTTTTAGGATGTGTGTGTTGTCTTGTGCAAGCTTGCGAAGAGAGGTACCTGAGATTGCTGATTTCAGTGACTTAGTGATTTTCACTAAGTCTGGGATATTTTAGTTCATGATGCTATATGTCAAGCTTGTTTCCTAGTGATCCGTGCCTCTTTTGAGGATGATCAGTAAGGGAGTTTTGATATTTATGTTATGCTCTATCCATCCATGCCCTTGTTTGCATATATGGAGTGCTCTAGGTTGACTCAATCGAGCTCAACTTTTGCTTCGTTGTTAATCTGGGCAGATCGTCAACTTATTTGCGATTTTGCCGATGCTACCGTTAGTGTTACATGCATGCTATGCCTTTGTTCTTGCCATGTGTAGCTAGAATATTGTGCCTTCTTGCTGGTTATATGCTTGCCTTGCTATGACTTGCACCATGGTGAGTGCATCGAGCTCGTTTACATGCCTTCGTGAGTTAAATTTCTGCATGTCTCAGTTTTCACTAAGTCTGAAAACTGATTGTGTTCGAGCTATGTTCGTGAGCTCGGTAGAGTATTTTGTGAACCCTTTTGGCCCCAGGTCACTTTGGGTGTTTTGTTAAGCTTGTGGAGTAGCTCCATGCCATGTTCTTACTTGTCATGTTCAGGTCATTTATCATGTTGTTTTGCTGCTCCGAAGAGAGCATCGTGATCTGAAATTTCAGGCTAGTGTTAATTTCACTAAGTCTGGAATCTGTTTTGCATATTCATTTTTTCCATGCTTGTTTGAACCTCTTAATGGATGAATTTGCCTATGGCTCAGTGCTAGTGTTTTGCTAACCATCTTGTGTACATCACTGCCATGTATTTTGATTTCATTTTTGGTGGCTGTAGCATGTTCATTTCGTTGCATTTAGATGCCTACTTGCTGTAAATCGCAGACCGGTGTCATATCTTAAAACGCTTGCCATTTCCAAACCGTAACTCCGATTCCAATGATCTTTATATCGTTTTCAAGCGATTTCATCCCCTCTATCTAGTGGCACCCTTGGAATTCCAGGTTGAGGCCAGGTTCATGCATTTCCTGTCATATCTTGCATTTTGCATCCCGCATCGCATCCCGCATAGCATGTCATCATTTCATCATATTGCTTGGTCTTGCACGTGGTTGATTGTATCCTTGTTGCTTGTTTGTCTTGTTGGGTAGAGCCGGGAGACGAGTTCGCTACCGAGGAGCCCGTTGAGTTTGCTTGTGAGGATCCAGTCAACTTTGACAACTGTGCAGGCAAGATGATCATACCCTCGAAATCACTACTATCTTTGCTATGCTAGTTTGCTCGCTCTTGCTATGCCAATGCTACGATGCCTACCTTTTGCTTGTCGGCCTCCCAATTGCCATGTTGAACCTCTAACCCACCTTGTCCTAGCAAACCTTTGATTGGCTATGTTACCGCTTTGCTCAGCCCCTCTTATAGCGTTGCTAGTTGCAGGTGAAGATTGGAGCCGTTCCTTGTTGGAACATTTATTTACTTGTTGGGATATCATTATATTGCCATGTTATCTTAATGCATCTATATACTTGGTAAAGGGTGGAAGGCTCGGCCTCTCGCCTAGTGTTTTGTTCCACTCTTGCCGCCCTAGTTTCCGTCATATCGGTGTTATGTTCCCGGATTTTGCGTTCCTCATGCGGTTGGGTCATTATGGGAACCCCTTGGGTTCTGCAGACTCAAGGGTCATCTTATTTTAACCCCCCCGGGCCAGTGCTCCTCTGAGTGTTGGTCCACCTGTCAGCTACCGGTGGCCACCAGGGGCAACTCTGGGCTGGCCTACCTGTACCTAAGACAATCTGAGTGTGCCCTGAGAAAGAGATATGTGCAGCTCCTATCGGGATTTGTCGGCACATTCGGGCGGTGTTGCTGGTCTTGTTTTAACCTGTCGAAGTGTCTTGAGTTACCGAGATACCGAGTCTGATCGGAACGTCTTGGGAGGAGGTCTATTCCTTCGTTGACCGTGAGAGCTTGTCATGGGCTAAGTTGGAACCCCCTGCAGGGATTGAACTTTCGAAAGCCGTGCCCGCGGTTATGGGCAGATGGGAATTTGTTAATGTCCAGTTGTAGATAACTTAAACCTTAATTAATTAAAATGAATCAACTGAGTGTGTTGCCGTGATGGCCTCTTCTTGGCGGAGTCCGGGAAGTGGACACGGTGTTGGAGTAATGCTTGCGCAGGTTGTTCCTCTAGATTCTCGCTCGCGCCTTGCCTCCTCTTCTCGCTCTCTTTTGCGTATAAGTTAGCCACCACATATGCTAGTCGCTTGCTGCAGCTCCACATATACTTGCCTTATCCATTCCTATAAGCTTAAATAGTCTTGATCGCGAGGGTGCGAGATTGCTGAGTCCCTGTGGCTCACAGATACTATAATTCCAGATGCAGGTCCAGGTGATTCCGCTCCAGGTGACGAGTACGAGCTCAAGTGGGAGTTCGACGAGGACTCTCAGCGTTATTATGTTTCCTTTCCCGATGATCAGTAGTGGTGCCTAGTTGGGGTTATCGATTCAGGGCCTTGTCGCATGTTGGGGTTCTTTTCCATTTTGGCACCGTAGTCGGGCCATGAGTGATCTGTATGATGGATGTTATTTATGTTCCTTGATGTGACGTGGCGAGTGTAAGCCAACTATGTACCTCCCCTTTATATTATTTATGTACATGGGATGTGTGATGATTTCCTGACTTGCGACATTGCTTTCAATGCGGTTATGCCTCTAAGTCGTGCCTCGACACGTGGGAGATATAGCCGCATCGAGGGCGTTACATTAAATTTCATGCCGCAGATACCGAGGCCAACTTGCTACGATCGTTGGTAATAAATGAAAACAAAGATATAATACTCTTTCCTTACAACTTCAAGTGAGTGTTACTGTCTTGTGCATATTCGGTTTCCCTTATATATTAGTCAAGGTTATAGTAATGTAATTGATGAGTTATGCATGCGTATGCAGTTTCCACTATATTCTCCTAGAGATTAAGCTTGAGAAGGGACTAGTAACCGTCTTAGACTCGAGACAAAAAGATCCCCAGGACTATGCGGACATGACTCAAATGCTCGAGAAGTAAGTTAAATCGATCATTATCCACCATATCAGCAACTTTGTTCATTTCCTGATATATCAAGTAATTTTTATCTCTATCTGGTAGGGTTTGGAGAAAATTCACCAAAAAAGCTCCGGGACTGCCGAAGAAGCTGCAATTTAGACACCCGAAAGTAAGTACTATAGTAGCATGTTCCGCGCATCTCCTAGTGATTCAAGCGCTAGTTTCATCAATACCATTTGGCATTCTTGCTTATCAGTTTGATTGACCTCTATTTCTTGTAAAGTGGTTGTGGCAGGAACAAGGGAATGATTTCTGTGGATACTATGTTTGCGAGTCCATCCGCCACACGACCTGTGAGCGGGGCTACTCTGACGAACAATATGAAGTGTGTAAATAACAACATTCACAATTTTATTTTAGTCTTGAGTTTCATTCATTCATATATATATGTATTGACCCCCTTCTTCAAATTAGATGTTTCGGAAGCGGGATGAACTCCTAGCACCAGCTCGCATGCGAGTAATTCAAGAGGAATTAGCGGCATTCTTTCTTGACAACGTGATCGCTGAAGACGGAGAATACTGTTGGAAATATGCCCTAGAGGCAATAATAAAAGCATTATTATTATATTTCTTTGTTCATGATAATTGTCTTTATTCATGCTATAACTGTATTATCCGGAAATCGTAATACACGTGTGAATACATAGACCATAATATGTCCCTGGTAAGCCTCTAGTTGACTAGCTCGTTGATCAACAGATAGTCATGATTTCCTGGCTATGGACATTGGATGTCATTGATAACGGGATCACATCATTAGGAGAATGATGTGATGGACAAGACCCAAACCTAAGCATAGCACAAAGATCGTGTAGTTCGTTTGCTAGAGCTTTTCCAATGTCAAGTATCTTTTCCTTTGACCATGAGATCGTGTAACTCCCGGATACCGTAGGAGTGCTTTGGGTGTATCAAACGTCACAACATAACTGGGTGACTATAAAGGTGCATTACAGGTATCTCCGAAAGTGTCTGTTGGGTTGACACGGATCGAGACTGGGATTTGTCACTCCGGATAACGGAGAGGTATCACTGGGCCCACTCGGTAATGCATCATCATTATGAGCTCAAGGTGACCAAGTGGTTGATCACGGGATCATGCATTATGGTACGAGTAAAGTGACTTGCCGGTAACGAGATTGAACAAGGTATTGGGATACCGACGATCGAGTCTCGGGCAAGTAACATACCGATTGACAAAGGGAATTGTATACGGGGTTGATTAATCCTCGACATCGTGGTTCATCCGATGAGATCATCGTGGAGCATGTGGGAGCCATCATGGGTATCCAGATCCCGCTGTTGGTTATTGACTGGAGAGTCGTCTCGGTCATGTCTGCTTGTCTCCCGAACCCGTAGGGTCTACACACTTAAGGTTCGGTGATGCTAGGGTTATGAAGATATGAATATGCAGTAACCCGAATGTTGTTCGGAGTCCCGGATGAGATCCCGGACGTCACGAGGAGTTCTGGAATGGTCCGGAGGTAAAGAATTATATATAGGAAGTGCTGTTTCGGCCATCGGGACAAGTTTCGGGGTTATCGGTATTGTACCGGGACCACCGGAGGGGTCCCGGGGGCCCACCGGGTGGGGCCACCTGTCCCGGGGGGCCACATGGGCTGTAGGGGGTGCGCCTTGGCCTTCATGGGCCAAGGGCACCAGCCCTACTAGGCCCATGCGCCTAGGGTTTCCACCACGGAGGAGTCCAAGTGGTGGAAGGCACCCCGAGGTGCCTTGGGGGGGAGGGAAACCCTCCCCTGGCCGCCGCACCTAGGAGATTGGATCTCCTAGGTTGCGCACCACCCCCCCTTGGCCCTCCTATATATAGTGGGGGAGAGGAGGGATTTCATACCTCAGCCTTTGGTGCTTTCCTCTCTCCCCGTTACGTCTCTCTCTCATAGTATAGGCAAAGCCCTGCTACTGTGACGCCCTGCATCCACCACCATGCCATCGTGCTGCTGGATCTTCATCAACCTCTCTTCCCCCCTTGCTGGATCAAGAAAGGAGGAGACGTCATCCGTTCCGTACGTGTGTTGAACGCGGAGGCACCGTCCGTTCGGTGCTAAGATCATCGGTGATTTGAATCACGTCGTGTTCGACTACATCATCCCCGTTCTTCGAACGCTTCCGCTCGCGATCTACAAGGTATGTAGATGCATCTAATCACTCATTGCTAGATGAACTCCTAGATGGATCTTGGTGAAACCGTAGGAAATTTTTTGTTTTCTGCAACGTTCCCCAACAGTGGCATCATGAGCTAGGTCTATGCGTAGTTCTCTTGCACGAGTAGAACACAAAGTAGTTGTGGGCGTTGATTTTGTTCAATATGCTTGCCGTTACTAGTCTTATCTTGATTCGGCAGCATCGTGGGATGAAGCGGCCCGGACCGACCTTACACGTACTCTTACGTGAGACAGGTTCCACCGACTGACATGCACTAGTTGCATAAGGTGGCTAGCGGGTGTCTGTCTCTCCTACTTTAGTCGGATCGGATTCGATGAAAAGGGTCCTTATGAAGGGTAAATAGCAATTGGCATATCACGTTGTGGTCATTGCGTAGGTAAGAAACGTTCTTGCTAGAAACCCATAGCAGCCACGTAAAACATGCAAACATCAATTAGAGGACGTCTAACTTGTTTTTGCAGGGTATGCTATGTGATGTGATATGGCCAAAAGGATGTGATGAATGATATATGTGATGTATGAGATTGATCATGTTCTTGTACAAGGAATCACGACTTATATGTCGATGAGTATGACGATCTACAAGGATGATCATGGAGCCCCAAGATGGAGATCAAAGGAGCTGTGTGATATTGGCCATATCATGTCACTATTATTATTTGATTACATGTGATGTTTATCATGTTTTGCATCTTGTTTACTTAAAACGACGGTAGTAAATAAGATGATCCCTTACAACAATTTCAAGAAGTGTTCTCCCCTAACTGTGCACCGTTGCTACAGTTTGTCGCTTCGAAGCACCACGTGTTAATCGGGTGTGATAGATCCTTTCATTCACATACAACGGGTGTAAGAAGTTTTACACATGCAAAAACACTTAGGGTTAACTTGACGAGCCTAAGCATGTGAAGACATGGCCTCAGAACACAGAGACCGAAAGGTCGAACACGAGTCGTATGGAAGATACGATCAACATGGAGATGTTCACCGACGATGACTAGTCCGTCTCACGTGTTAATCGGACACGGATTAGTTGACTTGGATCGTGTAACACTTAGATGACTAGAGGGATGTCTAATCTGAGTGGGAGTTCATTAATAATTTGATTAGATGAACTTGATTATCATGAACTTAGTCTAAAATCTTTACAATATGTCCTGTAGATCAAATGGCCAACGTTGTATTCAATTTCAACGCGTTCCTAGAGAAAACCAAGCTGAAAGACGATGGCAGCAACTATACGGACTGGGTCCGGAACCTGAGGATCATCCTCATAGCTGCCAAGAAAGATTATGTCCTACAAGCACCGCTAGGTGATCCACCCGTCCCACAAAACCAAGACGCTATGAACGCTTGGCAGACACGTACTGATGACTACTCCCTCGTTCAGTGCGGCATGCTTTACAGCTTAGAACCGGGGCTCCAAAAGCGTTTTGAGAGACATGGAGCATATGAGATGTTCGAAGAGCTAAAAATGGTTTTTCAAGCTCATGCCTGGATCGAGAGATATGAAGTCTCCGATAAGTTCTTTAGCTGTAAGATGGAGGAAAATAGTTCTGTCAGTGAGCACATACTCACTATGTCTGGGTTACATAACCGCTTGACTCAGCTGGGAGTTAATCTCCCGGATGACGCGGTCATTGACAGAATCCTCCAGTCGCTTCCACCAAGCTACAAGAGCTTTGTGATGAACTTCAATATGAAGGGGATGGTAAAGACCATTCCTGAAGTATTTGCAATGCTGAAATCAGCAGAGGTAGAAGTCAAGAAGGAACATCAAGTGTTGATGATGAATAAAACCACTAAGTTCAAAAAGGGCAAGGGTAAAAAGAACTTCAAGAAGGACGGCAAGGAAGTTGCTGCGCCCGGCAAGCAAGCTGTCGGGAAGAAGTCAAAGAATGGACCCAAGCCTGAGACAGAGTGCTTTTATTGCAAAGGGAAGGGTCACTGGAAGCGGAACTGCCCCAAATACTTAGCGGATAAGAAGGCCGGCAACACCAAAGGTATATTTGATATACATGTGATTGATGTGTACCTTACCAGTACTCGTAGTAACTCCTGGGTATTTGATACCGGTGCCGTTGCTCATATTTGTAACTCACCGCAGGAGCTGCGGAATAAACGAAAACTGGAAAAGGACGAGGTGACGATGCGCGTCGGGAATGGTTCCAAGGTTGATGTGATCGCCGTCGGCACGCTACCTCTACATTTACCTACGGGATTAGTGATAAACCTCAATAATTGTTATTTAGTGCCTATATTGAGCATGAACATTGTATCAGGATCTCGTTTAATACGAGATGGCTACTCATTTAAATCCGAGAATAATGGTTGTTCTATTTATATGAGAGATATGTTTTATGGTCATGCTCCGATAGTCAATGGTTTATTCTTAATGAATCTCGAGCGTATTACTACACATGTTCATAGTGTGAGTACCAAAAGATGTAAGGTTGATAATGATAGTCCCACATACTTGTGGCACTGCCGCCTTGGTCACATAGGTGTCAAACGCATGAAGAAGCTCCATGCAGATGGACTTTTAGAGTCTCTTGATTATGAATCATTTGACACGTGCGAACCATGCCTCATGGGAAAAATGACCAAGACTCCGTTCTCAGGAACAATGGAGCGAGCAACCAACTTATTGGAAATCATACATACTGATGTGTGCGGTCCAATGAGTGTTGAGGCTCGCGGTGGCTATCGTTATGTTCTCACCCTCACTGATGACTTGAGTAGATATGGGTATGTCTACTTAATGAAACACAAATCTGAAACCTTTGAAAAGTTCAAAGAATTTCAGAGTGAGGTTGAGAATCAACGTGACAGGAAAATCAAGTTTCTACGATCAGATCGTGGAGGAGAATACTTGAGTCACGAATTTGGCACACACTTAAGAAAATGTGGAATAGTTTCACAACTCACGCCGCCTGGAACACCTCAGCGTAATGGTGTGTCCGAACGTCGTAATCGCACTTTATTAGATATGGTGCGGTCTATGATGTCTCTTACCGATTTACCGCTATCTTTTTGGGGCTATGCTTTAGAGACTGCCGCATTCACTTTAAATAGGGCTCCGTCGAAATCCGTTGAGACGACACCGTATGAATTATGGTTTGGGAAGAAACCTAAGCTGTCGTTTCTAAAAGTTTGGGGATGCGATGCTTATGTCAAGAAACTTCAACCTGAAAAGCTCGAACCCAAGTCGGAAAAATGCGTCTTCATAGGATACCCTAAAGAAACTTATGGGTATACCTTCTACCTCAGATCCGAAGGCAAGATCTTTGTTGCCAGGAATGGATTCTTTCTAGAGAAAGAGTTTCTCTCGAAAGAAGTAAGTGGGAGGAAAGTAGAGCTTGATGAAGTATTACCTCTTGAACCGGTAAATGGCGCAACTCAAGAAAATGTTCCTGAGGTGCCTGCACTGACTAGAGAGGAAGTTAATGATGATGATCAAGATGCTTCTGATCAAGCTCCTACTGAAATTCGAAGGTCCACAAAGACACGTTCCGCACCAGAGTGGTACGGCAACCCTGTCTTGGAAATCATGTTGTTAGACAACAGTGAACCTTCGAACTATGAAGAAGCGATGGCGGGCCCGGATTCCGACAAATGGCTAGAAGCCATGAAATCCGAGATAGGATCCATGTATGAAAACGAAGTATGGACTTTGACTGACTTGCCCGTTGAACGGCGAGCCATAGAAAATAAATGGATCTTTAAGAAGAAGAAAGACGCGGATGGTAATGTGACCATCTATAAAGCTAGGCTTGTCGCTAAGGGTTATCGACAAGTTCAAGGGGTTGACTACGATGAGACTTTCTCACCGGTAGCGAAGCTGAAATCCGTCCGAATCATGTTAGCGATTGCCGCATTCTATGATTATGAGATATGGCAAATGGACGTCAAAACGGCATTCCTTAATGGTTTCCTTAAGGAAGAGTTGTATATGATGCAGCCGGAAGGTTTTGTCGATCCTAAGAATGCTAACAAGGTGTGCAAGCTCCAACGCTCGATTTATGGGCTGGTGCAAGCATCTCGGAGTTGGAACATTCGCTTTGATGAGATGATCAAAGCGTTCGGGTTCATGCAGACTTATGGAGAAGCCTGCGTTTACAAGAAAGTGAGTGGGAGCTCTGTAGCATTTCTCATACTATATGTAGATGACATACTTTTGATGGGAAATGATATAGAACTCTTGGACAGCATTAAGGCCTACTTGAATAAAAGTTTTTCAATGAAGGACCTTGGAGAAGCTGCTTATATATTAGGAATCAAGATCTACAGAGATAGATCAAGACGCCTCATAGGTCTTTCACAAAGCACATACCTTGATAAGATTTTGAAGAAGTTCAAAATGGATCAGTCCAAGAAAGGGTTCTTGCCTGTTTTGCAAGGTATGAAATTGAGCTCAGCTCAATGCCCGACCACGGCAGAAGAGATAGAAGAGATGAGTATCATCCCCTATGCCTCAGCCATAGGTTCTATTATGTATGCCATGCTGTGTACCAGACCTGATATAAACCTTGCCGTAAGTTTGGTAGGAAGGTACCAAAGTAATCCCGGCAAGGAACACTGGACAGCGGTCAAGAATATCCTGAAGTACCTGAAAAGGACTAAGGAAATGTTTCTCGTTTATGGAGGTGACGAAGAGCTCGTCGTAAAGGGTTACGTCGATGCTAGCTTCGACACAGATCTGGATGACTCAAAGTCACAAACCGGATACGTGTATATGTTGAATGGTGGAGCAGTGAGCTGGTGCAGCTGCAAACAGAGCGTCGTGGCGGGATCTACATGTGAAGCGGAGTACATGGCAGCCTCGGAGGCAGCACATGAAGCAATATGGGTGAAGGAGTTCATCACCGACCTAGGAGTCATACCCAATGCGTCGGGGCCAATCAAACTCTTTTGTGACAACACTGGGGCTATTGCACTTGCCAAGGAGCCCAGGTTTCACAAGAAGACAAGGCACATCAAGCGTCGCTTCAACTCCATTCGTGAAAATGTTCAAAATGGAGACATAGAGATTTGTAAAGTACATACGGACCTGAATGTAGCAGATCCATTGACTAAACCTCTCCCTAGGGCAAAACATGATCAACACCAGAATTCCATGGGTGTTCGATTCATCACAATGTAACTAGATTATTGACTCTAGTGCAAGTGGGAGACTGTTGGAAATATGCCCTAGAGGCAATAATAAAAGCATTATTATTATATTTCTTTGTTCATGGTAATTGTCTTTATTCATGCTATAACTGTATTATCCGGAAATCGTAATACATGTGTGAATACATAGACCATAATATGTCCCTGGTAAGCCTCTAGTTGACTAGCTCGTTGATCAACAGATAGTCATGATTTCCTGGCTATGGACATTGGATGTCATTGATAACGGGATCACATCATTAGGAGAATGATGTGATGGACAAGACCCAAACCTAAGCATAGCACAAAGATCGTGTAGTTCGTTTGCTAGAGCTTTTCCAATGTCAAGTATCTTTTCCTTTGACCATGAGATCGTGTAACTCCCGGATACCGTAGGAGTGCTTTGGGTGTATCAAACGTCACAACATAACTGGGTGACTATAAAGGTGCATTACAGGTATCTCCCGAAAGTGTCTGTTGGGTTGACACGGATCGAGACTGGGATTTGTCACTCTGGATAACGGAGAGGTATCACTGGGCCCACTCGGTAATGCATCATCATTATGAGCTCAAGGTGACCAAGTGGTTGATCACGGGATCATGCATTACGGTACGAGTAAAGTGACTTGCCGGTAACGAGATTGAACAAGGTATTGGGATACCGACGATCGAGTCTCGGGCAAGTAACATACCGATTGACAAAGGGAATTGTATACGGGGTTGATTAATCCTCGACATCGTGGTTCATCCGATGAGATCATCGTGGAGCATGTGGGAGCCATCATGGGTATCCAGATCCCGCTGTTGGTTATTGACTGGAGAGTCGTCTCGGTCATGTCTGCTTGTCTCCCGAACCCGTAGGGTCTACACACTTAAGGTTCGGTGACGCTAGGGTTATGAAGATATGTATGCAGTAACCCGAATGTTGTTCGGAGTCCCGGATGAGATCCCGGACGTCACGAGGAGTTCCGGAATGGTCCGGAGGTAAAGAATTATATATAGGAAGTGCTGTTTCGGCCATCGGGACAAGTTTCGGGGTTATCGGTATTGTACCGGGACCACCGGAGGGGTCCCGGGGGCCCACCGGGTGGGGCCACCTGTCCCGGGGGGCCACATGGGCTGTAGGGGGTGCGCCTTGGCCTTCATGGGCCAAGGGCACCAGCCCTACTAGGCCCATGCGCCTAGGGTTTCCACCACGGAGGAGTCCAAGTGGTGGAAGGCACCCCGAGGTGCCTTGGGGGGGAGGGAAACCCTCCCTGGCCGCCGCACCTAGGAGATTGGATCTCCTAGGTTGCGCACCACCCCCCCTTGGACCTCCTATATATAGTGGGGGAGAGGAGGGATTTCATACCTCAGCCTTTGGTGCTTTCCTCTCTCCCCGTTACGTCTCTCTCTCGTAGTATAGGCGAAGCCCTGCTACTGTGACGCCCTGCATCCACCACCACGCCGTCGTGCTGCTGGATCTTCATCAACCTCTCTTCCCCCCTTGCTGGATCAAGAAAGGAGGAGACGTCATCCGTTCCGTACGTGTGTTGAACGCGGAGGCACCGTCCGTTCGGTGCTAAGATCATCGGTGATTTGAATCACGTCGTGTTCGACTACATCATCCCCGTTCTTCGAACGCTTCCGCTCGCGATCTACAAGGTACATAGATGCATCTAATCACTCGTTGCTAGATGAACTCCTAGATGGATCTTGGTGAAACCGTAGGAAATTTTTTGTTTTCTGCAACGTTCCCCAACAAATACTATGTGGACCATGCGTCTGTATGTTAGGAGAATATATTTGTAAGAGATAATTATTGTATATATGTAGTCGGTAGTGTCGGATAGATATACGAGAACTTGTTGTTAGACCAATCTCTCGGAGAAGGAGAGGTGGTCGATATCACTTCTCTCTGTATGCATATATGTTCATGACGATCTTCTGTTTCCTTCGTTTGCTTACTAGCTAGCTAGCGTGTTTAGTCCTCTCTATACGTATGTATAGTACGTAGCGTCGACCAAGCATGGACATAAGAGAGGACACTTCTCTCTATTAATTATAGCTAGCTAACACAATATATGAAACACCTAAATTAACCCCCCAAAACCCCCCAACCCCCCCCTTTAAAAAAATAAAAACCCCAGCCACAGAAATGCTAACGCGTGGATGCCTATTGGTGCCGGTTGGTGCCACCAACCGGGACCAAAGGCCTTCCTGCCTGGGCTCCGCGCACAGGCCGCGTGGAGGCCCATCTGTCCCGGTTCTGGATTGAACCGGGACTAAAGGGACAGGGCTTTAGTACCGACCCTTTAGTCCCGGTTCAGGAACCGGGACAAAAGGCCCTTACGAACCGGGACAATAGGCCCGTTTTCTACTAGTGACCCTTACAAAAAGGATTGAGGGAGTCCCGCATTAGGGGGTCTCCGGACAGCCGGACTATATCCTTTGGCCGGACTGTTGGACTATGAAGATACAAGATTCAAGACTTTGTCTCGTGTCCGGATGGGACTCTACTTGGCGTGGAAGGCAAGCTAGGCAGTACGGATATGGATATCTCCTCCTTTGTAATCGACCTTGTGTAACCCTAACCCCCTCCGGTGTCTATATAAACCGGAGTGTTTTAGTCCATAGGACAACATACAATCATACCATAGGCTAGCTTTTAGGGTTTAGCCTCTCCGATCTCGTGGTAGATCAACTCTTGTAATACTCATATCATCAAGAATAAATCAAGCAGGAAGTAGGGTTTTACCTCCATCAAGAGGGCCTGAACCTAGGTAAAACATCGTGTCCCCTGCCTCCTATTACCATCCGCCTTAGACACACAGTTCGGGACCCCCTACCCGAGATCCGCCGGTTTTGACACCGACATTGGTGCTTTCATTGAGAGTTCCTCTGTGTCGTCGCCATTAGGCTTGATGGCTCCTTCAATCATCGATAGCGATGCAGTCAAGGGTGAAACTTTTTTCCCCGGACAGATCTTCGTATTCGGCGGCTTCCCACTGCGCGCCAACTCGCTTCGCCATCTGGAGCAGATCGAAAGTTACGCCCCTGGCCACCAGGTCGGGTTTGGAAGCTTAAACTACACGGCCGATATCCGCGGAGACTTGATCTTCGACGGATTCGAACCCCTGCCAAGTGCGCTGCACGGTCTCGATGAGCATGATTTAGCTCCGCCGTCAGACAGTGTTCAGGATATCGCATCAGCGACTGCTCCGACCCTCAATTCAGGGCCAATCGCGCCATCCATGGACGGGTGGATAGACCCCGCCATGGAGGCCGTACTCTCAGCGGCGATCGAGCCAAGGAACGACCTTACCTTTCACGAGAGCCGTGTTGCCGAACTACCGGATCCTTCTCCGGCCACGGACTCCGAACCGCCTGCGCCCGTGCCTGTCGAATCCGGCTGGGCGCCGATCATGGAGTTTACCTCCGTGGATGTTTTCAGCACTCGCCCTTCGGCGACGAACTGAACTCATTAAGGTCTCTCTCCCTATTAGGAGAATCCTGGCCAAACTACGTTCGGCAGGATTGGGATGCGGATGACGAAGAAATTTGCCGCCCACCCACCACCCACTTAATAGCCACTGTCGACGACCTAACCGACATGCTGGACTTTGACTCCAAAGACATCGATGGTATGGACGACGATGCAGGAGACGAACAGGAACCACCGCCCACAGGGCACTAGACGCCCACTTCATCATATGATGTATACATGGTGGACACACCCAAAGAAAATGATGACGAGGAACGGAAGGACGCAACGAAGGATTGTCCCCTCGAGAAGCAGTCAAAACGGCGGCGCAAGCGCCGCTCCAAACCCCGCCTCGGCAGAAACAATGGTCATATAGGCCCAGCGATAGAGCAGGGTGAACCATCGCCCGACCAGGGCAACACGGAGAATCAAACCGAACAACCCGACTCCGTCGAAGATAACAGTCCAGACGACATCACACCAGACAGGCACCCAGAGCAACAGAATGCCCATCAAAGTCTGGTTCCCACTGCGAGGAGTCTGAAAAAGTAGAAGCAAAGGCTCAGGGCTGCACAAGACACACTCAAAATCAGATGGAGTGAAGTACTCAACACAGCAGCGAAGTACAGCAGTAATCACCACACAAAGAGCTACCCGAAGCGAAAGTTGTTACCTGAATTCGATGAGGAGGCCTGAGATCCTCCACAATTAAAAAATAAAACGGCCATCCGGTCGGATAGACGACCTCATAGCCAACATAAAGCGCAAACAACGCCGCACATAAACCAGTACGCGATCCGCGTAAGGGCTTGCATCAAAAAGACGGCGCAACCAGATCCATCTATGGACCACGCAAGCGCGCTCCAACATACAATGCAACACAACAAACATCCGAACACCACAGTACACCCAAATACAGGGGTGCCGCACACCCCCTATGTTTCACCGACGAGGTGCTGGACCATGAATTTCCAGAGGGATTCAAACCCGTAAACATAGAGGCGTACGACGGAACAACAGACCCTGGGGTCTGGATTGAGGACTACATCCTCCACATCCATCTGGCTCGAGGAGACGATCTCCACGCCATCAAGTACTTACCCGTCAAGCTCAAGGGGCCAGCCCGGCACTGGCTTAAAAGCATCCCCGAAAACTCCATCGGAAGCTGGGAAGAGCTCGAAGACGCCTTTCGGGCAAATTTTCAAGGGACATATGTCCGACCACGGGATGCAGACGATTTAAGTCACATAACTCAACAGCCCGGTGAGTCAGCCCAAAAACTTTGGAACAGGTTCCTCACTAAAAAGAACCAAATAGTCGACTGTCCAGACGCCGAAGCCTTATCATCTTTCAAGCATAGCGTTCGAGACGAATGGCTTGCCAGACACCTCGGTCAAGAAAAGCCGAGAACAATGGCAGCATTAACAAGCCTCATGACCCGCTTTTGCGCGGGCGAGGACAGCTGGTTAGCCCGATGCAGCACCAGCGACCCAAGTTCATCCGAAGTCAGGGATGGAAACGGGAAATCATGACGCATCAATAATAAGCGCCGGAATAAAGAAGACAGCCCGAAGAGCACGGCGGTAAACGCCGGATTCATAAGCTCTCGTCCAGGTCAGCAAAAGCCACCCTCCAAAGGCAACAGAGACGAACTGTCCAGCCTAAACAAAATTCTGGACCAAATATGTCACATCCATACCACCCCTGATAAACCTGCAAATCATACCCACAGAGAATGTTGGGTCTTCAAGCAGTCCGGCAAGCTCAACGCCAAACACAAAGGGCAGGATACACCAAGCGAAGACGAGGACGCGCCTCGCAAGCAAAGCACAGGGTAACAAAAGAAATTCCAACCAGAAGTCAAAATAGTCAACATGTTACATGTGATAAAGGGGAAAAACAAAGCGGCACCCCTAGAAAGACATGCCCGAGGGCCTATCACCGCAGAGCTCCGCCACTGGTCGTCCCAACCGATCACCTTCGACCATCGGGACTGCTCGGCAAGTATCCGGCACGCAGGATGGGCTGCCTTGGTATTAGATCCAATAATCACTACTAGGAAAAGGCCTACTAGTGGTGCACCAATTTTGCCTACTAATGGCGCACTACTGGTGCGCCACTAGTACCACGCCACTAGTATTTTTAGTAATGGCGCACCACTGGTGCGCCATTAGTATCTAGTATACTAATGGCGCACCACACCATGCGCCATTAGTATAGACCACCATGCGCCATTAGTATGCCTCCCAGGGGGCCATATTTACCCACGTGCTTTGGCATACTAATGGCGCACTGTGGGGTGATGCGCCATTAGTATCCTTTGGCATACTAATGGCGCACTGTGTAGTGATGCGCCATTAGTATCCTTTGGCGTACTAATGGCGCACTTTGAGGTGATGCGCCATTAGTATGAATATTACGTTTTTTTTACTTTTCTGATTTTTGCACAGGTTACAAAATATATTATTGGACAGAATATAGACAGCAGCACACATCAAGAGCAAATTCATGGAATACAATAGAAGATTAGTCTCCGAATACAATTCATCATATTAGTCTCTGAATTCAAAATACCGAACAAAGATAAAACATTACAAGTCTCGAGACCGCGAGTAGCGAGTTTGTATTTACATTACAAGTCGATATCGATCATCTAAACTACCATCACATAGAAGAGAGCTGCGGTCATCACGATGAGCATTATCGCGATGAAACTAGTCTTCATCCGGTTCCTCCAACGCTCCCTCCTCTCTCCCACTAGATAGCGGGCGTATCTAGATTCCTCTTCCGCCCTAGTGATGTACCCTTTGTAACTGTTACCGCTGAAACGGTGAACCTGTCTCCGACACTCCCAGTCGTCGTAGACTCCGGGAACCTTACCCTTGTACACGACATACGACGGCATCTCTATGCACAAGCCAAACAACAGACAATACATAAGCAATATATAAGTATGCAACAAAAGGATCAGAAGAGAAAAGCAAGACATTAATAGCACGATTCATGGTCCTACTAATAAATAGCATCGATTACATCTAAGTTGAACGACTGTCCAAACCAAAGAGACATACAAGTTCATTAAAGTTTAATTACAACATGAGCCAATCAATGTTTCAGAACTACACATAGCATCACTACTTTCAACTCGACTCATGGGACCGGAGCGTGGATGAAGCCGCCGTCTGTCGTGATGGTCATGAAATCGCGGGCGTTGTCAGCCTGTATTTGTAGCGTTGTGTCTATCTCACTGTTGGACAGTTGATATCTGAGGCAGAACTGCCCCCAGGTATGAAGGACATCTTGATGGATGATTTCCGCTAACTCCGACTGGATGCGAAAGAATTCTTGTCTGATGTCCGCGTCCTGGATTACCGACAAGCTCGCGGCCCAATATTTGAGATTATCTGGTAGCAGAAGGTGATGATGGTCCCGTACGATCGCCCACATGTGATGGAGGGCGTAGTAGGCATCCTTCTGACAGCCAGGTGGCTGCTTGACGCAGCAGAACTTAGTATTGTGGGCGAACACGTGCCTGCCGTACCTACGAACTGGCCTGGTGAAGGTGCCTCCAGATTTGGCGTAGCCGGGGAGAACATCATCAAGAACTTTCTTGATATTTGTGTAGTCTATCTTGGAGTCACGGTTCGGGTCAAAATACGTGGCCATGGAATATTTCAGGCTTAAGAGGATGAGTGTGCAATGTGTGTCACTGCACAAAACACGGAATGTTAGAAAAAACAAAGAACGATCGAAATCTAAGAAATCATTTGTTTCGGGGCGGTTAAGGGATGACTTACCCGGGAAAGTAAGACATGAGGAAGTTATCCTTATCTGGGTTTGCCAGAATGACGCCTTCGAGGTGTGAACTCGCGACTTGGCGGTCCCCAGCGCTGCCCAAGAGCTTGGCACGCACGTAGAAGGGGTCGACTATCACGATGTCCGGGGTCTTGTCTCTAATGATCCGCATCTCCATACTCAGTGAAAACAGCCGAATGAAGGTGTAGTGCAGCGGATGAAGGTTAAACATAGCAAAGATGTCATCAAACCGCAGGACGATCGTGCCCCCGATAGCGCCATCCACAAAGCCCTTGCCCTCTGGCAACTTGGCCACGAAAACCGGGTATGCCACATCATTCTCTCTGAGACGCCGCTTCTCCAAAGAAAGAACACTGTCATGCAAACTCCGCATAGCACCAGTTGCAGCATTGAGCATATTTGTCGGTAGCATCGCCCTACCCGCCACATGCACCCTCCTCGAGATATCCTTAGGTGAAGGTGGCCCGCCCTGAGCACGGATCGTACTCGGTGCCGACTGGCTCGCACCGGCGCCCTTTTTAGCCTTTCGTTTCCGTCCCATCTTCTTGATCTGCTGTAATGGGACCGAGTTCTGCTCACAGACCGCCTTCTTGAGCGTGTTGGGGCTGATAATATTTCGCACCTCAGCTATCTGAGGCTCGGTGAAGGCGGTAGCTGGAGGCGTCTCCTGAGAACTGAACGCCAGACGACGCCTGTTGCAATTGGGTTTCTCCGCCATACCAGCTAGATCGCGGTCGTCTTGGTTGGGTTCTTGAGTGCAAGGAACATCGGCGGTGCCCTGCGAAAACATGTAGGGCATCAGGGATGCCCAGTCAAAGGCAAGGAGATGAAGTCATCGGCCGAGAGGCTTAGTTACCATGATGCCGTCGATCTCGGCTAATGTCGAGGCACCGCCAACAGCGGGCGTGCAACTGACGGAGGGGCCGCTTGCTGGCGAGGTGCCGGTCGGCATACACCCGGGTGCATTAAGCTCCAATGCCCGTGTCGGCGCCGGAGACACGAATACCGCCTCCGCCGGAGACACCAATGGCGCCGCCTGCGCGTTGTGCGAGTTGCTAGCCGTGAAGCTGGGAATCGGGGGAGGCCCCTGTTGGCCGCCCGCAATCCACGTCGTCAGCCGATGAATCAACATAGGCACCATGGCATTGAGCGTCGTTCCCAGTTGTTGTTGCACTTGCTCTTGGACAATCTTCGGAATCCGCGCCACTTGTGCCTTGAGTGCTTCAACCTCGCGCGACTGGCTTTCCGAGCTGGTCTTTTCTCCTTTCGCCCACCAGCGGTATAGTATGACGACCATTTTGTGGACAAGCCTTTGCCGGCCACACGACCAGCTGACGTCGGCTTATTGAGCTTATCCTTGTTTTTCATTATGTTCAACGGCCTATTTAAAGGGGTGTCGAAAGGGGAGCTCTGAGACGACCCCACGCTACTGCTTTCATTGTCCTGCGGAAGGAACGTGAACCATTTAGAAATATTGGGGATTAATTAGAATGCAACCATATGGAGCTAATTACGCGGGGGATGTATTCCTTACCAGAACAAGCTCAAGCGCCCTGGTCTTTGGATCCGTGGTAAGCTCCTTTGTTACCGGGTCCTCCTTCTACCGGGCCCTGAGAATGTTCCTGGTCTGCTTGTCACGGTATTTCTCAAAGCGGGGCGGTAGGCCTTGCTCGGCACACTCCGCGTCCTCCTTGTCCCATATAGGCTTCGCCACTCTGTAACCGCCGGGACCGAGTTGGTGGACCCCTAAGTTCAACTTCTGCATTTCTGTCCCCACTGACTTGATTCGGAGGTTGCACTGCTCTCGCACTTGATCTTGAACTCCTTGTAGTCATCTTCGCTCATCAAAGGATATTTCGCCTTGATCTTCTCATAACTATCACCTTTTTCAATCATTGCCTTCACCGTGCTTTTCCAAGTAGACAGGGCCGTGCTCATCCTCGTGAGGGCGGCACCGTTCACTTTATTCCCTAAGAGGCGTGTGTTTGCAAACTCAGCGGGGAACTAATCACTTGGCTCTATTGCCACCTACGTTGGGTTTATCATCTAGGGTTTATTGATGCTAAGGAGAATTCTAAGTTGGGCCTAATCACTTGGCTCTATTGCCACCTATGGTTTAATGCAGCAAGAATGGCGGGGCAGTTGATCCTACTTAACTAAGTACTAAGATACCCCGGCCCATGCATTAGTTGCAAGTACCCCATATGTCCTATTTTTAGCAAAGTCATGCTAAAATTCACGGAAAATTTCAGCATGACCTTTGCTGAAAATAGGACATATGGAGTACCCGAATTTGCCGGAACGGAAGTTAATCGACATTATGGCAAACTCAAGGGCCTCTCGGGGTACCTGCAAATTCATCACGACACAATGGTCGGAGACAAAACCCAGCAACTTTACAAGTCTTTCACAGATTTGTTTGCAAGTTCTGATATGTAATAAAGATGAGCCTCAAAGATGAGCCTCCAATGCTGATTTGTTTGCCTCAAGACAAGATGAACTTCCAATGCAATAAGTAATCCAATGCAACAGGGTTAAACACCAGAATCTTGAGTTTAATTTGATTAAGCTGCATTGTCTTGAGGCCTGGCTTACTTGTCTTTGTCTGTCAGCCAGCTCATGCATGCATGGGCATCTAACTCACTGGTATCAGATCTGGTTATTAACAGAACAACAGGAGAAAAAAGAAAAAAAATCATATAGAAGCACATATGAGAACATAGTCAAGTCAAGCATTGTGACAGGTTCTCAACATGAACATGAACATGCATTGACAATCATATCACCTGGGCTGGGCACCATGCCACTGCCCTAATTAAACCCTATAATAAACATTTCTCTTTCCCCTCCCCCCTCCTATCCCTCTGTCTCTCTTTCCCAGCTCCAACCCCAAACACAAATTAAAACCTATATTTACTTGTAATTAAGATTCAGCCCTGGATAATCAACATACTCATCTTGAACCCTATATTTACTTGTAATTAAGAGTCCATATCTCTTGACTAGAACCACACCAAACCCATCTTGTGTTATGTATCACACCAAACAGACCGACAACTGAATACTGGGGCTTTAAGTTGCTTGCAGAGACTAGATAGCTCAACTCATTCTCAGGAGCCAGCACTACATACTTTATCCTATATTTTATTTTACTGGATATAATAAAGAGCACAGTCTGCAATTAGTCTGTATCTAGTTGCAAACAGGACTGGATCCAGTTTCAGTCCTACATGTCTCTTACCTTGCAGGACAGTGGTAGCAGCACACTGCTTGCAATGGTTAATGTCCAAAATAACTCATTCTCATCTGTAAACCATGAACAAATACATGATACAGTGCATTTTTCTTCAGTGTGTCCAGTGCATTTTTTTCGTCTATAAACCATGGATAAATACATGTTTGCTAGGCACCAAGTACTCATTGAGTGATTTATGTAACAGTTTAGCGGCTTCTTGTGTAGATGAAAAATAAGGACATGTTTTTTGGTAGTGCTATATAAGCAGAAAATTCTCTTTACAGGGCACAACAAAGATGAGAAATGCAACACATAGTGATAATTTTCTAGGGGCAGCAAGGATAGGTAAAAGATTAGGTAGGAAATGATACCAGGGAAGTGACGCGGGAAGAAGAGCCGCATGATGACTACAACGATTGCAATCCAGGCACCAACCTCTCCCCTGCGATTTTGATGTTTGATGATCACAAATTTGATTCAAATGTCTATATCTAATGTTGTACAATTAAAGCAACAGAGGGATTTGACCTAAACCTAGCAAAAGAGAGAAGAAGAGGGCATGGCCGGGAGGGAGGACAGGAGGAAGAGAGGAGAAGAGAGGCAGAGGGAGGGGGGTTACCTGACCACGATGAGGTGGTGGCCGGAGCGGAGATGATGGAGGGCGGAGACGGCGAGCTTGGGGGAGGCGGGGATAGACGGTGGGGAGGTCACGGGCCTCCTCTCCTGGTGGACATGGGGCGGCTTCGAGGCTCCAAGTCTCCGGCAGCTCCGAGGCGAGGGAGGCGACGCTCGGGAGGAGGGGGGAGGCGGGGCTCAGGGGGGAGGCGGCGCTCGAGGGGGAGGAAGGGGAGAGGGAGGCGGCGAGGGCGCGTGGGCGGCTGCGGCGCAGTGGGTCGGGGCAGCGGCGGCGGCGGCGCGGTGAAGGGAGGGACGAGGGAGGGAGCGACGCGGTAGAGGGAGATCCGAAGTGTCTGGCGAGAGGGAAGGATGAGTGAGGGACGAAGTGTATGGATGGGGGAAGATTAATAATGGCGCACCCCCTGGAGGTGCACCATTAGAATGTTTTTTTCCTCATAGCAATGGCGCACCAGCGGGACCGTGTGCCATAAGTATTCTTTTTTTAGATAGCAATGGCGCACCAGCGGGACCGTGCGCCATAAGTATTCTTTTTTTAGATAGCAATGGCGCACCAGCCAGCCGTGCGCCATAAGTAAGATTTTTATTATTATTATTTTGTTGCATCTAATAATTTTTTAGAAAATGAATATGAATATGAAACAGTAATAAATTTTTATAAAAACAATAATAATTTTTTAAAAGATATCATCAGATTTTTTATTTGAAAATATTTATGAATATAAAAAATATCATCAAATTTGTTATTTGAAAATATAATCAAATTTGTTTTTTTGGATTTTTAGTTGCATTCATTTGTGATGGTGGAGCGGGGGAGGGTGCGGGGGTCGTCGGCGGTGGTGGAGCGGGGGAGGGTGCGGGGGGTGCTCGGCGGCGAGGGGGGTCTGGCAAGGGGGATCTGGCGAGGGGGGATAGCGATCGAGATGGAGGGGGATCGAGATCGAGTGCCCTCATGAATATTCAATATTTTTTCATGAATTCAAAAAGTGCCCATGAAATTTAAAAATATTCAAGATAGTTCAAAAAGTGCCCATGAAATACAATCGAGAAATGAAGACTACAATTTAAATACAATTGATCTTAGCTAGCTAGCTATCTGTTCACAATCTTCTTGCCCTTCTTTTTCGCAAATGGAGTTCTTCTATGGAACGGACGTCCTTTAGGTAGGGTGGTCCTGCTTCTTCTTGTGGTGTATGCTGCTACTTCATCGTCGTCGTCATGTTCGATCTTCGGGTCGCCGTACTTGTCAAAGTCTTGCTCATTGGTTACTCCATCCATTCCGATGATCTTCCTTTTGCCTCTCCTCACGAAAACACGACTGGGCTTTGACGGGTCGGTAATGAAGAAGCATTGGTCCACTTGGGAAGCCAGTACCCATGGCTCATTTTTCGCGGTGACGTTTGCGCCTGCGGTCTTGGATTTGGCTTCGGGTATAACCATGGTGGTGAAATACCGGTCTTCTTTTAGGACGCTCTTGGCCCATCTGACACGGAACATCGGGACCTTCTCTCCAGCATAGCTCAACTCCCATATCTCCTCGATCCTTCCGTAGTATCTGTCCTTGTCGTTACCGGTGTAGGATTCCATCGTTACCCCGGAGTTCTGATAACCATCGCTCTTCATTTCCTTCTCCTCGGTGTAGAATGTGTAGCCGTTGATATCGTACGCCTCATAGGACATCAGGTTGTGCTCGGCGCCCTGTGACAAGGCGAATATGAGTTGTTCTTCCGCGGAAGAATCCTCATGTAAGGGGTACGACAGAAGCTTCTGCTTGAACCTACGCGTGAAACATGAGTTGTGCTCTTTGATTATATCTCTGTCCGTCCTCTGTTGGCCTCGGTCATTGTACGTCTTCTCAATAAAGGTTTTGTGCTCTACCACCCAAGGATCAACCACGTCTATGTGTTGTAGCGCAACTAGGTTTGCTCTTTCAAAGTCGGTGAGTCAACCCTCGAAGTCGACATGCATTTCGCGGCGACCCTCACGATGACCCCATCCAGCGAGCCTGCCGAGGTGCCTGTTGACGGGCAGACCAACAGAGTTCTCGATGCCTGGATAATTCGTGTAGTAGGAGATGCACTCTTTGGTCAGAAAGCCCCTGGCTATACTTCCCTCTGGACGCGACATGTTGTGAACGTATCCTTTGATGACACCATTCATCCTTTCGAACGGCATCATGCTGTGCAGGAACGTCGGCCCGAGTTGGATGATATCCTCCACGATATGGACCAGCAGATGCAACATAACGTCGACGAATGCGGGCGGGAAGTACATCTCAAGCTCGCATAGTATCACCACGATCTCTTCCTGTAGCCTTCTGAGTTGCCTCACGCCAACCGACTTCTGAGAGATGACATCGAAAAAGTTGCATAGGCCAAATAGCATTTCACGGACGTGCGCGTCCATGATCCCACGGATTGCAACTGGAAGTATCTGCGTCATCAGCACGTGACAGTCGTGACACTTCATATCGTTGAACTTCTGCTTTGCTGGGTCTAGGTATCTGCTTATCTTCCCCGCGTAACCATAAGGAAGTTTTACTCCTACGAGGCAGGTGAAAAACTGCTCGATCTCCTCCTGACTTAGAGTGAAGCACGCGGGAGGGTAGTCATTTCCGGTCTTCTTGGCCTTTTTGCCTTTGCGACGACTTTCTGTGTCCTGCTTCGCCTCATCATCATCATCATTAGCATGAAGCTCCTGCCTGATGCCCATTGATTTCAAGTCTGCCCTTGCTTTCGGCCCATCTTTGGTCCTCTCTGGCATGTTGAGCAGGGTACCAAGTAGACTCTCGCACACGTTCTTCGTGATATGCCTGACATCAAGGCTTTGAGGCACACGGTGGATCTTCTAGTACGGCAAGTCCCAGAAAATAGACCTCGTTTTCCATACTTTCAGCAGCGGCTTTGGCGCCTTTCGCTTCTTTCCCGGCTCTGGTGCCTTTTGCTTCTTTCCCGGCAGTGGGCAATCTTTCCAATTTTTCAACAGCTCGTCTATTTCCTCGCCGCTCCTCGTACGTGGGCGTCTTCGGTGTTCCGTTTCACCATCGAACAGATCCTTGCGTTTCCTCCACGGGTCATCGTCGCGAAGCCACCTTCGATGTCCCATGAACACGGTTTTCAAAAGACCCGGGATCTCTATCTAGCTGGCGATACGTTGTGTCATCCATGCACCTGACGCATCCAGAAAATCCATGGACCACCTGCCCCGCAAAATATCCGTAACCGAGATAGTCATGCACCGTCGTGAGCAGTGCGGCTCTCATAGGGAAATATTCTTTCTCTCCTGCGTCCCACGTATTGGCTGGCGTTTTCCATAGCGTGTCTAGCACCTCTTTCAGCAGCCCCAGATACAGAATGATGTCGTTCCCTGGTTGTTTCCGCCCTTCAATTAGCATACTCATGTGAATGTACTTCCTCTTCATGCACAACCAGGGGGGAGGTTGTACATCCCCACAAACACAGGCCAGGTGCTATGTGTGCTTCTCTGGCTGCCAAACAGATTGACTCCATTGGTGCTCGTGCCCAGCACTATGTTCCTTGGATCGTTCCCAAATTCTGGGTCTTCGAAGTTCAAGGCTTGCCACTGGCTCGCATCCTTAGGGTGACTCAGCATCTTGTCTTTTTTATTTATCTCCGGATCATTTCCGTCATCTTCCCGCTTCTTCTCCTCCCTATCCGCGTGCCAACACAGCAGCTTTGCTACCTTAGGGTCTGCGAAATACTGCAACAGACGAGGAGTGATCGAAAAGTACCACACCACTTTTTGAGGAGCTTTCTTCCTCTTCTTGTATCGAGTGACCCCGCACACCGGACATATGGTAGACTCCGTGTACTCGTCCCGATAAATGATGCAATTGTTCATGCACACATGGTATTTCATGTGCGGTAAATCCAGAGGACACACGATTTTCTTTGCCTCCTCGAAACTGGTAGGGCACTTGTTCCCCTTGGGAAGACGTTCGTGCCAGAATGACATGTTCTCGTCGAAGCATGCGTCGGTCATTTTTTGTTTTACCTTCATCTCCAGAGCCATGAGCGTTACTTTCAGGCGGGTATCCTCGGGCCTGCATCCTTCGTACAATGGAGTAACTGCATCTATCTCCAGTTGATCCAGCTTGGCTTTCTCTCGGGCGGCAGCTCTTGCATTATCCGTCTGCTTGAGAAGCAGCTCTTGAATATGAGGGTCCTGCACCCAGCCTCCATCATCGTCTGCTCCGGCATCTTCATCTTCATGATCATGCCCTTCGTCTTGATCTTCCTCATCATCATGTCCGGCATCTTCTACATGATGACTGTGTACAACATCACCTTGTGATCATGTCCTGAAGATTCTTCGTCTTCTCGCCCGCCCGAGCCGCGGTGGTTGTCTTGCTTCCCTTCCTCATTTCTTGCCCGGCCCCCATGGACAACTTCATAGTCATCTTCATCACCTTGCCACCGATAGCCATCTATGAAACCATGCAAGAGCAGGTGGTCCCGCACCTGCCCGGAATCCGGGTCTGCAATAAGGCTCTTCAGCTTGCATCTTCGACACGGACATCTTATCTCCATCTCGTTCTTTTGAAGCATTTCGGCCTTCACAGAGCTCAAAAACCTATTCACGATGCCATCGGTCATCGTGCGGACCATGGTCGCCTGCGGGGTAGAGCAAAATGATATTTTAGAACCAAGAAAAAATTTGGCATTACTTTCCTTAAAAATAGGACCAAAAAGAATGCATAGTGCCAAAATTCTCGCCGAAACGGAAATGAATCAACATTCCGGCAAAATATTGGCAACTATCACATTTCAAATACTGGTACCTGCAAACACAAACATATATGCAACACCGCAAACATATGCAACACCACAAACATACATAGATCTAGCTAGGCCACAAAAAGTGCATGTGCACGTTGTTGGAGCGAGCTAGGGAGAAAAAAAGTAGATCTACAACATAAAGATAGCTTTCCCCTTACTTACCTATCAAAAAAAGGTAATTTAACCACTTAATTTTGATGAATCTATGGTGCAAATGAGGTGAGGAGGAGGAGGAAGCCGACAAGCTTGGAGAAGGAAGTGGAGGGAATGAAGTGGGGAAAGTGACTGTGTAGGTGTGGCTGTCCAAAATATCTAGCTGGTCCCAGGTTACTAATGGTGCACCACCAACCCATGTGCCATTAGTAACCCAACATACTAATGGCGCACCTGCTGGCAGTGCGCCATTAGTAGTTTTGCAGAAAAATAAAAAATAATATATATACTAATGGCGCACCGTTGCGTAGTGCGCCATTACTAGTTTAAACTAGTAATGGTGCACTATGCCACGGTGCACCATTAGTAGTTTTGAAAAAAAAAGAATAAAAAAATACAGTAGTGGCGCACTGTGTGGCTGGTGCGCCATTACTAGTTAGAACTAGTAATGGCGCACATTGCCTGGATGCGCCATTAGTATGTTTGGAAAAATGAAAAAAATTGTTACTAGTGGCGCACCGTGTGTGTGGTGTGCCATTAGTGTCTTCCACACTAATGGCGCATCAGCACATGGTGCGCCAGTAGTATATAGTAGTGGCGCACCACTTGTCTGGTGCGCCATTAGTGTCAATTTCATCTATAGCCTTTTTCCTAGTAGTGAATTGACGGATACCACTTCACACGAGTCCTGATGGATGGCGGTAGCAGTTTAAATTTGATATATCAGGACACAGTCCGCAAAATGGGGATAAACCCAAAAAAAATTTGCTGCAGCAATGCTACCTTTTCAGGAGTAACGCCTGGCCCGGAGGCTCATTGCAGGGGCTCCCTGCTACTAGAGATTATATTCGGCTTCCCCGATAACTTCCGCAGTGAAAATTTAACTTTCCACATTGCTCCGTTCCAAAGTGGCTATCAAGCACTACTCGGACGCGAAGCTTTTGCTCGCTTTAACGCAATACCGCATTACGCTTCCCTGAAGCTCAAGATGCCCGGTCCACGCGACATCATCACAGTAAATGGAAATATTGAGCGCTCCTTGCGCGCCGAAGACGGTGCGGCCGCCTTGGCCGCCGCACACTAAACGGCCTCACCAACTCAAGCATTTGACAGGTCATTAAGACCACGGACGCGGTTAGACGAGTTCGGCGCAGCTATACGTAATTAATATAGGTTTGATGGCTATACCCCTATTACTATAAAAGGGGCTCAACGCGCGTAAACAAGTGGCAACTAGGCTCAACTTTACTTATCCTAAACTGTACATAACTTCTTTAGTACAACCTACCTTTTTTGCACGACAACTTTTCAACTAAAGTTCCTCTCTTCTACAGATGACCATCGTTCTACACCCATCCAGGATACGGCACAACGGAGACACAGGTGCAGACGTGCAGTAGGGACCCGTTCTAAGGATTCTTTTTAGATTAAGACCCTGCGTAAACCTTTTTTACTGTCTCTTGTTGATACACATCCCTCGAATTCTCAATACAATTGAGAAGGATACTGACGTCTTGGCATGTGGCCACGTTAGAATAATGCACATACCTGGACACCAGGGGCTTATTACAAAGGGCACGGTTTAGGCACGGTTTACACCATAAAGACCGAATACCTTAGGGAGTGTTCGGCGTCGCGAGTTTGGCCTTATATGCATCAGCTCCGAATCATGTCTTTGGTCAAATGATGGGTTTGCCCGACTCCTGTGTTTTGCTGCCTTACATTCCTCTCTATCGGCTAAGGCGGCACCAGGAGAACTACTGCGATTGTGCCCTGATTCATCCGGACGAGCACCTCAGTAGAGAAAGCCGAAAACTGACTGTCATGATATAGCGTGAGACTGGTCAACCACTCGATGACCTATTGGAATCTTCGGGATTCCTCCGCATTAACGAAGGGCGTTTCCCGGCCAGGCATGTACGCACCCCGAATTCGGATGAGTGCGGAGCCACAAGGGGCTATATAGTAGCCCCCCTATCAAACTCCTCTGGCTAAGTGAAAGTGTTAAAACATTATAGTCCGGTTGCCTAGTTCGCTGCGCTATCACCTCCTTAATAGGACCAAGACGTTGGATTAAGTGTGAACACGCGTCTTATGCAAACACCCCCGCATTATATGCATGGGGGCTGAAGCCGACGACTGCAATCTTTCAGGTTATATACACCTATACGTAAACGGCCGCACATGAGGCATCATAATACTTTCAGGAAAAAGTATAAATGCAGCCTTGATATATTTAATAACACATTGCTTTTACTATGGGAATACATGTCACTCAAACATAACATTCTTTGAGCACTGGGCCTCTATCGCACGAGCGCCTTCAAGAACTTCTTCAAAGTAGTGCTCGGCAGCCACTCGGCCTATGGCCGAACCCTGCGCCGCGACAGTGGTGGCTTCCATCTCCGCCCAGTATGTTTTGACACGGGCAAGGGCCATCCGTGAGCCTTCTACGCACGCCGACCTCTTCATCGCATTAATGCGCGGCACCGCACCAAGGAACTGCTGCACCAAGCTAAAATAGCTGTTTGGCTTTGGCCTTTCTGGCCACAGATGATCCACAACAGACCTCATGGCGAGTCCGGACAATCTATTCAGCTCGGCCCATTCGGCAAGCTGATCAGTCAGGGGAAGCAGACGCTCTAGAACGTTAAACTGCGACCAGAATACCTTGTCCACTTCACGACCTGTTTGATCTGGGAAGTATTCGGCCGCATCAACAGCACTCGCCGCCAAGTCCAGATATGCATCTGCCGAACTCCACAGCCGATCCAGAGGGGCATACTAAGGATCTCCAAATTTCCTCCACAGCATAAAGGGCTTCCCAGCCGTGATATCCCCAGCTTGACGCGACTCCTCCTTCTTCGCTCTCATTGCAGAGCGGGTGTCCTTGGTCGCCATGATAGCCTTTTCTAGGTCCATCGCCTTCGTCCGGTTCTCCTCTTCAAGAATCCGGCAACGGTCGGTACTGTCTTTTAACTCTACATCCATCTTGGCCATTTTTTCTTTGCTCTCGCTATGCGCGGCCTTTTTGGCTCTCAACTCTTCGGCCGCCTTCATAGCGGCCGCAGTACTGCTCCTTGCTTGCTCCTTGGCTCGAGCAAGCTCCGCCCGCAGGGCCTCCACGGTGGCAGCTCCATCTGCAGTCACGACATATTAAAGATACTGGCATCACGCTACTCCACGGTGGCAGCTCCATCTACGTGGCAGCTCCAGAAGCGTGACCTACCCTGTGCCTCGTCAAGCCGCCGGTTAACAAGCTCAATGTCAGCATCCGCCGCATCCAGTTGCCGCTATAGTTCGGCAACCCCATAAGTCCGGCCAGCCACCGGAGCTTTAGCCACCTGCACATAAAAGCGGACTGGTTATTACCTGGGACTACGAGCCTCTGATTGCCGCCGTTCTCGATGACAACCAGAGTCTCACGGGCTACTTTCTACACAGGGCACACCTAAAAATGTGTGGTACCATCATAAATGTATATCATTTCACGTACCTCAAAGCCCGTCAGTAGACTCATAAAGGCTTCATGCAACCCGCTTTTGGCGGACGAAATCCTTTCAATCACCGTACACATCAATGTACAGTGCTCTTCTGAGATAGTCGCTCGCTCTAGCAGATCCTTCAGTACGTCCGACCGCATACCAGATGGTGCCGGACTCTTTTGATTGCTCTCTTCAAGAGCCAGATACTTAGGGCTTCAGGTGACCATGGGATTACCTTCTGGCTTTGCCGGATCTGGAGAAACATTCTGTGATGACACTTCAAGGTCGCCCGCTTCTTGAGCTGGGGAGTCCAGGGGAGGCGTTTCGCTCTCCATCATCTCCGGAAGAAGATCCCCCGAAGAAGAGCTCTCCTAAGAAGGGCTTAGATCCGAACTGCAATATAAATGCTTCGGTTATTTTCCTTAGAAGTAAGGTAGTATATCTTCACTATTAAGTACTTTTTGATTACTTACAGCTCGTTAGAGGGCTGATCCCCGCACAGACTTTGTGCGGCAAGAGCACCCTCTGAGGCAGGACCCTCTGGTGGAGTTTTCTTCTCCCGTTTGGGAACCTTGGTTTCCGGATCTTTAGAGGTAGTCCTCTTCCTCCCCTGGGGCGAGGGAATGTCAGATTCCTCCCCTTGGTTATCCTCCCTCACGGAGGCGCTCGTTCCCTCGGTTGGAATAGGTAGCGGTGGAGGCCCGCTTTCGCCCTCTTTATTCCCCCCTTAATCTTCCTTTGAGGGCACCGGGCAAGGTGCTGGCTCGAGCATCTTTTCCAGCACCGGATTGTCCAAGCCTTCGGGAAGGGGGGCCGAACACCGGATCATCTTCGCCTTTGTTATCCAGTCCTGGTCAAAGGGTGATTCTTCAGAATGATGTCGTGATAAATGAAAGACAGTGTGTTCGACTAGAGGATTACTTACTTGGGCCGCGGTGCGGTTGCTGCTCAGGCCCACGTCCTCGGTGGTCTCCGGACACTCTATTTGGGGTCCGAAGAACGACTTGTACATCTCCTCGTGCGTCAGGCCGAGGAAATTCTGAATAGCGCGCGGTCCTTCTGGGTTGAATTCCCACAAGCGGAGGGGCCGGCGTTTGCAAGGCTGGACCCGACGAACCAGCATGACTTGCACTACCATAACCAAACTAAACTCTCCCTTGAAGAGATCTCGGATGCGGTTCTGCAGTATGGGCACATCCCTGGCTGGACCCCAGCTCAGCCCCCTGCTGATCCACGACATCAGTTGTGGTGGAGGGCCCGAGCAAAAGGTGGGGGAAGCGACCCACTTGGCACTTCTGGGAGCTGTGACGTAAAACCACTCTTGTTGCCATAATCCGGACACCTCTGGAAAGGAACCCTTTGGCCATGGAGCTCCAGCGGTCTTGTTTATTAATGCACCTACGCACGTTGCATGCTGCCCCTCGACCGTCTTCGGTGTCACATGGAAGGTCTTGAGCCACAGGCCGAAGTGAGGGGTAATGCGGAGGAAGGCCTCACATACGACAATAAATGCCAAGATGTGAAGAAAGGAATCCGGGGCTAGATCATGGAAATCTAGCCCGTAATAGAACATCAAACCCCTAACGAAGGGATCCAGAGTGAGGCCTAGCCCTCGGAGGAAGTGGGAGATGAACACAACGTCTTCATTGGGTTCAGGAGTAGGGACGACCTACCCTCGGGCAGGCAGCCGATGCGAAACTTCGGCGGTCAGGTATCTTGCCTCCCTCAACTTCTTGATATCCTCTTCCATGACGGAGGAGGGCATCCACCGGCCCTGGAGGCTGGATCCGGACATGATTGAAGGTCCGAAGCACCTAACCTGGGCTTTGGGTGTTAGAACTCAAGGCGGGGGAAGGATTTTATTGAGCACGGGAGGGAAAAAGTAAAAGCCTTGTCCCTTTATAAAGAGGGTGAATATCAAGCGTCCTCCTCATGGTCGTTTGGGACTTGCCTAAAATCTAGGAGTCCTAGGCGCGGTTGGGTTACCCACGTCTGTATTGATGAGAATCCCGTAATAAGGGAAACACGGTCTCTGCTTTGATAAGACGTGTCAAGAAACCGCCTCACGTTATGTGTGGGGCTGGTTAAGAAAAGACGGTTCGAATAATTACCGGGCCATGGCATGATGTCATGTTGCCAAAACGTGTCAGTAGATTAGATTTGTGGAAATATTATTCTCTCTATGGTGGTATGTGGAACTTATTTTTGCAGGGTCGGACACTATCCTTGAATTCAAATTCTTCCGTGGTATATTCGGAGGAGGAACCTGCCTTGCAATGCCGAAGACAACACTGCGCGCCGGACTCATCGTCATTGAAGCCTGGTTCAGGGGCTACTGAGGGAGTCCTGGATTAGGGGGTCTCCAGATAGCCGGACTATATCCTTTGGCCGGACTGTTGGACTATAAAGATACAAGATTGAAGACTTCGTCTCGTGTCCGGATGGGACTCTACTTGGCGTGGAAGGCAAGCTAGGCAGTACAGATATGGATATCTCCTCCTTTGTAATCGACCTTGTGTAACCCTAACCCCCTTCCGGTGTCTATATAAACCGGAGTGTTTTAGTCCATAGGACAACATACAATCATACCATAGGCTAGCTTTTAGGGTTTAGCCTCTCCGATCTTGTGGTAGATCAACTCTTGTAATACTCATATCATCAAGAATAAATCAAGCAGGACGTAGGGTTTTACCTCCATCAAGACGGCCCGAACCTGGGTAAAACATCATGTCCCCTGCCTCCTGTTACCATCCGCCTTAGACGCACAGTTTGGGACCCCCTACCCGAGATCCGCCGGTTTTGACATCGACAAGGATGGCAACCAACAACGATTCTAGACTTAAGTCGGATGCTCATAAATAGGGATTATCTTAAAACTATGCTCACCAATGTATCATCATTATAATATTTCCTACTTATAAAAGCTGGAGTTAATGGTGAGTTCATATGCAGGGCCAACAACCTTCACAACAAACAAATACAGCCCTCTTTCTCTTCACATGTGCTAGTAGCAAACTTCCAATAGATGTATAAACAATTGCATTTTAGGTGTGGGACCTAACACACACAAACAAATAAACTACTACTTTAATGTTAAACCAACACTCATGTCGAAGACACAAATAACAATTGCAAAAAATACGACTCCCAACTCAAAATCATGATTTTGGTTTTAGTTTTTCCACCCAACAAAATTTCCAACTTCTATATCATACCATAGAAGAGTGAGCAAATTGTAATGCACATTCTCCCATGTTTCAAATTCAAAATATTGTATCACTATAAATCATTCGAAGGACCTACTACAGACACATAAAATTCATCAACACCTACTGCATCCCTCTTACTGTATTTTTGCTCTTTTTTATCGTGAATCGTGCAAGATATATACTAATGATTTTTTGATCATCTTCTAAGTCGGTGGCCTAACGTCTGTCCTTTTTAATTAATATCTCCGTAGCAACACACATGCACTGTGCTGGTTATTTCTTAGAACATGGTATTTTCCCATGATTCCTAACTACTTGGTTATGTGGGGATTTTTGAATTCCATAAATTTTTAATAAAAAATTCAGGAGGAGCAACATGATGCAAGAAAAGGCTCACCCACCTTCGTGAGTACACTTGCATGCAACAAGCAATAGAGTGTGACATGAGGGTACTACCCTACACTCATGTGGATAAGTCCTTCTAAACGCACAAGCCACAATAGCATGAGAATTGACTTCAAGTTATTCTATTAAGCGATGGGTAGAGAGAACTACAATTGGAAGGGAATTTCCTACATCCAACATTCCTTCATGTACACCATTAACATTGAAGTCATTCCTTCAACCTGTGGATTCAACAGGATCCCACAAGTATCGACCTTCATTGGTGAAGCCCTTCTGCAGCCACCAATAGTAGTCAAGCACAACAGACTTACAATGGGCTTGTGCAAAACAAATTATTTCTCTATTTTTACCCTTTAACTTGGCGTTCTTTCTACACCCGATAACTAGCTTGTGTTCATTCTACACTTGATTATTGACTAGCTTGTGCATGATGCCACTTGTATTCTTTCTATGCTTATGTGATTTGTATGCGAATGTATTTTGTGAACTGATGTTGAATAAATACATTGTGTTATATGTTTGAATTTTCCAACTAGATGCAGGCACACCCTTTGGCCCACACTTACACTGGACACAGATGCATCATTCTTTTTGGAAAAGGGGGATTACACCCGGCCTCTACATCACGCAATGCACACAACCATTTTATTAAGCAAATAAGTCGCAAAGTACGCAATTCAACTCAGGTACATAAGAAAAAGAGAATCATAAAGCAGAAAGCCACAACCGGCAAAATAGGACAAGATCACTAAAGACTTATCCTATTATTAGACTGCCATTCAACCGGCCTCACTGAAAATGGGCATTTGGGGTAAAATTCGGCCATCACCTAAGACACAATCTTACATGACAGAAAAAGTGGTACCGTCAAGAAATTATTTTTGTGATGGCAATTCGGCGACGGTGGGGGTGTTGGCCGAAAACCATCACTAGAGCATTTTCAATGATGAAAATTGATTTTACATGGCACAAGTGGTCCGTCACAAAAAACCTCCTATTGTAGTGTTGGTAGCTCCATGTCAAGCAGAGGTTGCACCTCAATGCTTCTCAACTTTCGTATAGAGAGTGCTAGCCCCGGGTAATTGCAAGGGAAAACACCATCCACCCCTCCAAAACCTTGCACCGGCCCCTGAACATCCAAGTTATGGCATTGAATTGGGTATGACACTCTTCGCCTGGTTCACTTTCAGCCCTGATATTGCCCCAAAACTTGTCAAAAAACATGGGTTCACAAACAGGAAGGAATCATCAGCATAGAAGCTTGTCCTTAGCCTGGAAACATGTGAGGGAATGGGTAACAAGATGTTGGCCTCTATGGCCTTCTGAAGCAGCTGCTGGCAGGGGATCCATCACGTGGATCGATGAAGATCAAGGGGGACAAGGGTCCCCTTGTCTGAGTCCACGCCTATGCATGAAAGGAGATCCAGGGGTTCCATTGAGCATCACCCTTGAGGAATCATAATGCACACAATGTCTCTCCACCACTGTCAAAACCCAAATGTTGTGAGCATGTTGCCTGATGAGAGTCCGCTGGACCAGTTTGTGCCCTCGGCATGCCGTTGGTGGTTTGGTTGAGGCCTCCAATTTTAGATGTTGGGTTTGGTGTGAGGTCTAAGCAGGCGGCCCTGATCATGTGCACCTCGGCTTCGTCAAGTTGATAGGAGTAGCGACAGATGTTGCCAAGAAGGTGGCTTCAGACTTATTGATGTACTCCCTCCGTTCCTTTATATAAGGTGCATTTGTTTTTTGATAAAATTCCACAATTTAAGGTGCATTTCTTCTAAATCCTCATAATTTCATTTTTATCCCTCCAGAAAGTGGAAAGTATCTCTCCTGATTTCCTCTATCTCTTCTTGTATCAAAAGAAGGATAGTATCTCTCTCTCGATTGCATGTATCTCTTACTTTCCTGGACTCATTGATTTACTTGCCACTAACTAACAAATTTGCCAAGGGTAATTTTGTCCTAACACCTCTATAATTATGCGTCTTGGTCACCGTGCCGATAATAATACACCTTAAATAAAATTGTTGTATGCATCGCTCGATACAGAGGCTGGGGCTCATCCTCCTTTTTGAAAAAAATTAATTGGCTCCAATGGAGAGGTCTAAGAACATAGTGACAAGGTGTAAATTATTTTTGAACAGTTTCAACTTGCTGTTGGTGGCCACGACCGTTAGCAGCTTGAAGATGAATTAGGAATCTCTGGAATTCCATTGGCTAATTTGCAGCACCTCGACGAGCAGTTCAGCAAAGAGGAAAGTTCACGTGTTGTGTTTGATCAACATGATGGGAAGGCGCCGCGAGGACGACGCATTGCCGGTAAATACTATATCATCAAGTTTTCCTTCTAGATAATATCTCGCCTTGAGAACTTGTGTACACAAAATTTCTGGTATAGATAATAATCTCCATGTTTGGTGAGCTAACAAAGCCTCATTGAACAAACGGAAGTTGTGAAAACCTGCACCACCCCTATCTTTGGGTTGTAAAAGGCGATCACAACTTTTTCATCAGTGAACTTTCTTTTTTCCCTTTAGGAAGCGCGAACAAAAATTTCTCACCATTCTCGTGAGATCATCACATACCAAAAAGAGTAGTTTGAACATGCCCATAATATAGGTTGGTAGGACCTGAACCACCAACCTAATTAGAACCTCTCTATCCGGCTGAGCTAGGTGCTCATCTCCCCCACTCAATAAGCCGTTTTGTGACTTGTTTGAACATTCTAAAATCTGGCCTTTGACATACGTATTTCCGGGGTTGGGAGGCCCAAATACTTCTCCTCGAGACAGAACTTGTAACACTAAAGATGATGATCTCGCAAGTGCTATTTCATGTAAAAAGTAACATCAAAGTTAGATGTTGTAGGTCAGAGAGAAAATATTATTTGGGGAGTCGCACAATACACATGTGTCAAAATTATTTCATTTTTGTCTTGGGGTATGCCACTATTATTGCATTTTGTCTTTAATGAATGTGAATTTTTCAACTCATCATCATTTTATTTTCTGCAAGCAATTTCTCAAATTCGCACATTTCATGCATGTGATGGATCATGGAAGTGGTGTATTTGAAGGAGACTCCATCATATGGCGAATGGCAATCCAGTAAATATGATAATAAATGAAATATTTCAAAGTGTTTATTTAACTACTTTCTCAGTCTCAAAATAAGGGCCAGTTCTTTTTTGCGGCTTAAAAAATAAGCTGCCTCTCCCCAGCTTAAAAAATAAGCCGCTCCCAAAATTTATGGAGGCTTCTAGACTTGTGACAGAGGGAGCTTTGTCCTAAAATTAGTTCAAAATGGAGCCACTTATTTTGGGACAGAGGGAGTATTTTATTAGTTTTCTCACAAAAAAACAGTATTTTTATCTTTTTTTTGAGACACGACAGTTTCTTAGCTTGGCCTATATCTATAGACTTGTGAGCTCTGCTGGGCGAGTGGTTTCGGCCCCAGGTAAATGCCAGGCGTTTCTAAAAAAACAGGTAAATGCCAGGCGGGAGCTATAAATTTGATTTATGTTTTGCCGCTCCTCAAACCTAAATAACGTTGCGTTTCTTACTAAATTTTCTGTGGGGAGCATTTCCTACCATATTTGATGGCCGCGATAAGATTGTATCGCATTAAAACTTGACAGCCAGCCGTGCACATGGGCGTTGTCAACAGTTTGCCACCCTGCATTTCTGGGCTCTACACCACTACATGAGTGTAACACCCCAGAGAGCGAGAGAGGGAGAAGGGATCTAGCTCGAGTGAGGGAAGGGGAGGAATGGCTTGGAGAGGAAGGAGGAGGAATGGATTGTAGAGGAAGGATTGGGTACAGAGAGTTGTCAACACACACCACACGGCCACAGGCAGCCCCTTTTAACACCACTCACGCACGCCACTTGGCTGGCCAGCTGGCTGGGCCCACCAGCTAGCTCTAGAGCACACTAACCACAGGTTAGGTGTGACATTCCTCCCTCCTTAAGACGTGTCTTCTTCTTCTTCAGTGTCGTTGTCGTCCTCTACCTCCGTCCAGACCGGTGCTGACGGGAAACGGTGGCGGAGCACGTCGTAGTCTTCCCATGTCGTTGGCGCGGAGTCGCCGATGCCCCACTGCACCTTGAGCTGCACCACCGGCGCGTCGCCATGCTTCATCATGCGCCTGTCCAGAATGCGCGTAGGTGTGAGGGTGTCGACGGAGAGGTCCGGCACCTTGGGCAGCTTGCCGTACACTGGCGTATAGTCAGGGGTGAATGGCTTCAGCTGCGAAACATGGAAGACAGGGTGGACTTGGCTCTCCGGCAGCAGGTCGAGCTTGTACGCGAGTGCACCGATCTTCTCGATAATCCTGTAGGGGCCAAAGTACTTGAAGGCGAGATTGGAGCAAGGGCGGTTGACCACCGAACGTTGAGCGTAAGGCTGGAGCTTGAGCAGCACCTGTTCACCTGCCTGGAAGTGGTGCTCTGTGCGGTTGTGGTTGGCATTTTTCTTGAACTGGCGCTGGGCTCGCTCCAACTGGGCGCGAATTTGCGCCTTGTGCACCGCTCAGTCCATCTCTTCGTCGACCGACGCCGACTCCGCCCAGGACACCATTGCGCCGAGGTTGGCTTCCTTGCCATAGAGAGCCTTGAAGGGAGTGCCCTTGAGCGACGCATGGAATGTCGAATTGTACTAGAACTCGGCCATCGGTAGCCACCTGCGCCATTTATGCGGCGAGTCATGAACCGCGCAACAGAGGTACATTTCCTTGCACTGGTTCACCCGCTCGCTCTGGCTGTCTGTCTGGGGGTGATATGCCGTCGAGTAGAGCAGCTTGGTGCCTGTGCCAGCTCGCAGCTCGCGCCATAGGTGGCTCGTGAAAATTTTGTCGCGGTCGGAGACGATGGACGCAGGAATGCCGTGCAGCTTCACCACATTCTCCCAGAATGCGTGCGCCACCTGTAGGGCGTTGAAGGGATGGCGAAGGGGAACGAAGTGCGCGAATTTGGTGAAGCGGTCGACGACCACCTTGATCGTGTCGCACCCCTCCGAGCGCGGCAAGCCTTCGACAAAGTCCATGGTCAGGCCCTCCCAGGGCGCTGCTGGAATGGACAGCGGGGCCAGGAGACCTGCCGGCTTGACATGCTCGTGTTTGGCCTGCTGGCACACCGTGCACTGTTGCGCGAAGTCGGCGACGTCGCGCTTGAGGCCCCGCCAGTTGAAGTGTTTGTGCACGCGCTGGTAGGTGGCGGTGGAGCCGGAGTGACCGCCCACCGCACTGCAATGCAGCGTGGCAATGAGCTTGGTGCGCAGAGCCGAATTGGCCCCAATCCAGAGGCGACCTTGGCGCCGGATGATGCCGTGGTAGAGCTCGTAGCCTTGATCGTCCGGACTATGCACCGCCAGCTGTTGTAGCCGTTCTTGGGCGTTGGCGTCGGTGACGTAGGAATTGGCCACCTCCTGCACCCTGGCTGGTTGGCTGGCATGCGGAGAGCGCGGCCACCTCGAACTGCTTGCCCACGCGTGAGAGTGCGCTGGCGGTGCCGTTGTCCAGTCCCCTTCTGTACTAGAAGCGAAATTGCATCCCCACCAGTTTTGCCATGGCCTTGCGTTGGAGCTCTGTCTCCAGGTGCTGTTCGCCGAGGTTGCAGAGTGACTTGTGATCTGTGATGATGTCGAAGGGGCCGCGCTGCAAGTACTGGCGCCACTTGTCAACAGCCATCATCATGGCGAGGAACTCCTGCTCATAGGTGGAGAGCTTCTGATTGCGCACGCCCAATGCCTTGCTGAAGTATGCCATGGGGTGTCTGTCCTGCGCAAGCACCGCGCCCATGCCCGTGTCGCATGCGTCTATCTCGATCGTGAACGGCCGCGTGAAGTCCGGCAGCGCCAGAACAGGTGTGGTGTCCATCGCCTGCTTGAGTGTATCGAACGCTGTCTGCGCCTGATCGGTCCAGGAGAATCCCTTCTTGGTGAGCAGCTGCATGAGCGGCTTCGCCATGATGCCGTAGTGCGGCACGAACTTTCTGTAGTAGCCCGTGAGGCCGAGAAAGCCGCACAGCTCCATGGCATTCGTCGGCGTCGGCCACTGCTCCATTGCCTGCATCTTCTCCTTGTCCGTGGCCACACCCTCCTTCGAGATCACGTGGCCGAGGTAGTCGATGTGGTCAGCAGCGAAGATGCACTTGGATTCCTTGACATAGAGCTGGTGCGCGTGGAGCAGCTCGAAGACGGTGCACAGATGCTCCAGGTGCTCCTCCATGGTCTCGCTGAAGACAAGGATATCATCTAGAAAGATGATGACGAACTTGCGGACATACTTATCGAAAACGATGTTCATCAGGCACTAAAATGTGGTCGGGGCGTTCGTGAGGCCGAATGGCATGACTCTGAACTGAAAGTGCTCGTGGTGCATCTTGAAAGCCGTCTTGGGTCCGTCCTCCTCGCGCATCCTGATCTGGTGGTAACCAGCGCGCAAGTCCAGCATGGAGAACACCGCTGCGCCAGCCAATTCGTTGAGGAGCTCGTCGATGATAGGCAAAGGAAACTTGTTCTCAATGGTGGCATCATTGAGCCGGCGATAGTCAATGCAGAATCGCTAGGTGTCGTCCTTCTTCTTCACAAGTAGCACTGGCGCGGTGTAGGGACTGACGCTGTGCGTGATCACGCCCGAGTCCAGCATGTCCTTGACCTGGCGCTCGATCTCGTCCTTCTGCAGCGGCGAGTAATGGTGCGGGCACGTGTTCGCGGGGATCGCGCCCTCCACCAGCGTGATGGTGTGGTCGTACTAACGATGAGGAGGGAGCCCATGCGGTGCCGCGAACACGTCGGCGAATTCCTCAAGCAAGTCCGCGAGCGGGGTTTGATTTGCACATTTGCGAGCCGTCGTGATGTGGGGCCGCAGGTGTCCACCATGGCCATGGCCCAGACATCGTTGCCGGCGATCATCTGGCGTAGTCCCTCGGGCCCGACGGCCGTGAGCGTGGTGGCCGGCTTGGTGGGAACGCCGTGCAGTGTGATCTCTTCGCCGTCGTGCTAGAACTTCACCCACTTTTCCTGCCAGTGGCACGTCATCGGACTGTTTTGGGAGAGCCAGTCCATCCCCAGAATGCCGTGATACGCTCCAATCTCCAGCTCGCGCATGGGTGTCTTGAAGGTGTGGCCCTGCATCCACCACTTGAGGTCGGGCACCATGCGCGTGCAGGTGAGCTTGTCGCCGTTGGCCACACGCACCTCTGTCGGTGGCATCTCTTCCGTGGCGAGGCCGAGGCGATCGACAAATGCCTTGTTGACGAAACTGTGGGTACTGCCCAAGTCGAGCAGTAGGAGCATGACCTGGTTCCCGATGAGGGCGCGCAACCTGATCGTGGTCGTGGAATCCGTGACGTCGAGCGCCTGCGACGAGAGGAGACAACACTCTGGCGCGTCCACGGCCGGAGCAGGGGGTTGTGCCACCGGGCCCGGGTCGTCGAGCAGCTGCAGGGCATGGATGGTGTCATCCGAGAGCGCCTCACCATGATCGCCTACGTTGATAGTGAGCAGTTGCGCGGGCTGGCCGCAGCGATGCTCTCTGGAGTAGCGATCCCCGCACTTGAAACAAAGGTTGTTCGCATGACGGAAATCGCGGAGCTTCCGCTCCCGTGCGTACTCGTCTCCTTGGACGTGAACCGGCGCGGCCATGGCGCGCTGTGGAAGTGCCGCTGCGGCTGCTGTTGGCGGTGGTCGACCCGCGGGTGTGATGCGGGGGCACGCGCAGGTCGTGCCCAGTTCTTCCTCTTGGATGCGTGCAAGCACCGAGGCGCGCGTGATACTTTAGGGTGCCTGGAGTCGCACCGGGGCACGCAGCTCGTCCTTCAGGCCGAGGAGGAACTGCGTCATGAAGAACTTGGTGTTGATCGACGGATCGAGAGCGAGCAAGTGGTACATCTGTTCGTCGAACGCGGCGCGGTACTCGGTGACGGTGCCTGATTGGCGTAGTTGCAGCAGCTTGTGCATCACCACCTCAAACTCGTCGGTGCCGAACTCCTCCAGGATCGCCGACGTGAAGACGTCCCACGTGATGTTGCGATGCGTCTGGCGAAACGCTTGGAGCCAGTGCGCGGCCTGGCCGTCGATGTAGAGCGCCGCGGTGGCGACCCAGTGGTGGGCGGCCACCTTGTAGAGCTCGAAGTATGCGAGGCAACGATCCAGCCACAAGTATTGCGCCATGCCATCGAACTTGGGAAAATTGTGCTTCGGGGGTTTGTGGTACTCGTTGGTGTGGTAGCCTGGCGGAGACGCGGTCGCCGCGGCGACGAATCCGCTCGGTGGCGGCACCGGATGGAGAGGTGGGCGGTGGTCGCCCAGACGCGCGTGCGACGAAGACGGGCGCATCGGATCTGGCATGGGGCGCGGGGACGGTGGAGGAGGAGGGGTCGGTGGTCAACACACACACCACACGGCCACAGGCGACCCCTTTTAACACCACTCACGCATGCCACTTGCCTGGCCAGCTGGCTGGCCCACCAGCCAGCTCTAGAGCACACTAACCACAGGTTAGGTGTGACAATAAGCACTCCATCTACGGCACCCCATGGCATCATCCACCCCTAATTCCATTGCTGCAACCTGCAAAGCCTCAAGCATAAACAAGAGAAAGCCTCGACTAGACAGTAGACACAAACCACACATCACTCGCCATCCACGACGTACGCGCTACAATGGCCGGCTGGTCCTCTCTCGCGTACGACCTCGTCATCGAAGTCGGCGAGGGGTGACGCCCTCGCCGCCGGCCGCCTCATCCTCAACACCACCACGGGACGCTCCGTCCGCAGACAGCTCACATGCCTCCCGAACCACTACTTCGTGACGAGCACAGGTGGTCTCCTCGTCATGGCAAGCAGGGTCGCTCCGCATGCCGTGTGCGTCGTCAACCCTATCACGGCTTCGGCCATCACGTTCATGGCGCCCATACCTGACACGCTGCAGCACACCACCGCCTATCTCTACCAGATTGGCAATGGCATTTCACCCACCCTGGTCCTGGAGATTGGTGTGTCACGCGACACGACGTACTCGGCCCAGCTCGACGCCGAGCTCTTCGAGCTGGTGGTGGTGGAGCACACCCTGCTGGACAAGGGGCTCAACATCTGGGGCATCGACCTGCGTCAGCAGGGCATTGATGGTCTCATCAGCAGCATCCTCGCCGTCCTTCCTGACGAGATGCACTCCATCTATCCCTGCTGCTACTTCCTGGGTTCCCCGGGGGATAACCTGCTCGTCATCCCCCGTCAATGGCCAGCCCAAGGCGTGGAGGTCTTCAAAGTGGACGTGGAAAGAATGGAGATCCAGCCGACGAGGTGCATCGGTAATCACGCTCTGCTCCTCGGTGACAACAGATGCCTGTCCGTCGCTGCTGACAAGCTCCATGCTGTCCAAGGCGAGGAGCTCCATTCCATCCGCCGCAACTGTATCTACTACTATGTCTGGCGAAGCTCCAGGCATGTGCGTCAAGATGGCAATGGGCCCCGAAACCCATGTCCCCGCGGGTTTTTACCCTATTAGGGGACTTTCTATCCCCGCGGGGCTGCTCGTGGGTACATTATTAAATTCGGTATGTTTTACGGGTTTAAACCCGTTTGAGTACTACCTGAACCCGAAACCTGACAAAACCCGTGAAAATACATTATTTAGCACGCACCGATCCATCTTGACTGAAGTGGTCCAAAGCCACGGTGCCTGAGGAGTCCAGCCCCACAGCATCTAGGCCCTGGAGTACAAACCAACCCCTCACTCGGTCGCTGCAGTGTTGCTCGCTCTTTAGGACTCTCTTTCCCGCACAACACGACACCTAAACCTAAACCTAAACCTAGGTCCCCCAGTCGTCGCCTGCTGCTGTAATATGCTCCTATTTTTCTTTCAAATGTTGCTGTTTTCATTGACTGCTCGTGGGGACGGGTTCCCTGTGGGTTTTGAAAACCCGATGGATTTAGGGGACGGGCAAAAATTTAACCCCGCGCACGTTGATAAGGACAGGGACTGGTTTGCGATTTTCTCGAGGGAATGGGTTTGGGCAAGCAAAACCCGGTGGGTTTCGTCCCCGTTGCCATCTTGACATGTGCGTGCACGACCTCACCAATGACAGGGAGGAGCGGCTCGCCCCGTTTGATGCTGGATGGAATGAAACGTGCATCATGGATGAGTCGGTCCGTCCCTCCATGCTTCAGAAGCTCATGAACTACTGCACCGATATCACATGGACCCAGATAGGGAAGGAACAGCGTTACCGACAATGGCAGGAGATCTACAAGGCGTTACTACAGAGTCGTGCGTGATTGATCTCTCAAGTTGACAAATGTGTGCTTAATAATATGGGTTATGCTATGCGTTCCGAATTTCTAGAGTTGAATTTTTGGGTTCTCTGTGTGATTTATGTCAATTCGAATCTTGTTGATTCATTTGAGTTGAAGATTGTTATAATTTGCATATCTTAAGTTGAGAGATCAATATATGAGATTTTTCCCTTTCATGTTTAAAGTCATTCTTTCCAATTCATGTTTATTGATTGTGTGAAAATGAAACATGACAGTGCATCAATTCGTTCATTTGCTAGAGTTTACACCCATGCTCATATTTCTTTGGTCAAGCAGGACTGAGTTTTGGAATCTTCGTCAGAATGATTTTACAAAAGTGGTACGAACATGCACATAGATAATACAAACATGCATTCGCGTAGCGTAAGCTAATCGACACAGGTTATACGCGATAGCAGCACATGCATGACGCATGGCAACAGAAGATCCCACTTGTAAGTTAACCTTAACGTGCGATCATGGTACCATTCTGTCTCTCGATATGTCGACAGACATCATCAACAAGTTAAAGAGTGTTAACAGTTAACACATACGAACATCGTATCATAGGAAATGGAAAATTTCAGTTGCGCAACGCATCCTATAATTTATATATATAAAAAGATGATTTAGTAAACCATGGATGCTGAAATCATGGGTGTTAATATAGTGAAGGAGCCATGATGGATATTAATAATAGTGGACGCATATGTCTCTGTTGATGGGTTCCATGTGTGTTACTCGTTAGAGCGAGCTACAAACTCTCTCCATAATTCTGAAAGAGATGTGACTTTTTTTCGATAAAGGGCGCTTTTATTATCTTAAAATGTAGCATCAAAGTGATACAAAGTATTAAGAGTATCACCCGGCCTCTGCATAACTAAAATGCACACAGTCAAACACCAGTAGTCTGATTAACAGAAAGATAAAAGACCGACAATTCGGCAACAGTAGAGTCCATAGACCGACACTATGCCTATGTCGAAAGAGATGGTGGACCGAGCCGGAGATTATGCTGCCATCCATGTTGGGTAAAAACCTCCGTAGCCACCTGCTCCAACAGCATATACACCGCCTTGAATAGCGGTTGGTACTCCGCTCGTTGTAGCGTACACCACGTACGAAGCGAGTGCGTACAATGGAAAATAACCTGCAAAGGAGAAACATTTTTGTCATTAAAAACAACACCATTTCTACATAGCCAAAGCGACCAGAGTAAGGCATACGCTCCCACCCTTATTAGCGTTTTGTATGCATTTGAAATACCGTCCAGCCAATGACCAAAAATATTGGCAACATTTGAAAGAGATGTGACTTACACACCGGAAATGCAAGATGGCTCCTGAGCGTACAATTTTCTACATTTCAGAGAAATAGCCATGCGTTTTGTTCATGTTTATTTGGGTGTATGATAATTTACATGGAAAAGGTAAAAATTTGCGACCTATGCGAAATAATTAATTTAGTGCTTAAAAAAATGTTTTTCTAGAGCACAGACTTGTTTTGCCCAAATCACAACATAATGCATTTTTTTTCAATGAAACATTGCACACGAATTGATGATATGAACATTTATGTTTTCGAAGCAATTATGAGACGTTGTTCGGTCAACCATGGGGCAAGACGTGACAGTCGTGTGACCTGGCACCCTACCAGGGTGCTCGGGCCCTCTGCAAACCCAGGCATTATTAGATTTTGAAACAAGTCAATTTTTTTGGCATTTTCAATGTTTAAGAAGAAGAGTCTGAGAGACAGTACCTGCAACAGCAGAACAAAGACATTGAGCTAGTCTCGTGAAATTATATTACACACGTGCTTAGCCCCAGGTATGGCCCGAATAGTTGCTTCATCCTTAATGTAGTGCACAATCACTGCCACCAGTGTCGCCTTGCCCCTAAAAACGTGTTTTCCTTTCCTTTCAAATCTTCTAACTAACGCCATCCCACCAAGATTTGACCATGACATATCGATGTCAAAGCACAATGTTGACATGAAGATCAGGCCAAGAAAGCCCGGCAATGGCTTACCAACGGCTCAACCAGCAAGAAGCAAGCTGCACTATTATAGAATACTTTACAAAATTTATTTTTATCACTGACGGGTGTGGACTATCAGCGACAACCCTCGGTTTTCATAGAAAATTGGTGTGTTGAGTCTGCACAGAGGGGCCATAAGGCCTCGTACATTGCAAGGTGCTTGGGGGTGCTTAAAAAAATAAGCTAGCTTTTTTAACCATGGGTGCTTATTATTTGTAGAGGATAGACACTGAATTAGGAACCTCTCCTGTAGAGATAAGCAGTCTTGAGGAAAACTTGGTTATTTTAATAAGCACCTCCTCCAAGGATCTTGCATTGTACAAGGCCTAAGGTGACTCACCAGCAACAACAAGAGCAACCACTCTCGGGTAGCACATCGCTAACTGTCACTCACCTTTATGGAGTTGCAACAAATTACCTGAAATTGGTGAGGCATCACTACTGAGAAATTGTCTCTCTAGCCATCAACAATGAGACATGACTTTAATATGTGTCCGTGACCATCCCCTCTTCTCGTAAACCAAAATACAATATCTCCTTGTTCCCCTTCCCTACTATACCCCCATCGTCTCCCCCGACCGCCTTCCCTCCGACCCCAACTCTGCCTCCTTCCATGCGCCCCTCTGATCCTGTCGCCCCTCGTATCTGGGCTAAAAGTTCTCCTCCTCACGCCACTGTTAGATCACTTCCCTCCATGCACCACTCCTCATCGGCAACCTCCTTTCAATACCCCCATGCTCTCTCGTAAGAGTGGTTGGGTAACGCCCAAGTATAAAGGTGAAATAGCCTAGCAATAATTATTTACCTCGGTAGAGAACCAAGGTTTATCAAACCAGAAGGAGTTCTTTCAGCAAACAAAGTCACTCGCACCCGCATAGAAAACACAAGCAAACTTGTCCCCAACACGTCATTAAGGTTGTCAAGCTTCTTGTTCTGCTAGTTACAAGATTAAATTGCACAGTATGGTAGGAATTGATAGATAGATAAAATGGTACAACAAAGAATAGTAATTCTAATGAAAAATTCAGTAATAGAGAATAGACCCATGGGCCATCGGTTCACTAGTGACATCTCTCATAAGCATAATAGTGTAGTGTGGTCAAGAAATTACACTCTGGCAGTGATTAAATTGCAATATTTATATTTATGACTATGATCATTCATGGTATAATCTCGTATAGGCATTACATCTGTGATACATAGACCGTTATCCAACTGCATCTACAACTAATACTTCACCCCATGACCGTTATCTAGCATGCATCTCGAAGTATCAAGTTCATGACAAACAGAGCATTGCAATAAGCAGGATGACATAATGTACACAGTCAAATATCAAGCAATATGACAACAAAAAATCATTTTATACTTAGTGGAAACTATACAATACATGTCTTGTCCCTTTCCATCATCGGGATATGGATCACTTCAAGATTAGAACCCACTACAATGCACCACTCCCTCTGAAGAAGTACCCATCAAATTTGGCCAAAGAAGATAGATAGGCATGGAGGCCTTCAAGGCGTGGACGTGGAAAGAATGGAGATCCAGCCAACAAGGTGCATTGGTAATCACGGTCTGCTCCTCGGTGACAACAGATGCCTTTCTGTCGCTGCTGACAAGCTCCATGCTGTCCAAGGCGAGGAGCTCCATTCCATCCGCTGAACTGTATCTACTACTATATCCGTGGTGAAGCTCAAGGCATGTGCGTGTACAGTGGCGGAGCCAGGAGAAATGAGTGAGCGGGGCCATAGTGTTGTTAATCCTTGTTGGGCAAGGCCAGCCCACTAGATTACATTCTTTTAACAGCAAAAAATCATGTGTTTACATGCATATTAGGCCTAAACCACTGTTGTTAGTGGGGGCAGGGCCCCTGCTAGTCCCCCTGTCCCCGCCACTGTGCGTGTATGACCTCACCAATGACAAAGAGGAGCAGCTCGCCCCGTTTGATGCTGGATGGAATGAAACGAGCATCATGGATGTATCGGTCCGTCCCTGCATGCTTCAGCAGCTCATGAACTACTGCACTGACACTACTAGAGAAAAGCCTAGCAGCAGCGCGGGTTTTAGGCCTATCAGTAGCGTTGGGCGATGCGCTACTGATAAGGCGCTACAGCTAACATATAGCAGTAACGTGCCTCCGACCACGCTACTGCTAAATCGACTTAGTAGTAGCGACTTCCGGAGGAGCACTACTGATAATTAGTAGTAGCGCTTCTCCCTGCCCGCGCTGCTACTATTATTTCGTATTTTATTTCTTTTTTATTTCATGTTGTATTCATACACCTTTACACAAGTTTTCATACGACAGGAATTTAGAAATTGTTTTTACATCATAATGAGTTATTACATCACGGGGCGAAAGAACCGTGGACTAGTTTCAAGTGTATGGACATCCACTTGAAACTAATCCGCGATTCTTTCACCCAATGATATAATAAATATCATCATCATCATCATATCATTAACAACTTATCATCATAATACATCATTGTCATATAACACCTCCTCAAGATCATTGTTTTCATCAATGAGAGATCACATAGCAAATTGGTCACTAGTCGTAATCACAAGTACTCCTCATCATCAACTCTAACACATTGTATCATATAATAAACATATTGTACCTCATAGGACCTACTACATTCTCTTAGGACCTACTATATTCTATAAGGTAAAATAGCAAAAAACAAGATAGCCCCTGACTCTCCATTATGGAGAATGGAGATTATCCTGTCTCCAATTCTTGCCTTTCGCTTAATGTTACTTCCAAGAACCTCCTTGTGAATGTCCAAACATTTTTTCCATTCTTTGATTAGCATGTGTTCACCGGTTTTAGAAATCTTATATGCACAGGTGACCTCATTAGATTAACCTGGCTGTATGTTTAGAACTGCAAGGCGACCATTCTAATACATCAGATGAGGCACACAATCCATCGGGATTTTCTGTTGAAAAACATAGTAATAACTTCATAGTTAGAAATGATGTACTAGTTTTAGAAGTATGCAAAAGATGCACGGATGTGAGTGTCCACCGCCCGCGCCGATACCCGTCGTGTGCTAGGGTTTTAGTTGTATTAGTGATGTTATATGTATGACACTATTTGGGATGTATTAGTGATAATATTCGATGATGTACGGACGCATGAGATGATTTACTTTTGCTTATTGAATGCATGCTAATTTGAGTCCTATAAGATATTTTGAAATGTATATCTTGTGTTGCTCAATATCCAAGTGGCCGGTCATGTTTGCAGGTTACACCTCCGAGTGGACTATGTTTTGCCGGAGTGTTGATTCATTTCCGTTCTGGCAAATTTCAGGCGTTCGATATGTCCTATTTTAGCAAAGGTCATGCCGGATTTTTCCGTGAATTTTGGGATGACTTGTGCCAGAATATGTAGGAAATATCGAGTGCCCTGGATTTGTGTGTTGAGTATCCTGGTAGTTGTCTTCGATCGATTTTCAATTAATGTTTTAACTATGAATATAGGAAATGTTTGATGATGAAAAGGATTTCGGTATTTGCAAATACTGCGAAGACGAGCGCGGCCTATGCGACGGAATCTTCCTAGATGATGATAGGCGCTTCAGCATCAAGCTAGACGAGAACTTCGAAGTGGATACAGTAAGTCACAACGACAAGTCTTTTTTCATAATTAAGCATGACATCTGCTTCATTTGCTTCAACTTATATTTTTTTTACTATTGTACTAGTGTATCCCCTGCCATGCAAGAGTTTTTGTATTGGATAAGATAGGTTTTAGTCATACTATGGAGGTAAAGAAACTTTAATTGAAGACCGAGCATGGTTATATTTTCCACGCAAAATTATACAATTCAGACGACTACACCTATTTTGGATGCAAAACATGGCGAGCACTATGCAAGACTTATGCATTTTGAGCCTGATATGGTTATCACCTTTGATATTCATCCGGAAGATGATATTGAAGGTAATACCGACATCTGGGTCGATGTGCAGACGCCTCCAGTTATACCATTATGTAAGTTTCTCAACCATATTTATGTCTTTGATATTGTTTATTCAAAAATAGTTGACAACTAATTTGTATTGTCAGCTTATTTCGGTGCAAGCAAACATGTACAGGGCTTGGTAGACAGGACCTACTATTGTCCCGAGGCTGAACTCAACTGCGAGGAGCTAAGTCATTATGTTTTATGGCTTGAGGATCTTGATACTGTCAAGACAAATTTTCTTCCTACATTTAGAAATGTTAGTACTGAAAACGTGCGACCAATAGTGTTCGTAATGAACTATGGTCACATCTATTTAGGAAGGATGGTAAGATCTTTACTATTTGTCCTCAGTGCATCTTTTCCATACATTATTTTTGAAGCTAAACTTTATTGCTAAGTATGTTACCTACGATGTTCTTCAACAGGGACTCCCGATGAATGTTGTGCCTTATGGGATCGAGACTAAAGGTACCATGAGTATTATTAGCTTACGGCCAAGATATCCTACAGATTACTTTAGTTCATTCAAGATTAGTGACACATGCTTAATAGTGCAAGACTGGACCAGATATGTGATGGGGGAGCGCAGAGAAGTACTAGGGGGCAGCAAACAGATGTGCTACCCACGATTAGGAGAGAGGTTCATCTGCATGCTTCAACTTGATCAAGGAGGAGAGCTACACATGTTTTATGTTATTTTACCTAAGAAAGAGCAGCAGGAGTGATTAGCTAGCTAGAAATGAGTTTGAGAATGATGATGTGCTACACTATTACTATGATGATAAAATAGCTAGTGTTGGTGGTAATGACTATGATGATTATTATTAGCTAGTGTTAGTGGTGATTAAATAAATACTGTTGGTGGTAATGACTATGATGATGATTAAATAGCTTGTGCTGGCGGATTAGATTGAAGTGGAGGCAACATGTGGTGCACATCGAAAGTACTACTAGTCCAAACTAGATCAAGTTTGGATTAGTAGTATACTTTTGACATGCACCACATATTGCCTCCACTTGAACCTAATCCACCTTCATTTGACACACTGTTATGGACATAATGATGTAAACCTCATAACTGGTATTGTAGCAATACTTGTCCTATGGCGCATAAATACACTAAAAATAAAAAATAAAAAATAATACTAGTAGCGATGGCGAGAAAACACGCTGCCAGTAGTTACATTAGCAGTAGCGCGGGAGTGAACAAATGCTGCAGCTATTTGCCCTAGCAGTAGCGCGTACGGGCACACATTACTTTTAAGCAATAGCTGTAGCGCCTTATTAGTATCGCGCCTACCCGCGCTACTAGTGAGCACAAAACCGGCGCTGCTGCTAGCCTTTTCCCTAGTAGTGTATGTTTGTTCATTGTGTGAAAATGAAACATGACAGTGCATCCGTTCGTTTATTTGCTACTAGAGTTTACACCTGTGCTCATATTTCTTTTGTTCAAGCAGGACGTGAGTTTTGGATTCTTCGTCAGAATGATTTTACATAAGTGGTATGAACATGTACATAGAAAATAAAAACATGCACCCTCTTCAGCAAATCGACATAGGTTATAGGTGATAGCACATGCATGATGCATGGCAACACAAGATCTCCACTTATAAGTTAACATTAACATACGATCATGGTACGATGCCGTCTCTTGATATGTCGACATGCATCATCAACATCTTAAAGGGTGTTAACAATTAACACATACAAACAACATGTCATAGGAAATGAAAATTTTCAGTTGCGTAATTCATCCTGTAATTTTTCAAAAAGATGATTTCGTAAAGCATGGATGCTGAAATCATGGATCTTAATATGGTGAAGGAGCCAGGATGAATTTTAATTATATTGGACGCATATGTTTCTGTTGATGGGTTCTATGTGTGTTCCTCGTTAGAGCAAGCTACAAGCTCTCACCATAATTCTTAATGAGATGTGACGTACACACCGGAAATGCAAAATGGCTATTTTTCGAACAAAGGGAATATATTAATATCACGGAGATACCAACTACATGGAGAAGGTAAAATACTACAGCCTACACAGAATAATGAGTTTTAATACTTTCAAAAATGTTTTTCTAGAGCACAGACTTGTTTTGCCCAAATTACAACATAATGCATTTTTTCATGAAACTTTGCACACCAATTGATGCTAAGAACATTTATGTTTTTGAAGCAATTCTGAGACGTTGTTCGGTCGACCATGGTGCAAGATGTCACAGTCGTGTGACCCGGCACCCTAGTAGGCTGCTAGCTCCACTCTGGCATCGAGCCCTCTCCAAAGCCCGGCGATTATTAGATTTTGAAACGAGGCAAGAAAATTGTCATTTTAATTGATTAAGAAGAAGAGTTTGAGAGACAGTAACCGCAATAGCAGAACAAAGACATCGAGCTACTCTCGTGACATTATATTGCACACGTGCTTAGCCCCAGTTATGGTGCTTCGTCCTTAATGTAACGCACGATCACCGCCACCAACGTCGCCTTGGTCCTAAAGATGCGCACATTCCTTTTCTTTCAGATCTTCCAACTAACGCGTTCCCGCCAGGATTTGACCGTAACATATCGATGCCAAAGTGCAGGGCTGACATGAAGATCACGCCAAGAAAGCCCGAACATGGCATACCAACGGCTCAGCCAGTAAGAAGCAAGCTACACTATTAAAGAATACTTTACAAAATTTATTTGATCACTGATGGGTGTGGATTATTAGCGACGACCCTCAGCTTTCATAGACAATTGGTGTGTTGAGTAAGCACAGATGGGCCATAAGGCCCTGTACAACACAAGGTGCTTGAGGGGTTCTTAGAAAAACAAACTAGCCTTTCTTGACCACAAGTGCTTATTTGTAGAGGATAGATGCTTAATTAGGCACATCTTTTTTTGTGAGATAAGCACTAGCGCTTGAGAAAAAGTTGGTTATTTTATCAAGCACCTTGTGTTGTACAAAGCCTAAGGTAGCATGTTAGCAACAACGAGAGGTGCCACTCTCGGGTGGCACATCGCTAACCGCCCCTCACCTCTTTGGAGTTGCAACAAATTACTTGGAATTAGTGAGGCATCACTACTGAGAAATTTTCTGTCTGACCCGTCAACAATGAGACACGACTTCAATAAGTGTTTGTGGCCATCCCCTTGACTCGTAAACCAAAACACAATATCCCTCTGCCCCCCTCCTCATCATCTCCCTCCATGATCTTCTCTGAGGCTCCGACCGCCTCCCCTCCAACCCCAACTCTGCCTCCCTCCTTGTGCCCCTCTAATCCTGCTGCCCCTCAGATCTGGGCCAAAAGTTCTCCTCCTCACGTCACTGTTAGATCATTTCCCTCCATGCACCACTCCTCATTGGCAGCCCTTGTAGGATCAAAAGTATGTCCAGAGGGGGGGGTGATTAGACTACTTGACCAAATAAATACTTATTTTTTTTCCAATTTTAGTTGTCGGCAAGTTTTAGCAATTTGACCAAGTCAAATACACCCTACAGATGCAATTCTAAAAGTTGTGCAGCGGAAAGTAAAGGAGAGATTGGAGATTTCAAATGCAGTGAAGATACGATGATTTTTGGCATGGTTCAGGTAGGTGGTGCGCGAGTCCACGGATGGCTTCACCCATGAAGGGTCCACGAAGAAGCAACCTTGTCTATGCCACCATGGCTTACGTCCACGATGGACTAGCCTCACTCAGGTACATCTTCACAAAGCAGGCGATCTCTTTGCCCTTAAAAACTCTTTGTTTCAACTCCACATGATCTTGGAGGCTCGCAAGTGACACCCAACCAATCTAGAAGACACCACTCTTCAAAATTTAATAGACGATGTTGTTGATGATGAACTCCTTGCTCTTGTGATTCAAATGATAGTCTCCCCAACACTCAAACATTATCTCACAGATTTGGCTTTGGTAGGAGAGGGGATTGAATGGGAAGCAACTTGGGGAAGGCTAGAAATCAAGGTTCAAATGGTTCATGTTTAAAATCATACTTTCAATTCGTGTTTGTTGATTGTGTGAAAATGAAACATGACAATGCATCAGTTCGTTTATTTGCTAGAGTTTACATCCGTGCTCATATTTCTTCCGTCAAGTAGGACATGAGTTTTGGATTCTTCGTCAGAATGATTTCACAAAAGTGGTACGAACATGCACATAGATAATACAAACATGCACTCGCGTAAGCTAATCGACACAGGTTATAGGCGATAGAACATGCATGATGCATGGCAACACAAGATCCTCACTTGTAAGTTAACCTTAACATAAGGTGTAGGATCGAACATATGTCTAGAGGGGGGTGATTAGACTGCTTGACCAAATAAAATCTATCCTTTTCCCAATTTTAAGACTTGGCAAATTTTAGCAACTTAACACAAGTCAAGCAATCAACCTACACATGCAAGTCTAAGAGTATAGCGGCGGGATGTAAAAACATTGCACATGAAGGTAAAGGGAGGAGTTTGGAGGGAGCAAATGCAATGTAGACATGGAGATTTTTGGCGTGGTTCTGATAGGTGGTGCTATCATACATCCACGTTGATGGAGACTTCAACCCACGAAGGGTAACGACTGCGCGAGTCCACAGAGGGCTCCACCCACGAAGGATCCACGAAGAAGCAACCTTGTCTATCCCACCATGGCCATCACCCACGAAGGACTTGCCTCACTAGGGTAGATCTTCACGAAGTAGGCGATCTCCTTGCCTGTACAAACTCGTTGGTTCAACTCCACAATCTTGACGGAGGCTCCCAAGTGACACCTAACCAATCTAGGAGACACCACTCTCCAAAAGGTAATAAATTGGCGTGTTGATGATGAACTCCTTGCTATTGTGCTTCAAATGATAGTCTCCCCAACACTCAACTCTCTCTCACAGATTTGGATTTGGTGGAAAGATGATTTGAGTGAAAAGCAACTTGGGGAAGGCTAGAGATCAAGATTCTTGTGATTGGAATGAAATATCTTGGTCTCAACACATGAGTAGGTGGTTCTCTCTCAGAAAATATATGCTGGAAGTGTAGGCATGTTCTGATGGCTCTCTCCATGAATGAAGAATGGGCGGAGGGGTATAAATAGCCTCCACACAAATTCTAACCGTTAGAGACAATTTACCAAACTCGGTGGGACCGAATATAGTTAAACTCGGTCAGACCGATTTAGTTCAAAATGTGAACGTTAGTAATTTCAGTGGGACCGACATGTCAACTCGATGGGACCGATTTCATTAGGGTTAGGGCATAACGTAATCTCAGTGAGACCGATCACATAAACTTGGTAGGTCCGATTTCTGTAATAGGCAAATAGAGAGTTGGTCAGGCAAACTTGGTGGAACCGAATCACTCATTTCGGTGAGACTGAAACGTACGAAAGGGAAACGGAGAGTTTGCATTGCAAACTCGGTGGGACCGATCGCTCATCCCGGTTGGACCGAAACGTTACAAAGGGAAACTGAGAGTTTGCAATCCCATCTCGGTGAGAACGAGATCCCTATCAATGAGACTGAAGTGACTAGGGTTTCTGGCAGTGGCTATGTCAAGTGAACTCGGTGGTGTTGGATAGATCAAATCAGTGGGGCCGAGTTTGACTTTTGGTTTGGGACATATGTGGATATGAGAAAGTGGTTGAGGGCCGGGCTTTTGGAGCATATCACTAAGCATTTTGAGCAAGTCATTAAGCAACACCTCATCCTCTTTTAATAGTATTGGCTTTTCCTATGGACTCAATGTGATCTTGGATCACTAAAATGAAAATGTAGAGTCTTGAGCTTGAGCCAATGTGTGTCCTTAGCATTTTGAGGGGTCCACGTTCCTGATCCATGCCATGCCAATGACTAAACTTTCTGAAATGATCATCTTGAAATAGCATTAGTTCAATGAGCTATATGTTGTTAGGAATTGCCAAAACTACCCAGGGATAGTTGCACTCTAAATCTCCCCCTTTTTGGTAATTGAGAACAACATATAGATCAAAGCTTCAACAAATGATAATAAGTTTGAAATACATCATCGCTTTGAGAAATATGTGATAACACTACAAAAAAAGACACATTCGTGACATTTTGGGCCGAACGAATTTTTTTCCTGTCATGCTTATGACACTTCTATGACGATAATTGTGAAAAAACCAGGTATCATCATAGATGTGGTGGGCTCCTACTTCTATGACAAAAAATCATGACAGAAAATGGGCTTTTTGTCCTGGGTGGGCCGGAGACACAACTTCACGTCATTCTTTGGGCCGTCCATGACGGAGAAAACCTTGGTAGAAGCGAGGGTGAGGAAAATATCGGGGGAGTTCTCGGTTACGGTGGGTGGTCGAGGCCAAGCGATGTGCGTTTCACTCGTACGTACGTGCGTGTGTGTGAGGCGTTGCGCTCTAACTAAACCCGAGTGAGGCATTGGGCTCTAACTGAACCTGAGCGATTGCACTGCAGGCTAGGCATTACGGAACCCGACTGATCGATCGATCCCTTGCTGTTAGCTGAACCCGAGTGATTCCTTCGCTACTGCTGCTAACTGAAGCCGATCGAACACTGCTGCCTCCTTCCCTTGGTGAACAGTGAGTGTTGTTGAGGGGGTTTGGATGAACACTTCCCGGTGGGGATTGGATGAACAGACCCTGTGGTAGTAGAGGCCGTTGCCGCTGGATGAACAGTACCCCGATCGATCGAGCTAGTGGATGAACAGGACCCCATGGAGAGGTGGATGAACAGGACCCAGTGGAAGGCTGGATGAACAGGATGACCCCGTGGAGGGCTGGATGAACAGTAGCCGATGGAGGGCTAGATGAATAGTAGCCCATGGAGGGGTGGTTGAACATGACCCCGTGGAGAGGGCTGATTGAACAGTAGCCGGCGAAGGCTGGATGAACAGGAGCCCGTGGATGAACAGTCGCAGGTGGAGGCTGGTAGAGGTCGACGGTGGATGAACATGAGCCCGTGGAGGCTGGAGGAGGTCGATGATGGAGATGAACAGTATCCCGTGGAGTCCCGTTTTGCGGTACGCCACACCCCTCCCGATGAACAGGACCTCTGTTTCGACCGTACGTAGCGCTCCAACACAAGTCCGTTTCCTTCGTTTTGTGGTACGCCACACCCCTCCCGATCAATAGGACCCCGTTTCCACCGTAGGAGGTCCATTTCCTCCGTTTTGTGGTACGCTAGACCCCTCCCGATGAACAGGATCCCGTTTCCACCGTGGCCGGTCGAACACAAGGCCGTTTCCTCCGTTCTGCGGTACGTCAGGCCTCGTTTCCATTGGCTGTTCCGTCCAAGCCGGTTGGCTCCCGATGAATAGCACGCGTTCCGTTGCCTCCCGATGAACACGACGCATTCCGTTGCCTCCCCATGAACACGACGACGACGCAGTTTCTCCGTTCCGACCCGACCACAGCCATGTACACGAGCCCTGACTGTACATATGCGCGAGTAGGCGTTCGAGACCCCGCCCGTATATACTCACGTGGCCGTATTTACTTTCTTGCACCCTGGCCGCTATACGTAAGTGTACATGGTACGTGCGCACCTCTACTATGACACGTGCCCTTCCTTACACGGACACGGTTCATCGCTGCAGCCTGCAGACATATCGATCGAGCAGTATGTACATACACGTTCGTGGCCAGAATGACAATGCTACGTACGTTTCGACCGGGTGGCTCCCGACTGTCAGGCACTTCCTTGCGTGCGAAGATGTAGCTGGTGGGTCCCAACAGTCAGGGGGCGAATCATTTTTTCCCGTAATATGGACGCACTTCCTTGTGTGCGAAGATATAGCTGGTGGGCCCCAGCAGTCAGAGGAGAAAACATTAGTTTTCAGGGTAAATAGGATGTAATTGCATGCATGCGTCCATGGGCGTGGTGCGCCCCCACTGTCAGCCTCTCACGTACAGTCATCTTCCGATGACTCTTGTTTGTTGACCACGTTGACCACACCGTTCCGAGCGTACAATGGGCGGTGGACGACGGCGAGGCCCCAGAATGGAACGACCCGGAGATGGGAAAGATGCGGTATTGGATTCGAAGATGGAGAGGAGTGGGATACTTGACTGGTTCGTCTGCGCGGCAGCAGTGCCGCCCATGGGAGACAGGAGCAAGAATAGAGGTTGGTGAAGGAGCACAGCTGTTGGATTAACATCCAATGGTCCAGCTGCTAGAATCCTCTATCATACCCGAAGGAATTTCAAAGTAAACATTTTCAGTAGGTTCAGTAGGTTGAGGAGAAACTCTTTTCTCTACTGGTCGGGGTGAAGATACCCCGAACAAGCCCCTCAAAGGATTATGTTCCATAGTAACAAGTGACAGTAAATTTCAGCCCACTATATAAATTTTTCCTTACCAAATTCCACCTACCAAAGGCGCTTCACTCCCTGGCAACGGATGTCCCGCCGCGCCGCCGAAGTAGCACGGAGGTCCCGCCGCACCGCGGCGGCCTAGGAAAATTTCTCGTGGGCAGGCAAGGACTCTTACAGGCGCATGCATGCGATCGTCCATAGCCAGAGGGATCAGATCTCCACCTGGGCGAGGTTGCAGGACGAGGCTACCGGCGTCATTTGGTAACTAGGGGAGGGCAATGCGAAACTCTGGGCTGAGCGCGACCTGCTGAGGGCGAAGATCGCGGGAAGGGCGAAGCAGGAGGAGGAGACTGCTGCCTTGTTGCAGAGGACGGGTGTCATCGTCAAGAAACTTATGGACGCGAATGTCATGCTTCACATCGAGTGCAACAGGCTGGTGGAGGAATCCGGGGATGCTGCCAAGCAGCGTATTAAGGACATGAAATTGATGAAATATATCATTGCCGCTCGCCGCGAGAACTAGTCTCTGCGACTTGAAGCGCATAAAGAAAGTAGAGATTAGCGAGCCAGATCATTGTATGCGTCTTCCTTCTTCTTTTGCCCTTGTGTATTTCGGGCATAGCCGCATGTTGCTTTTTGAATTATCTTCCTAATTATGTAAGATAATTATTATCCACTTTCGTCGTCCTTATATATATTCACCAGTCTTGCCATAAGTCACAATAGATGCTATATAGGTCCGTTAAATCTTACATCAAGATCCATGCAAAATTTCTTTTCAGATTTTCTTTTTTCTCAGTTAAATCTCAGTCGAGTGAGACATAGCCAGGCCATTAAACAAAGGCTCGAGCGGCATTAATGGAGACCTTGGGAGAGAGGTGGACGGCAGATGGAGGTCAAAGGGCTCTCCTCCCGATAAGCACGCACAGGGGTCTGATCGCACGCCTCCCGTACTCAAATAGCTACCCTGCATGGCGCCTCCTAGCTTAGAAAAAAAGTGGACGCATGGCGGAACGTAGATGGTAAATAGAACGCCCATGGTCTCAATAATACCTGTGTTTCCGATTGTAATGTGACAGCACTTGTTCCAAAATGACTTTGTTGATTGTTAATGTGTGCGCCTTCGCAAATCGGTCAGCAAAATTACCACAACATGTTGGTGCCATGTCATGACACCAAGCCAAGTTTCATGATTTTCATGCGTGTTTTGGATTTACAGGAATTAGAAACCAAGTTTCTCAATGTTTCCAGCCGAGCCACGATGCCCGGATGTTTGAATTTCATCCCCATTTCTTGCATGGGACCTAGAAATTTACCCGAGGACACAAATGTGATTTTTGAACCAGCTTTGGTGCACTGGAGCATGTGCTTGTATTTCAAATTTGAATTATGCACACAAAGGTGACACGTTCCCTCTCAGAACCACGAACCTTCTTGAGAGAAGCTCTGGTTTGCAAGAAGCTTATACTAAAACTTGTTCCTATTGGGCCAATTTTTTACCACAACATGGTAGTACCATCACATGACACTATGCCAAGTTTCATGATTTTCAGGCGTGTTTTGGATTTTCAAGAATTTTAAAACCAAGTTTCTCAATGTTCTCGGCTGAGCCACGATGCCCAGATATTTGAATTTCATTCCCATTTCTAGCATGGGACCTAGAAATTCACCCGAGGACACACATGTGGTCTTTCAACCAACTTTGGTGCTCGGGAGCATGTGCTTGTAGTTCAAATTTGAATTATGCACATTAAATGACCAGAAAATCAATTAATGTATAAAAAAGGCCAAACTAACCTGGTATAATTCCAAAATTTAATAGGGCACTCATGTAGTTCTACGTTGCCTCTGTAAAGAAACTCAAGGGGGGCAGTGTATATTGTTTCGCACTCAAATGTGACACGTTCTCTCTCAGAACCACGAGCCTTCTTGAGAGAAGCTCCGGTTTGCAAGAAGCTTATACCAAAATTTGTTCCTATTCGGCCATTGTTTTACCACGACATGGTAGTACCATGACATGACACCATGCCAAGTTTCATGATTTTCAGGCATGTGTTGGATTTACAAGAATTTTAAAACCAAGTTTCTCAATGTTCTCGGCTGAGCCACGATGCCCAGGTGTTTGAATTTCATTCCCATTTCTTGCATGGGACCTAGAAATTTACCCGAGGACACACATGTGATTTTTCAACCAATTTTCATGCACGGGAGCATGTGCTTGTAGTTCAAATTTGAATTATGCACATTAAATGACCAGAAACTCAATTAATGTATAAAAAAAGGCCAAACGAACCCGGAAGAATTCCAAAATTTAACAGGGCACTCATGTAGTTCTATGTTGCCTCTGTAAAAAAACTCAAGGGGGCAGCGTATATCGTTTCACACTCAAAGGTGACACGTTCCCTCTCATTACCACGAGCCTTCTTGAGAGAAGCTCCGGTTTACAAGAAGCTTATACCAAAACTTGTTCCGAATATGCCCAATTTTTTACCACAACAAGTTAGTGCCATGACATGATAGCATGCCAAGTTTCATGATTTCCAGGCTAGTTTTGGATTTACATGAATTTTAAAACCAACTTTCTCGATGTTCTTGGCCGAGTAACGACGCCCAGATGTTTGAATTTCATTCGCATTTCTTGCATGGGACCTATAAATTCACCCAACGACACACATGTGATTTTTCAACCAACTTTGGTGCACCAGAGCATGTGCTTGCAGTTCAAATTTGGTTATGCACATTAAATGTCCAGAAACTCAATTAATGTACAAAAAATGCCAAACGAACCCGAAATAATTCCAAAATTTAACAAGGCACTCATATAGTTCTATGTTGCCTGTGTAAAGAAAATTTGGAGGGAGGCAGTGTATATCGTTTCGCACACAAAGGTGACATGTTCCCTCTCGGAACCACGAGGCTTGTTGAGAGAATCTCCGGTTTTGCAAGAAGCTTATACCAAAACTTGTCCCAATTCAGCTAAGAATTATAGATATATGAAAACAGGGTTTAGATTATCCCGAACATCTCACCACCTAGACCAATGTACACTGATTTGAATTCAACATAAAATGGATACAAATATTTGAATTGGAGATCGTATATCACATGTAGTTTATAGTGAAATATGATTACTGCTATATGCATGTTTCTTGTTCTCAAGATAATATTTAAATGATTGTATAACTTGACAACAATCGTATTCAAATAAGGAAAATTGATTCAAATGTAGTCCGTATGGTAGACGACAATATATATGTTCATAGGGTGGAGCAAAATGTTCATATACGATGGAAGATCAAAATGTAGGACTACATCCATTATAAGCCGCAAGGTCACCTAACGATATATTCGAATTCAACATAACGTGGATTCAAAAATTGAAATTCGATATCCTGGCATTTGTAATCATATAAAAAGGCACATGACTCTTTATTTTGGTGGGAATTGATTTGTTTTTTGTTGTTGTTGAGGGAAGTGCGAATCGATTTGGTATTGTATAGGGTAATCTTGTTCTCCTGATTTTTTTACATTTTTCTTGTAGTTTTTTGAATGACATTTATAGCAATATAGTAAAAGGGGACATGACTCTCTTGTGTCTTGTATCAATTGTTTTTTTGTACATGTTAAGTTTGTTCTGCCGAACAAGGAATCCGCACCTTGTTATCCCAAAATTTTCAAGCATGAGTATCTTTTGTCTCATCTGCTTTGAAACTCCCGCCTCTTCAACCCGCGCTGCGCCTTGTTATCCCAAAATTTCGACGTGCGCGAAAACTCCCTCCTCATCCGAAATCGGTCCCGCAGCCCAGACATGTGAAATCCCCCTTCTACCCCTCAGCCGAAAATGTCGGTTCGACATTGTGGTATCAAAACCAGTGGGGGTACGCTGGTAACTTACCCTACATTTCGAACAAGTGGGTCCCTAAGCCATGGCTCCCCTACCTTCCTCTTCGTCCCCCATTCATACACCGAGGCCGCCAAAACCCATGAAACCCCACGCTCCTCGGTCGGCCTCCCGACCGCCGCCTAGCCGGAGACTCTTCCCCGATGATGTCGTCCACCGCAACAGCTCGCCGTCCCTCATCCACTGCACCGGATGAGCATCTATTGTCGATCTCATCGTCCCACCGGATCAGCCGCCCCATCCTCCACCTCCAAGGAGCTGCCGCGATGTTCGCCTCATCTATCGTGCCACCTCCATCCCCACAGCGTCGTCTTGACCTGCCCTACCGGAACCGCAACACCCTCACCGATTCCTCCGATGAAGCCGAGGCCAACTCGGCGCCACCAAGGAGGTTCTGCACTCACCACTGCATTTTATCTTTTATTTGATCTCATGGGGCTGCCGGTGCTCAATACCGAGCAACCATGGCGGGTCTCCATCGACGCTGCCGTCGCCGGCCACTTTATCCACGGCATCTCTCCCACATGTCGTTGCTTCCTCGGCGGCGACTTTCACACTGGCACTAGCTGCAGCTGCTCCGGCTCTCTCTCGTGCTGCTACTGCTGCTGCTCCGGCTCTCGCTCGCGCTGCTACTACTGCTGCTCCGGCTCTTGCTCGCGTCGCGGCTCTGTTCTTGCTGTCGGTCGCGCTGCTGCACTGCTCTTGGTTTCGTTCGTGCTGCTGTTGTGCTCTGATATTATTGTCGGTCGTGGTGCTGCTCCGCTCTTGCTCTCGTCCGTGCTGCTGCTCTGCCCTTGCTCTCACTCGTGCTGCTGCTGCTGCACAACCTCCGGCAACTACAGGAGTTGCTGCTTTAGCACTCGCTCGCGGTTCTGCTGCACAACTTGCTCTCTACTAGTGTGTTCCCTGCTCAAGCGTCTGCTGATTTAGATCACTGCTTCTCTGCAACTAGTGCTCGAACGCCCTAAAGATCTATTGCAATGCTCTTCTACTAGTTCAATCAGTTTCAACAGTAAAATTCAGTTTCAACCATAAAGTTCAGTTTCTTAAGTTAAGTTCAGAGTAAACAGTATTTACAGCATCTGTCGGAGCAGCCGTGGCATGGCTGATGCGTTTTACATCTAGAACTTTCTGGTGATGTATTTTACATTATCTGTTGCAGATGATATTAGAGTCCCACTTCAGATTAACGTTGTTTGTCTTGTCCTGCTTCAGCCTCACTGCCGTACACCTCATCGGAGCTACTCCAACGAGGGAACCGTCCATTAAAGCAGAGCAGTACCCTCGGCGCCGTTTCCAGAGGCCTCAGATCTTCTTCTCCGCCTCTGACAGTCACACCAGCATCACCATCCTCCACGTCCAACCTAATGATGCTAAGGTCGACAAGGCTATGCCAAAGAGGTTGTACAGTCGTTGCATCACTTTGTTACTCTGCATTCACGTCGATCCCTCAGGGATCCTTTGCTATGGAACTACTATGGTACTACCATTCGTGCATTTGGTTAGGAGTGGAGCAAAGCAAAACTACATGATTTTTTCCTTTGGTGTCTCTTTCAAAGAAAAATGGTAGGAATTTTAATATCCAGTTGGATGTCCTTTTCAAATTAATATGCATGAAGAACAGGACTAATTGCATTACTGTCGTAATAAGATTCTTATTTTTTCATTTTCACGTGGTTTGACTTTAATTTGACCATGTTTCTCCATTCCTGTGTTCTTCCAATTCATGTGAACCAAACACCGAGGTTCGCAGAAATCCTATGTTTCCAAATGCTCTGTTTTGCACGTTCATTCCTATCCTATTCTTGTGTTTTTCCTGTCCCTGTGTTTATAGAATCCTCCAATTCTAAGGAGGCCTTACAGATTTACTTCATTTTCAGATAGGTGTCAAAGAAAACTCTGTGTGTTATGTCCTGCTGCTGCCGTGCCATCATCCACCCCACCTGAGGTGCACCATCGACAGAAGCGTTCACTGCAGCAGAGATTCCCCCTGTAAACTTTCTTTTGCCGCCGCAGATCATCTTTCCTGTTGCCGGCAGCCACGCCAACTGCATTACCATCATCGACTGAGCAGATGAACCTGAGGACTACACAGTTCCGGAAGAGATGTCGCTGTCTTTCTGTTTGCTTATGTTATACATCGGTTATTATTACCTGCTACTTTATCGTTCAAACTTGAGTTTTAAAATGCCTGTGGGTCTCATATCATGGCAGCAACGAATGGTATCTGTCTACTATCTGGTTCATCTGGAGTCTTCTATGTGGTTCATGTTGGGTGGGCAACAAACAGTAGATGATCCATTGTCTATCTTTTTAAATTGAAGCTATAGTCTACCTGCTATCATTAGTTTTGGATCTATCCACTCGTTTGCTACCATCAGTCTTGATTTTTGCATGCACCCCTTAGGTATTACAAAATCTAAATAATTTTTTATTTTGTATGTCAGTTATTGTACACAATCGTACTAAACATGTAGAGAAAAAGAGAAGACCGTTGCGTGGGAATACAATGTCATGCAGATGTCGCTCCATGGTGGCCAAAGTGCCCCCCTCCCACCATTCTAGATTGTATTCCAGAGGAAGATAAATATTCATATGGGATTCAGAGGGAGCCGACCACTCCTATTTACCACATAAGGTGTTTGCTCTAACCTGGCATGCTGATGTTGGTCATATCATGCATATGGCGCCTCGCATTGCTTACATTATTCATCTTATATGTCACCATCGTAGTTTAGATGCTTTGGGTGAATGCCACCTGTTTGGTCTCTATATCATACTCACACCGTTCCTAAATATTTGTCTTTTTAGAGATATCAACAAGTGACTACATACGGAGCAAAATGAGTGAATCTACACTCTAAAATATGTCTATATACATCCGCATGTAGTAGTAATTTGAAATCTCTAAAAAGACAAATATTTAGGAACAAAGGGAGTATATGGGAATTATGCAATGCCATCTTCTTTAGCCAGGCATCATATACGTGAATCATGCAATACCATCCTGTTTAGCCAGTCATCGTATATGTGAATTGTATCGTGCCATATTTTTTTCATAATGTATTCCATTTGTCAGCAATGTTTATACATTCATCTACTCTTCCGGTGCATCAACCATTTGAGTCGGTCATGGGAAAATCTGGAGTGAAAACAAGGTCTTCTGAGCAGTCAGTGCCACCTGTCGATGCAGATTTCTTGCTGGTTACAAATAGCTCCTCAAAGGAGGATTCATAGATAGATGACCAGTCGTATCCCCCCCCCCGAGGTGCATGCTCTAACTTGGTAAGGTCATATTGCTCATATCATGCATACGGTGTCTTGCATTGCCATGCCATCTGTTTAGATTAGACATGCTTTGTGTGAATGCCTCCTCTTTGCTTTCTGTATCAGATATGTGGATTATGCAATGCCATGTTTTTCAGCCAGTTATCATATATGTGAATTATGCAACGCCATGTAGCCAGGCATCATATATGTGAATTATCTCATGCCATCTTTTTTTCATTACGTATTCCATTTGTCGACAATATGTGTATATTGAACTACTCTTCAAGTGTATCAGCCATTTGAGACGGTTATGGAAAAATCAGGAGTGAAAACAAGGTCTTTAGAGCAGGCAATGGTACCTGTGGAAGCATATATCTCGATGGTTACAGGGAGCTCCTCAGAGGAGGATACAGAGACAGATGACCAGTCCTATATCCCACCTGAGGTGTGCTACCTCTTCAGCACTGCTTTGGTTTTCCCTTGAAGAGGAAAGGGTGGTGCAGTAAAGCAGCGTAAGTACTTCCCTCAGTTTTTGAGAACCAAGGTATCAATCCAGTAGGAGACCACGCGTGAGTCACCTCGTACCTACACAAACAAATAAGAACCTCGCAACCAACGCGATAAAGGGGTTGTCAATCCCTTCACGGCCACTTACAAGAGTGCAATCTGATAGAGATGATAATAATAAGATAAGTATTTTTATGATATAGATTGAAAGTAAAGATTGCAAAATAAAATAGATTGGAAACTTGTATGATGGAGAATAGACCCGGGGGCCATAGGTTTCACTAGTGGCTTCTCTCAAGACAGCATAAGTATTACGGTGGGTGAACAAAGTACTGTCGAGCAATTGATAGAAAAGCGAATAATTATGAGAATATCTAGGTATGATCATGTATATAGGCATCATGTCCAAGACAAGTAGCCTGAAACGATTCTGCATCTACTACTATTACTCCACACATCGACTCCTATCCAGCATGCATCTAGAGTATTAAGTTCATAAGAACAGAGTAACGCCTTAAGCAAGATGACATGATGTAGAGGGATAAATTCATGCATATGATGTAAACCCCATCTTTTTATCCTCGATGGCAACAATACAATATGTGTCGTTTCCCTTTCTGTTGCTGGGATCGAGCACCGTAAGATTGAACCCAAAGCTAAGCACTTCTCCCATTGCAAGAAAGATCCAATCTAGTAGGCCAAACCAAACTGATAATTCGAAGAGACTTGCGAAGATAAACTAATCATACATAAAAGAATTCAGAGAAGATTCAAATATTGTTCATATATAATCTGGATCATAAACCCACAATTCATCGGATCTCGACAAACACACCGCAAAAGAAGATTAAATCGAATAGATCTCCAAGAGAATCGAGGAGAACTTTGCATTGAGATCCAAAGAGAGACAAGAAGGCATCTAGCTACTAGCTATGGACCCGAAGGTCTGAGGTAAAATACTCACACATCATCAGAGGGGCCATGGAGTTGATCTAGAGGCCCTCCGTAACCGATGCCCCCTCCGGCGGAGCTCCGGAAAAGGCCCCAAGATGGGATCTATTGGGTACAGAAGGTTGCGGCGGTGGAAATAGGGTTTCATGGTGCTCCTCGATGTTTGCGGGGTATATGAATATATATATAGGAGGAAGAAGTAGGTCGGTGGAGCAACGAGGGGCCCACAAGGGTGGAGGGCGTGCCCAGGGGGTAGGCGCGCCCCCTGCATCGTGGCTTCCTCGTTGATTGCTTGACGTCCACTCCAAGTCCTCTGGATCACGTTTGTTCGAAAAAATCACGCTCCCGAAGGTTTCATTCCGTTTGGACTCCGTTTGATATACCTTTTCTACAAAATACTGAAATAGGCAAAAAAACAGCAATTTGGGTTGGGCCTTCGGTTAATAGGTTAGTCCCAAAAATAATATAAAAGTGTAAAATGAAGCTCGTTATCATCCAAAACAGATAATATAATAGCATGGAACAATCAAAATTATAGATACGTTGGAGACGTATCAAGGTGTATGCTCTAAGTTGCAATGTTTATATTTCTCATGTCATGCATATGGTGTCTTGCATTGCTTAGTTTAGACATCATATGCAGAATATTGAATTCCATCTTCTTAGCTTAGAGATCATACATGCGAGTGCCAGCTGCTTAGTATATGAATCAATTATGTCAATTATATCATGCCATCTTGTATACTTAGACAACATTTATGTGAATTATTTCATCCCAACCTATTTTAAGAAGACATCATATAGTTTTGTCATGTCATCCTATTTAGATACTCATCATATGTTGAATTATGCATTATATCATGTTAAATTATCCATCATATATCTGAAACTGTGTCATGCTATCCTGTTTAGTTAGGCATCATATATGTGAAATTGTGTCGTGCTGTCCTGTTTGGTTAGACAACATATATGTGAATTACCACATCTGTCTATCATACAATGTCTGTACGTTCAATTTCTTTTTTTTTATCAGCCATTTGAATTGGAGGGGGTGATGGCAGTATCTAAGGGAGCAAAACACCGTTCTTCACAAAAGACAGTGCTACCCGTCGATGCAGATAGAACAATGGTTGTACTGGCCCACAAACATGCCCCGCCACACATAATCGACACTCTTCCAGATTGCACACTTACACCGTTGGGCAGAGAACCAACTACAACCCATCTAACCCCAACCCCAGCGGATAGTAAGCCACTTCTAGTTGACAAAGCACCATGTCCACCACAGAGTACCCCCACACGAGCAGTTTGTAAAGCAACTGTAGTGCCCAAAGCACGAAGACCACCACAGCGAACCAAAACTCCACATTTAAAGTAGAAGAGCAATTGTTCTCAGGTTAGATTCCGTAGCTATGGTCCATACTCCTGTGCTATTGCATCACTGTATTTACTCATACCAACTACTTTCGAATTTGAAGGATCCAATTGAAACTCCAATGGCGCAACAGGTATGTTTTAAACCTATTTCTTTAACTAGATTGCTGTTCTAACTTCTTGCTCTATGTTGATTTTAGTTTTTGTTGTATAAATAGTTATGTTCTCATGTGATGCACATTACAAGTGTTGCCAATGTTGTGTAGTTTCTCACAGTTATATTATGTCTATCCTGCTGTGTCTTAAAAATATATGAGTCGAACTATATCTCTATCTTGATTTGGCAACATAAACTAGAATGATATGGACAATACAGTGACCATAGTACATAGATATATGTTTGTTTTATGTTGTTATCCTGTCCACCTTACTACTAAACCGGTTTATCAAAATGAGTTTGGTATACTACATGCTAAACATGTGATGTGTCTGCTTGTTTCTCTTGTAATATGTGGACAAAATATTGGAGAAGAGCACCCCACTATGCAATGGTAGAGAAAGTAATGCAGATAATGTTCAAGATAGTGAGACAACCATGTTGTTCTCCAAGCAAGGTGATAAAAAAATCTTGTAGATAGTGAGAAAACCCCACAGTCATGCATTGATGTAGTGTTCAAGTTACTGGCTAGTACCGCTGGCACAAGCTCTTCGACCTCGCTGCATGAATCACTTCAGCTTCTTCAGTCTCAGCTACAAGCTGAAAGGCATCAGTCAGCTGTACTGCGGCAAGAAGCCGAAGGACTGAGGAAGTCCCTGCAGAATTCAGATGCATACTTTCGGGTCCAACAACAAGTGCTGGAGGATTTAAGCGCCAAACAAGAGAAAGTTAATAAGCTTGCTAAGCATCTTGCCAGCATTATGGGTACCCAGGATATTGTTTCTTGAGCTCTTCTGAAGTGGTTTCAGTTCTGGACTTGTTTTGCTGCGGCGTTTATTTGCACTGGTCGCCAAGTTTGACAACCAGTGTATATGATATGGTACTTTGTTCCCTACATTTGCACTGGTGGCGAACTTTGATTCCCAGTGGATGTAATATGTGTAATAGCCATGATAGCCTAGCGTAAGTTGCTTGCTTATTTATTTCCTTGTTGTCTTGTTTATTTGTTTGCTTGTAGTCAGTGCAGTTCTTTTTCCGCGGTTTGCTAGTGGCCGCTGATACGTTTCCAACGTATCTATAATTTTTGATTGCTCCATGCTATATTATCTACTGCTTTGGACATTATTGGGCTTTATTATCCACTTTTATATTATTTTTGGGACTAACCTATTAACCGGAGGCCCAGCCCAGAATTGTTGTTTTTGCCTGTTTTAGGGTTTCGAAGAAAAGGAATATCAAACGGAGTCCAAACAGAATGAAACCTTCAGGAACGTGATTTTTAGGAAGATTTTGATCCGGGAGACTTGGACCCTACGTCAAGAAAAGAAACAGGAGGCCACGAGGTAGGGGGGGCGCCTGCCTACCCCAAGCGCGCCCTCCACCCTCGTGGGCCCACTGTTGCTCCACCGACGTACTCCTTCCTCCTATATATATCCACGTACCCCCAAACGATCAGATACGGAGCCAAAACCCTAATTCCACCGCCGTAAATTTCTGTATCCACGAGATCCCATCTTGGGGCCTGTTCCGGAGCTACGCCGGAGGGGGCATCCATCACGGAGGGCTTCTACATCAACACCATAGCCTCCACGATGAAGTGTGAGTAGTTTACCTCAGACCTACGGGTCCATAGTTAGTAGCTAGATGGATTCTTCTCTCTATTTGGATCTCAATACAATGTTCTCCCCCTCTCTTGTGGAGAACTATTCGATGTAATCTTCTTTTTGCGATGTGTTTGTTGAGACCGATGAATTGTGGGTTTATGATCAAGTCTATCTATGAATAATATTTGAATCTTCTCCGAATTCTTTTATGTATGATTGGTTATCTTTGCAAGTCTCTTCGAATTATCAGTTTGGTTTGGCCTACTAGATTGATCTTTCTTGCAATGGGAGAAGTGCTTAGCTTTGGGTTCAATCTTGTGGTGTCCTTTCCCAGTGACAGTAGGGGCAGCAAGGCACGTATTGTATTGTTGCCATCGAGGATAACAAGATGGGGTTTTCTTCATATTGCATAAGTCTATCCCTCTACATCATGTCATCTTGCTTAAGGCATTACTCTGTTTTTAACTTAATACTCTAGATGCATGCTGGATAGCGGTCGATGAGTGGAGTAATAGTAGTAGATGCAGGCAGGAGTCGGTCTACTTGTCTCGGACGTGATGCCTATATACATGAACATACTTAGATATTCTCATAACTATGCTCAATTCTGTCAATTGCTCAACAGTAATTTGTTCACCCACCGTAGAATATTGATGCTCTAGAGAGAAGCCTCTAGTGAAACCTATGGCCCCCGGGTCTATATTTATCATATTGAGCTCCTACTACCTAGTTATTTACTTTGCTATTTACTTTGCCTTTATTTTACTTTGCATCTTTATCATAAAAATACCAAAAATATTATCTTTATCATATCTATCAGATCTCACTCTCGTAAGTGACCTTATAGGGCTTAACAACCCCTATTTGCGTTGGTTGAGAGGATTTATTTGTTCTGTGCAGGTATGAGGGACTCGCGCGTAGCCTCTTACTGGATTGATACCTTGGTTCTCAAAAACTGAGGGAAATACTTACGCTACTTTGCTGCATCATCCCTTCCTCTTCAGGGAAAACCAACGCAGTGCTCAAGAGGTAGCAGCCGCAATAACATATTTTTTAAAACTAGGCCACAATAACCATGGGCTACATTTTTAATGTAGTTACCATGGGCCTCCTACAGGCCATAGAAACAATGGGCCTTCTTAGGGTCGTAGAAAGAATTGGCCTTCTATGGGCCGTATCATCAATGGGCCTTCTACGTGACGTATGATCGATAGGACAAACATGGGCCAATAACAGACCACATTATGGGCCATAAACAGGCTAGATTTGGAATCGTCCGTTCATGGGCCGGCAATAACATGTTGTCGTTAATCGGCCATATTTGATGATGTTATGAAAACGGCCCAACGGATAAACTGGCCGCAAACAGGCCGATTGTAACCACGGACTGAATTTGTCCCACAAGCAGAAAAGGCCAATGACAGGCCATAAGTAACAGAATGCTGGAAATGAGCCCAAGAATAAATGGGCCCTGAGAAGGCCGAAATATAACATGGGCTGGAAACGGCCCAATGGAATAATGGGCCATTAATAGGTATAAAGGGGTACACTGTTCATCACGGGCCAGATTCACCACGGGCCATTAATGGGCCAAGAGCTACAAATGGCCTCGTATGGGCCGAAAGACATCATGGGCCATAGATGGACCGAAAGTTACAACAGGCTGGAATCATATGGGACGGCCCAGATGAAGCTACTGAGATTAATTTCGATAGGCCGTAACGGGCCGTGAGTTAGCGGGCCGTAAATGGGCTATATACAAATAGGCCATTAACAGGCTTTCCGTGGGTCGGCCTGTTACCTTTTTACCAAGTCAAATGGGCCGGCCTTTTCACCGAAATGGGCCTCTGTTGGGCCGTGCCATGTGTCGACGTATCATAGGTGCCCCCTGTCCAATGAATGGATGACATCTGTCCCAACGGTGAGCCAACACGTATTTCCTCCGGCCAATGAGAATTTTACAGGTGGAAAATCCCCATTGGTTCGTGGTAATCGAATCCAAAACCGGACCCGATAGCTTAATAGAGACCCGTTCCGGTGGATGCCACTTGTCGGTCACCCTTGACGAAAGCACTTTCATGACGCGCGATTTATGGTCATGAAAGTGGACACTTCTGTGATGATAATTTTGGTAATGTCATGGAACACTTCTACGATAGCACATGTATGACTATCTTGATTCTGTCATAAATTTGTCATGGATGTACATGCATGACAGAAAATGTGACCTACTGTGACAAACACGTATCATCATGGAAGTGTATTTTTTTGTAGTGTAAGCAAGAGCTCCCCCTAAATTTGTGCATTATTTGAAATTTTCTTTTGAATGCAAATGCACAATAGATTAGGATCATGGGTTACTCCTCCATGTCACATCACCAAGCAAAGTGAATGATCATATATGAGATATAAAAGATAATATCATCCAATCAAGCATTAAAGTAGGATATGATCAAACACATGATCATACAAGTATCTCACACACAAACATAAAGAGTATTAAACAAGCACACACAGAAGTATCAACCAAATGGCAAAGGACTAAAGAGGCAAAAATGCTCTCTCTTGAAGCCTATGATCAATAAATTTCTCCCCCTTCAGCAACAAGTTACCAAAAATTTTGAAAATGCAGAGTGCTATGCGCCTCTAGGATTGATCTTCGGGAGGTGGTGTAGAGATTACTCCAAGGACAAAAGCATTTGTAGATGTTGTTGGAGCTGGTGGAGTGACAACTGGAGGCGGCACTGAAGCTGTAGCTGTAGCTGCTGGTGCTGATGTGGTAGCTCTAGTGTCAGCCATGCGCACTGCAGCAGATCTCTGATTTCTGGACACTCTCGGAAAGGCATCTATGGTAGCCTGCCCTTTCCTCTCCTCTGCTTCCTCCTGGAGCTGCTCAACAGTTGTCTGCATCTCAGTCACTTTAAGATCAAGATCATAGAATTTGGTTTCAATGATCCTCTCCAAGCTCTTCGGATTTTTGTTCAGGGTGGCCAAGTCCTTCTCAATCCTCAAAGTTGCTTGAATCAGATAAGCAAGTTGATCTTGTTTTGACTTTAAGAACACTTGAGATGCCTCCTCAACACTTGGCATCTTTGCAGCCTTCTCAACCTTTGCCTTATCTCTCTTTTCTTGTGCTTGCACAGATGTGGGGTCATCCTCATTCATCACAACAGTGTTGTCCTAAAATTCTGGTCTCAAAGGTAGATGCTCCTTGTCCAAAAGATAAGTACTTGTGCCCATGTGGGAGTTGATGAGCACCTAAATATGTGGAGCATACACACAAGACCTTTTCTGATCAGCAGATGTCCTCTTGATTGTTTTAACAATCAGGCTCATAACTTTGAACTTCTGAGGCACATCAAATATCTGCATCAATTTGATTGAATGTCCTCTAATCATCTTGTGATCTCCAGATTTGGGCAACAATGTATGCCTCAAGATTGTGTTGATAGTACTAGACCAGACAACAAGTAATGTACAGACCCAAGCTTATGTGTTTCCAATGCCTTATCTGGGATCTCCTTGTACATGTTGCCCAGAGTTGTGGTCTTTCTTCTTCTTGGCATAGACATCCAACTCATCTCCATGCTCTTCAGGGGCATTTATCAACTTTGCCCACTCATCAACAGTTGATTGGTACCTTGTACCCTCTGACATCCAAACTATTCTGCCATCTGGATAAAAATGAGTTGTGGAGTAGAATTGCATGATGAGTTCATCATTCCATTTTGTCAGTTTATGACCCACAAACTTGTCAACACCACATGCTCTGAAGCTCTCATGTACACCTGGAAAGTAATCTTCATTCTCATCAATGTATTCCCTATCAACCCACTTCATATCACAGACTATGGGCTTCTTGTTAAGTAGGATGGTTTCATAGAAATCTTGTTGTTCTTTCGTGTGGAACATGTAGTCCACTGCAGTATTCCTCCTCATAGCATAAGGGTCACTTTGTCTCCAAAGTCTAAGACCTACATCCTTCCTGATGCTCATATCTTCTGCCACTAGATGGCTATCATCATGATCTGGAATCTTTGGTTTAAGCTTTCTAACCACTTGGGCTTCGGCATCTTCTTCCTCTACTTCAGGCACTGAGGCCTTGTTCTTCTCTACAGCTGGAATGTTTCTAGTTCTCCTCTTGGGCTTTGGAGCTGGAGAAGAAGCTTTGGGGGCAGTCCTGGGCTTAGAAGGTGCAGCCCCAGACTTAATTGCATCCCCCATAAGCTTTTGGGACTTGGGTGCTAGTGCAGCATCCTCTTCCTCTTCTTCAGCTGGATCTCTAAACATAGATGATCTCCCAATGACTCTAGCAGTGGTCTTCTTGACCCTCTCCTTCCTCTTCTTACCTTCACCAGCAGCCTCTTCAGTTGACTTAGAGGTTTCAACAGTTGAGGCCCTGGCCTTTAAGGTTGGCACCCTCTTGGCAGGGGCCTTCTTGTGCATACCAGGCTTGGTAGCAACAGCAGCTCCATATTCCTTCTTCAGCACTTTCTTCTTGGAGCTGACTTCGCACTGCAATGGCGGGCTGGTCCTCTCTCGCGTACGACCTCGTCATCGAAGTCGGCGACCGTCTCCTCGCAGCCGGCGACCTCGACTTCTACATGAACATGCGGGCCGTCTTCTGTGGCTGGCGTGACGCAACTGACAGCCCTAGGGCCAATCTAGCGGACCCTCGCTTCCTCCACCGGCAGTGGGTCCTGCTGGACGAGAAGTTCCCAAGAGGTGTGACACCCTAGCCGCTGGCCACCTCTTTCTCAACACCACCACGGGATGCTCCGTCCGTAGAGAGCTCCCATGCCTCCCCACCCACTACTTCGTGACGAGCACAGGTGGTCTCCTCGTCATGGCAAGCAGGGTCGCCCCGCACGCCATGTGCGTCGTCAACCCTATCACGGCTTCCCCCATCACGTTCATGGCGCCCATACCTCACACGATGCAGCACACCACCGCTTATCTTTTGAATTTTGAGATGGGCTCTAGGTCCATATAGCAATTTCTGAAAAATTTCTAAGGGCCCATGTGGGTTATATGGCACTAGGTGTAGTGGGAAGTTTACTCCCACCTCGGAAGTGGAAGAGGACTTGGACCTCCTTATAAGGGTTTCTCTTCTACATGCTATTGGAGCTTGAGAAGAGAAGAGGCCCTCGCGCACTCCTCCGCCGCCCGTCTCTTCATGCCATGCCACGACGCGGGTTGCGGGATTAAGCCGAGCCGAGCTCTCACACCTAAGCGACTGCTCGCTTCCGATCGTCTACTTCCTCTACGTCCGTGTTGCCTTCATCATCACCATTCCCACAGATGCTGAACGTGCCACCGCCGAGAAAGCTGAAGCCGACAAGAAGGCCGCTGAGGACGCCGCTGCTGCCACGAAAGCCGCGGCCTCTGCAATAAGCGTAGTATGTGCTAGCTTAACTGAATATCAGCATGTGTTTATTTGTGTCAATGCCATGCTAGTGATTTACTCGTGGATTAATTTAATCAAGAAATTGCCTATTTACTCAACAATCCAAAAACTTATTATGTGTAGGAATTTTTCGGCAAGTGGCTTTGCCGCTGCACTGAAACCAGATAAGTTTACTGGTTCATATTTTAAGCGTTGGCAGACTAAGACCACTTTAGGGCTCACGGCTATGAACGTGTTCTGGGTCACCAGTGTCTCCACATGAACGATTGCTCCTAAACAGGAGAAGGCGTTCAACGAGGCCACCGTTGTGTTCCTCGGAGCAGTTCTTAGCATGATCGGAGATAAACTGGTCGACGCATATTTACATGTGCATGTCGCCAAGGACTTGTGGGAGGCCCTCGAATCTAAGTTCGGGGCAGCCGATGCCGGGAGCGAGATGTATATTATAGAGCAGTTCCACGATTACAAGATGGTTGAAAACCGTCCTGTATTGGAGCAGGCTCATGAGATAATATGCATTGTTAAGGAGCTTGAACTTCTTAAGTGCGAGTTACCGGGCAAGTTTGTTGCGGGCTGCATAATCGCTAAGCTCCCTAATTCTTGGAGGAACTTTGCCACCACTCTGAAACATCAGAGGCGCGAATTCTCTGTGGAGGATGTCATTGGTCATCTGAGTGTTGAGTAGAATTTAAGGGCAAAGGACTCGCACGGAAAAGGGGTCGAAGGGACTTCTGTTGCCAACATGGTGAACCAGAAGAACTTCAACTCCCAGAAGCCCAAGGTAAAGAACGGTGTCCAACACAATACCGACTATAAGAAGAAGGGTAAGAAGACCTTCAAGAAGAACAAGAAGGATGAGGGCTGCTTTACTTGTGGTTCGATTGAACATTGGGCCAACAAGTGCCCAAACAAGTACAAGAAGTCAGGACAGGACTCCAAGTCCGTCAACATGATTGTGGACAACAATGAGAATGGTGCACCTAGGTACGGTAATTTATTTACTGTTTTTCAGTGTTTCAGCCCACCGATTGGTGGGTGGACACAGGTGCAGATGTACATGTGTGTGCTGACATTTCATTGTTCACATCTTACCAGGTCACAGGCCATGGGTCCGTATTGATGGGAAATGGCGCGAGTGCTTCTGTTCATGGTGTTGGCACGGTCGATCTGAAGTTTACTTCGGGAAGGATCGTGCAGCTGAAGAACGTGCAACATACCCCCGCCATCAAGAAGAACCTCGTTAGTGGCTCCCTTCTATGTAGAGAAGGGTTTAAGTTGGTTTTCGAGTCTAATAAATTAGTTGTTATGAAATATGGACTCTTTGTTGGAAAAGGTTATGAAAGCGGAGAGATGTTCCACCTTTCCCTCGCAGATTTCTGTAATAAAGTTGTGAACCATATTCATTCGAATGTCAATGAATCTGAAGTTTGGCATTCATGTCTTTTTCACATTAGTTTCGGTGTTATGACGTGGCTAGCCAAGTTGGATTTAATCCCGAGTTTCACCTTAGCCAAAGTTTCTAAGTGCCTTTCATGTGTGCAAGCTAAGCAACCTCGCAAGCCTCACAAGGCCGCGGAGGAGAGACACTTGGCACCATTAGGACTCATACATTCTGATCTTTGTGAGATGAATGGTGTGTTGACTAAAGGTGGAAAAAAATACTTCATGACATTGATAGATGACTCCACTAGATATTGCTATGTGTATCTGTTAAACACTAAAGATGAGGCTCTACACTACTTTAAAATCTATAAGGAAGAATTTGACAATCAACTTGAAGAAAATTAAACGAGTCCGGTCAGATCGTGGTGGAGAGTACTTCTCGAGTGAGTTTGATTCTTTCTGTGCGGAACACGGCATTATTCATGAGAGGACGCCTCCCTATTCACCCCAGTCAAACGGGGTTGTCGAGAGGAAAAACCGTACTCTAACTGATTTGGTTAACGCCATGTTAGATACATCGGGTTTATCCAAGGCATAGTGGGGGAGGCTATATTGATGGCATGTCATGTCCTGAATAAAGTTCCGACAAAGGATAATGAGATCACTCCCTATGAGAAATGGGCAAAGAGAAGGACAACACTCTCGTACTTGCGTACTTGGGGCTGTTTGGCGAAAGTCAATGTGCCGATCCCCAAACTGCGTAAGCTTGACCAAAGACTGTGGACTGCATTAATTTGGGCTATGCTAAGAATAGCGTTGGCTATAGATTTCTAGTAGTGAAATCTGAGGTACCTGACCAGAAGGTCGGTACAATTATGGAGTCTAAGGATGCTACATTCTTCGAGGATATTTTTCCTATGAGAGATATGCAAAGCACTTCTAGACAGGAATCTGAGGAGACTCCTGAACCTGCCATCCCTATGGAATATTATGAAAAAACACGTGATGAAAATCCTGACGAGGATGACGAGGAAACCCTTGGTAGGGGAAAGAGACAAAGGACTGCAAAGACCTTTGGTGATGATTTCTTCGTGTACCTCGTGGATGATACTCCTACTTCTATTTCAGAAGCGTATGCCTCTCCAGAAGCTGACTATTGGAAGGATGCGGTCTGTAGCGAGATGGATTCCATCATGGCTAACGGGATATGGGAGATCACTGAGCGTCCCTATGGTTGCAAACCATTGGGATGTAAGTGGGTGTTCAAAAAGAAGCTTAGGCCCGATGGTACAATTGAAAAGTACAAGGCTAGGCTTGTGGCCAAGGGTTATGATCAGAAAGAAGAGGAAGATTTCTTCAATACTTATTCACCTGTGGCTAGACTGACCACCATTAGAGTATTACTCTCGTTGGCGGCCTTGCATGGTCTTCTCGTCCACCAGATGGATGTTAAGACGACTTTTCTGAATGAAGAGCTAAATGAGAAAATCTATATGCAACAGCCAGACGGCTTTGTGATAGATGGTCAGGAAAGAAAGGTGTGTAGGTTGCTGAAAACTTTATATGGCCTGAAGCAAGCACCTAAGCAATGGCATGATAAGTTTAATACAACTCTGACATCTGTTGGTTTCGTTGTTAATGAGGCTGACAAATGTGTATAATATCACCATGGTGGGGGCGAAGGAGTTATACTGTGCTTGTATGTTGATGACATACTGATATTCAGAACCAACCTCAAAGTCATTGAGGAGGTCAAGTCGTTTCTGTCTCGGAACTTTGAGATGAAAGACCTTGGTGTGGCTGATGTTATCTTGAACATCAAGCTACTGAGAGATAATGAGGGTGGGATTACACTTCCGCAACCCCACTATGTTGAGAAGGTGTTGAGTCATTTTGGATATTCGTACTGCACACCATCTCAAACACCATATGATCCTAGCATGTTGATTCGAAAGTCCAAAGGCACGGCTATAGATCAATTGAGATACTCTCAAATCATTGGTTCACCGATGTACCTAGCAAGCGCAACGAGGCCTGACATCGCGTTTGCTGTGAGCAAACTGAGCCGGTTTGTTTCCAAACCGGTGATGTACATTGGCATGCTGTTGAAAGAGTTTTGCGCTATCTGAAAGTTACTATGAACTATGGACTTCACTATATCGGATACCCGTCGGTACTTGAAGGGTATAGTGATGCAAATTGGATCTCTAATGATGATGAGATGAAGGCCACAACTGGGTATATGTTTACTCTTGGAGGTGGCGCTGTTTCCTGGGAGTCTTGCAAGCAAACGATTTTAACGAGATCGACTATGGAAGCAGAATTAACAGCATTAGACACATCTGGTGTCGAAGCAGGATGGTTTCGAGATCTTTTGATGGACTTGCCATTGGTTGATAAACCGGTTCCGGCTATCCTTTTGAATTGTGATAATCAGACTGTCATCACCAAGGTGAAAATTTCAAAGGACAACATGAAGTCCAACAAACACATAAGAATGAGATTAAAGGCTATTAGAAAATTAAGAAACTCCGGAGTGATAGTGTTGGAGTATGTCCATACAACTAAGAATCTGGTAGATCCCTTTACAAAAGGGCTATCACGTGTAGTGATAGACAATGCATCGAGGGAGATGGGTATGAGACCCACATAAGTTGCCATGGTAGTAACCCAACCTATGTGATCGGAGATCCCGTGAATTAGGACCTGGGAAAACAAGCCAGTGGTGAACTGAGGAGAGTAACTATACTAACCCACTCCATTGGAGATGCAATACTCTCGATACAGTATGGTAGGATGACTACTGTCTTAATGTGTTTCGAAGCTTATATAAGCAATATGCTATCCTACATAGCGATCTTTGGAGGAACACATCTATATGAGCCCGACTACTGGTCACAGTCTATGAGATTGGGATGATATCTAGTAAGCTCATGAATAGACTAGGAGTGTGACTTATTTGCACCACCCGAGGGGTCAGCCTTCGGCAGCCTAGTACTAGTAAGACATGTGGTGAAACTTCTTTACGCCAAATTGACAATTCAAGGCATAGTCCATTGTTCAGTTGTGAAGGAGTGTAATTACTTGCTCTAGGTGAAGCTCAACCTTAACAGGTCTTCACTGAAACACTGGTATATCGAAACAATAATTGGAATAGAGGACACAATGGGCCCTCGAGATCTGGTGGGGGATTGCTGAAATTTGAGATGGGCTCTAGGCCCATATAGCAATTTCTGAAAAATCTCTAAGGCCCATGTGGGTTACATGGCACTAGGTGTAGTGGGAAGTTTAGTCCCACCCCGGAAGTGGAAGAGGAGTTGGACCTCCTTATAAGGGTTTCTCTTCTAAATGCTATTGGAGCTTGAGAAGAGAAGAGGCCCTCGCGCACTCCTCCTCCGCCGCCCGCCTCGCCTCGTCACGCCGCGCCGCGCCGCGGGTTGCGGGATTGAGCCGAGCTCACACCTACGCGCTTATTTTACAGCTGGGCCACGACCTGAGACGTCAGATCGTGGGCTGTCACGGACTCGGACGTGGGTCGAGCTCACGTCTCTCCACGCGGTTGCGCCTATATAAGTGTGCGGTGTCTCCTAACCCTAGCCGCCACAAGCAGATCACATCTGCTCCACGCGCACGCCCACCGTCATTCCTTTGCTCCTGCTGCCGCCAGTGACTCCATCACGTCCGCCGCGTACACGATCGACGGGAGAGCAGGTCTCCGAAACCACGCCCTTCTGATTTCTGTACGGGGTGAGGGGCGAATAGGTTTTTGGGTAGCGATTACGCGACCGCTCTCTTCCGATCGTCTACTTCCTCTACGTCCGCGTCACCTTCATCATCACCATGTCCACCGACGCCGAACGTGCCGCCACCGAGAAAGCTGAAGCCGACAAGAAGGCCGCCGAGGACGCCGCTGCTGCCACCAAAGCCGCGGCCTCAGCATGGCCTACTGGAGGGTATAACTTGTTTATCCCGCTCCTACTGTTTTCTGTTTTAGCCATGCTAGCGTTATACGTAGATTTTTCTACAATTAGCGTAGTATATGCTAGCTTAACTGAATATCAGTATGTGTTTATTTGTGTCAATGTCATGCTAGTGATTTACTCGTGGATTAATTTAATCAAGAAATTGCGTATTTACACAACATTATCTCCACCAGGTTGGCAATGGCATTTCACCCACCCTGGTCCTGGAGATCGGCGTGTCGCGTGACACGGCGTACTCGGCCCAGCCTGATGCCGAGCTCTTCGAGCTGGTGGAGCACACCCTGCTGGACAAGGGTCGCAACATCTGGGGCATCGACCGGCGTCAGCAGGGCATTGATAGTATCATCATCAGCATCCTCGTCGTCCTTCCTGACAAGATGTACTCCATCTATCCCTGCTGCTACTTCCTGGGTTCCCCGGGGGATAACCTGCTCGTCGTCCCCCGTCAATGGCAGCCCAAGGCGTGGAGGTCTTCAAGGTGGACGTGGAAAGAATGGAGATCCAGCCGACAAGGTGCATCGATAATCATGCTCTGCTCCTCGGTGACAACAGATGCCTGTCCGTCGCTGCTGACAAGCTCCATGCTATCCAAGGCGAGGAGCTCCATTCCATCCGCCGCAACTGTATCTACTACTATGTCGGTGGCGAAGCTCTAGGCATGTGCGTGTATGACCTCACCAATGACAGGGAGGAGCGGCTCCCCCCGTTTGATGCTGGATGGAATGAAACGGGCATCATGGATGAATCGGTCCATCCCTCCATGCTTCAGAAGCTCATGAACTACTGCACCGATATCACATGGACTCAGATAGGGCAGGAACAGCGTTACCGGCAATGGCAGGAGATCTACAAGGCGTTACTACAGAATCGTGCGTGATTGATCTCTCAAGATGGCAAATGTGTGCTTAATTATATGGGTTATGCGTTCCAAATTTCTGGGGTTGAATTTCCGAGTTCTCTGTGTGATTTATGTCAATTCGAATCTTGTTGATTCATTTGAGTTGAAGAATGTTATAATTAGCATATCTTCGGTTGAGAGATCAATATATATATATATGAGATTTTTACCTTTCATGTTTAAAATCATACATTTCAATTCATGTTTGTTGATTGTGTGAAAATGAAACATGACAGTGCATCAGTTCATTCATTTGCTAGAATTTACACCCGTGCTTATTATCTTTGGTCAAGCAGGACGTGAGTTTTGGGTTCTTCATCAGAATGATTTCACAAAAGTGGCACGAACATGCACATAGATAATACAAACATGCACTCACGTAAGCTGATCGACACAGGTTATAGGCGATAGCACATGCATGATGCATGGCAACACAAGATCCCCACTTGTAAGTTAACCTTAACGTACGATCATGGTACGATGCTGTTTCTCGATATGTCAACACACATCATCAACGTGTTAAAGGGTGTTAACAGTTAACACATACGAACACCGTACCATAGGAAATGGAAAATTTCAGTTGCATAATGCATCCTATAATTTTTTAGAAAAGATAATTTTGTAAAGCATGGATGCTGAAATCATGCGTGTGAATATAGTGAAGGAGACACGATGAAGTTTAGTTATAGTAGACGCATATGTTTCTGTTGATGGGTTCTATGTGTGTTCCTCGTCAGAGTTAGCTACAAGCTCTCACTATAATTCTGAAAGAGATGTGACGTATACATCGGAAATGCAAAATGGCTCTTGGGCGTAAAATTTTCTACATTCTGGAGACGAGAAAAGTATACTTTTCATCTCTCAATTCTTGCTGAAGTCTAGATTTGGTCTCTCAACTTCAAAACCAGGCAACTTGCACCCTTAACTATTGAAACCGGACAAGATTCATCCCTGGTCACTGTTTTGACGGGTTTTGGTGCTGTACCACCCCGGTTTTGACCGTGCCGACTCAAATTCACGTGTTTTTTCCAAGTCCGCTTAATGTTTTCAAATTCAGGTACTTTTTTTAAATACATGAACTTTTTAAAAATTTGTGTAATTTTCTTCAAATCCGCGTACTTATTTAAAGTTCATGTAGTTTTTTTCAAATTCATGTATTTTTTTTTAAATTGAAGTACTTTTTCATATCCGCTTACATTTTTTTGGAAAGAGTTCACGAATTTGAAAATTTTATGCGAAAAAGTACGTGGATTTGGATTTCTTTTACGCAGATTAGAAAAAAAACATGTGGATTTGAAAGATTATGTCAACTTGAAACAAGGACGTGAATTTCAAACAAAATTCATGGATTGGAAAAGGAACATGGATTTGAAAAAATAAATAGATGAACTTTAAAAAGTATGCGGATTTGAAACAAGTACGCGACTTTCAAAAACACTACATGGATTTGAAAAATAATTGGATTTGCTAAATTACATGAACTACGCTGATTTGAAAAAAGTACGCAAATTTTTAAAAAAATCACGGATTTGAAAAAAGTACACAAATCTCAATATAGTTCACGGATTTGAAAAGGTATGCTTATTTTTGAAAAAAATACGTGACCTTGAAAAAACTATGTGGATTTGAAAAGAGTATGTAAATTTCAAAAAGTTCACGGATATAAAAAAATTGCGTGAATGAGTCCGCACCGGTCAAAACCGGGGTGAGTCGGCACAAAAAACGGTCAAAATTAAGCCCAGGGACGAACCTTGTCAGGTTTCAATAGCTGGGGGTGCAAGTTGCCCGGTTTTGGAATTGAGGACCAAATCTAAACTTCACCAAAAATTGAGAGAAGAAAAGTATACTTTTCTCTTCAAAGAAATAGCCATGCGTTTTGTTCGTCTTTATTTGGGTGTCTGATAATTTTGCGGCCTACACGAAATAATTAATTTAGTGCTTCAAAATTTGTTTTTCTAGAGCACATACTTGTTTTGCCCAAATCACAACATAATGCATTTTTTTTCAATGAAACTTTGCACACGAACTGCTGATAAGAACATTTATGTTTTCAAAGCAATTATGAGACACTGTTGGTGAACCATGGGGCAAGACATGACCGTCGTTTGGCCTGGCACCAAGCAGGGTGCTCGGGCCCTCTCCAAACCCAGGCAATTATTAGATTTTTGAAACAAGGCAAAAAATTTACCAATTTTATTGATTAAGAAGAAAAGTCTGAGAGACAAACCGCAACAGCAGAACAGAGACATCGAGCTAGTCTCACGACATTATATTACACATGTGCTTAGCCCCAGGTATGGCCCAAATAGTTGCTTCATTCTTAATGTAGCGCACAATCACTGCCATCAGGGTCGCCTTGGCCCTAAAAACATGTGCATTCCTTTGCTTTCAAATCTTCCAAACGCCTTGTCACCAAGATTTGATCGTGACATATCGATGCCAAAGCGCAGTGCTGACATAAAGATCAGGCCAAGAAAGCCCGGCAATGGCTTACCAACGGCTCAGCCAGCAAGAAGCAAGCTGCACTATTACAAAACACTTTAAAAAATTTATTTCACCACTGACGGGTGTGGACTATCAGTGACAACCCTCGGCTTTCATAGACAATTGGTGTGCTGAGTCAGCGCTAAGGGGTCATAAGGCCTTGTACATTGCAAGGTGCTTGGGGGTGCTTAGAAAAATAGGCTAACTTTTTAAACCGTGGTTGCTTATTTGTAGAGGGAAGACACTTAATTAGGTACCTCTCCTATAGAGATAAGAAATCTTGAGAAAAACTTGGTTATTTTAATAAGCACCTCCTCCAAGGACCTTGCATTGTACAAGGCCTAAGGTGACTCATCAGCAACAACAAGAGCAACCACTCCCAGGTGACACGTCGCTAACCGTCACTCACCTCTATGGAGTTGCAACAAATTACCTGGAGTTGGTGAGGCATCACTATTGAGAAATTGTCTCCCTAGCCCGTCAATAGTGAGACACGACTTAGAAGTGTCTGTGACCATCCCCTCATCTCGCAAACCAAAATGCAATATCTCCCTGTTCCCCTCCCCTCCTATATCCCCCATCGTATCCCTCCACGTCTCCCCCGACCGCCTTCCCTCTGACTCCAACTCTGCCTTCCTCCATGCGCCCCTCTGATCCTGCCGCCCATCGGACCTGGGCCAAAAGTTCTCCTCCTCATGCCACTGTTAGATCACCTCCCTCCAAACACCACTCCTCATTGGCAACCTCCTTTCAAGACCCCCATGCTCTCTCATAAGAGTGCTTGGGTAACCCCAAAGTATAAAGGTGAAATAACCTAGCAGTAAGTATTTACCTCGGTAGAGAACCAATGTTTATCAAACTAGAACGAGTTCTTCCAGCAAACGAAGTCACTGTTACCCGCACAGAAAACACAACTCAAACTTGTCGCCAACACATCAGTAAGGTTGTTGATGACCCACAAGTATAGGGGGCCAATCATAGTCCTTTCGAGAAGTAAGAGTGTCGAACCCAACGAGGAGCAGAAGGAAATGACAAGTGGTTTTAAGCAAGGTATTCTCTCCAAGCACTAAAATTATAAGTAGCGAGTAGTTTGATAGCAAGATAATTTGTAATGAGCAAGTAACAGTAACGACAAATAATGTGCAGCAAGGTAGCCCAATCCTTTTGTGGCAAAGGACAGGCCAAAATGGTCTCTTATGATAAGCAAAGCATTCTTAAGGGTACACGGGAATTTCATTAATCACTTTCATCAGGTTGGTTTGATTCATGTTCGCTACTTTGATAATTTGATATGTGGGTGGACCGGTGCTTAGGTGTTGTTCTTACTTGAACAAACCTTCTACTTATGACTAACCCCCTCGCAAGCATTTGCAACTACGAGAAAAGTATTAAGATAAAATCTAACCATAGCATTAAACTTTTGGGTCCAAATCAGTCCCTTACGAAGTAACGCATAAACTAGGGTTTAAGTTTTTGTCACTCTCACAACCCATCATCTAATAACTACTCCGCAATGCATTCCCTTTGGCTCTAGTAAGGTGAAGTGCCAGGTAGTCGACGTTCACATGACACCACTAAGGGAATCATGACATACATACCATCAAAATACCAAACACATATCAAATTCACATGATTACTTGCAACAAGATTTCTCGCGTGAACTCAAGAACAAAAGTAACTACTCACAAATGATAACCATGCTCAAGATCAAAGGGGTATTAAATTGCATAATGGATCTGAACATATAATATTACACCAAATAAACCATATAGTAATCAACTACAAGATGTAATCAACACTACTAGTCACCCCCAAGCACCAATAAGGTTCCGGTATAAAGATTGAACACAAGAGATGAACAAGGGTTTGAGAGGAGATAGTGTTGTTGAATATGTTGACGGAGATTGCCCTCCCGAAGATGGGAGAGTTGTTGGTGATGATGATGACGATGATTTCCCCCGCCGGGAGGGAAGTTCCCCCTGCGGAATCCCTCTGCTAGAGGGAAAAAGTGCTCCTGCCCAAGTTCCGCCTCGAGACAGCGGCGCTTTGTCTCGAAAGTCCTCTTCTTATTTTTTTTCTAGGTCAAAATGAGTTATATACCAGAAGAGGGGCACCGGAGGTGGGTCGAGGAGGGCACAACCCACCAGGGCGCGCCTGGGGGCCCTGGCACGCCCATGTGGGTTGTGCCCTCTTGGTGGGCCCCCTCTGGTAGTTATTCGCTCCAATAATTCTTATATATTCCATAAAAAATCTCCATGAAGTTTTAGCTGATTTGGAATTGTGCAGAATAGGTGGCCTGACGTAGCCTTTTCAGGTCCAGAATTCCAGCTGCCGGTATTCTCCCTCTTTGTGTGAACCTTGCATATTATAAGAGAAAAGGCATTAAAATTACTCCATAAAGCATTATTATGCATAAAACATCATAAATAACAGTAGGAAAACATGATGCAAAATGGACGTATCAACTCCCCCGAGCTTAGACCTCGCTTGTCCTCAAGCGAAAACTGAAATTGAAAAACATGTCCACATACTTAGAGAGAGAGAGAGGTGTCGATAAAATAAAGTACGGACATAGAGGCATCATGTATATTATTATAATAGCAACGAACTTTATTATAAAACTTTGATCACATAACTTTGATCATAAACTTCTCATGAACAAGTAACAATTCATCACAACATCGAAGTATAAAGCATAAACTCTATTGAAAACCAACAAACTATGTTCTTAGTCAACTTTGAACTACAATTCATTATCTTTTCAGGAAGGGTCACGTATCGGAGCCTTTTGGCAAGTCCACATACTCAATCATCATATAGTCTTCTACAATTGCTAACACTCACCGCATACACATGAGCAAAAAGTTTCAATCGGACACATAGAAAGATAGGGGCTTATAGTTTCGCCTCCCAACATATTCACCTCAAGGGTGATGTCAACCATAATAACTCATGCCCACCCATATCAAGCTAGAAATATGTTCCTAGATCTTTCCTCACCACATGGTGCTTGCCAAAAGAGAAAATAAAAAGGAATAGAGAGAGATACTTTGACTCTTGCATAAAATTAAATACATAAAAGTAAAAGATAGACCCTTCGCAGAGAGAAGCAGAGGTTGGCATGCGCTTTTTGGTTGTATTCTCAAGCTCTTAATGCAAAAGAACATCACGTCATATTGCCCCTTATGATAGAAACCTTTATTATGCAGTCTGTCACTTTTATTCTTTGCCATCACAAGTTCGTACAACGCTCAATTATCTCTTACACTAACTGATCTAACACATTTAGAAGCAATTTTTATTGCCTTATTGCACCGATGACATCTTATTTGAGGGATCTTACTCAATCCATAGGTAGGTATAGTGGACTCTCAAAACAAGATTTAGGTTAAGGGTTTTGGATACACGAGTAGTATCTCTACTTAGTGCGGAATTTTTGGCTAGCAAAGATGGGGGACAAGCACCACATGTTAAAGGATCTATGACAATATAACTTCTATGTGAATATGAACAAACATAAATAATTACGTTGTCTTCCTTGTCCAATGTCAATAATTTTGGCATAATATTTTCATGGGGGCTCACAATCATAAAAGATGTCGAAGATAGTGTATTTGCATGTGAATGTTCTCTTCCCTTAGTAATTCTTTCCTGAATTGCATTATTGACCAATGCTATGTTTTTCAACCTCCAATGAATTTTACTACTTATACTCTTTCTTATGTGATGTCATTACTTACCATAAGATTAGCATATGATCGTTTTTCCTTTCTTTTTATTGAACATGAAAGTAAAGAAAGCAAAACTCAAACTACACTTTATTATATATCTCGCACCCGATTACAAGGATAGATCACTAAGCAACCACTCAAAAAGAAAGGATCAAACTAAACTTTTATTCAACTAAATAGAAAGACAACTAAGGACCGAACTAAGATAAATAAAGAAAAAAGATAGTGGTGGTGATATGATACCGGGGCACCTTCCCCAAGCTTGGCACAAGCCAAGGGGGAGTGCCCATACCTGATACTCAAGTCTCCTTTTGGCGATGAAGAGGTTGGTGGTGATGAAGTAGTCGCAGTCTTATCTTCAGGTTTCCATGGCAAGGGCTCACCATCATAAGAGGAGGAGTGAGTCTCGCGGGTCCTACAACTGACAGCCAAACTCATACCTATAAACCTTGCCTCATATTCAAAGACTTGGTTTTGGGGATAGTAGATCTGGCTTTGGAGAAAGTTGATTTGCTCGTTGAAGGTGAAGACGATGTCTTTCATGGACTTGCCATCCACCTTGAGATCACAGGTGTATTCTGCGATCATGAGGTGATTGGCATTGAGTCCGCGTTCCACCATCCCCTTGCACCTGAAGACCTTCTGCTCCATAGCTTCGAGCCCAGCATCCATGGTTAACGTCCCCTTGGGGCCCTACACATCGTGGATGTGCAGCACCCCCTCACGCATCTCGATAGCTTGAGGGTGCTTCATCACCTCTCGCAAATATGGGTTGATGACATTCTCTAATAACTTGTCCTTGGAGGAGCTTGAAGCAGCCATGGTGATTTAGATCTATCAAAAAAGAACAAGAATAGAAAACAGGAGATTTCTCCGCGATATGGTGGTCAATAGGTTCGGGGGGTATATAACGATTTTTTATATGGGGAAGCAAGCAAACGGAAGAAAAACGGAGTCCGGAAGGTACCTGAGGTGGGCACAACCCACTTGGGCGCACCTGGCAATCCAGGCACGCCCTAGTGTCTTGTGCTCACCAGGGTTGCCTTGCAGGTTGTTTCTTATTTTCCTAATTTTTAATATATTCCAAAACTGACAGAAAATATTTTTGCGTATTTTTCATAGCCCGTGTACTTACCGTATCACGTACCTCCTCTTTTTGGTTATTCTGGAGTGTTCCGGAAGGTTTCTTTTATGTGTTCCTACGGTGTCATTGTTTGAATAATATCACTTTCAAGATTAATGGGCATACCCGAGATATAATGTTTAATGCTTTGTCCATTGACAACCTTCGGAGCTATTTATTTTAATGGCTCCAGATCGATAAACCTCCTCGATAACATAAGGTCCTTCCCATTTGAAGAGAAGTTTCCCTACAAAGAATCTGAAACGAGAGTTGTACAAAAGAAAATATTCTCCAACTTTGAGTTCCCGCTTTTGGATTCTTTTATCATGCCATATTTTAACTTTTTCTTTAAATAACTTGGCATTTTCATAGGCTTGGGTTCTCCATTCATCTAGTGAGCTAATATCAAATAACCTCTTTTCACCGGCAAGTTTGAAATCATAGTTGAGTACTTTAATTGCCCAATATGCTTTATGTTCTAACTCAAGAGGCAAATGACAAGCTTTTCCATAAACCATTTTATAAGGAGACATACCCATGGGGTTTTTATATGATATGCTATAAGCCCAAAGTGCATCATCTAATTTCTTAGACCAATTCTTTCGGGACCTATTGACAGTTTTTTTGTAAAATTAACTTTATTTCTCTATTACTAAGTTCAACTTGACCACTAGACTGAGGATGATAAGGTGATGCAATTCTATGGTTAACATCATACTTAGCAAGCATTTTACGAAAAGAACCATGAATAAAGTGTGAACCACCATCAATCATTAAATATCTAGGGAGTCCAAACCTTGGGAAAAAACTTCCTTAAGCATTTCATAGAGGTGTTGTGATCAGCACTACTTGTTGGAATAACTTCTACCCACTTAGTAACATAATCGGTGGCAACCAAAATATGTCTATACCCATTAGAGGAAGGAAAAGGTCCCATGTAATCGAAACCCCAAACATCAAATGGTTCAACAGCAAGAGATTAATTCATAGGAATTTCCTGACGCTTAGCAATATTACCAATTCTTTGACATTCATCAAAGGATTAAACAAACTTACGGGCATCCTTGAAGGGAGTAGGCTAATAGAAACCAGATTGCAATTCCCTTTGAGCAGTTCTATCTCCCGCATAATGCCCTCCGTAAGCCTCAGAGTGACATTTTCGTAGGATTTGTCCATGTTCTTTATAAAGATGTGGGTCATCCCAAAAGTAATGTCTTAAATAATAGAAGATTTTTTTCTTTTGCTGGTATGTGAAGCTAGGTGGTATATATTTAGCAATAATATAATTAGCATAGTCAGCATACCAAGGAGTGTTATGAGAAACATTTATTGCAGGTAATTGCTCATCAGGAAAACTATCATTAATAGGTTGTGGGTCACAAGAATATTTTCTAACCTAGACAAGTTATCAGCTACAGGGTTCTTAGCTCATTTCTATTAGTGATATGTAAGTCAAATTGTTGTAGCAAGAGAACCCACCTAATGAGTCTAGGTTTAGCATCTTTCTTTTCCATAAGATATTTAATAGAAGCATGATCAGTGTGAACAATTAGTTTAGAATCAACAATGTAAGATATTAATTTATCATAAGCAAACACCACTACTAAAAATTATTTTTCAGTAGTAGCATAATTACTTTGGGCACTGTCTAGAGTTTTACTAGCATAATGGATAACATTTATTTCTTATCAACTCTTTGTCCTAAAACGGCACCAAAAGCATAATCACTAGCATCACACATGATTTCAAAAGGCAAGTTCCAACCATGTGGTTGAACAATACGTGTAGAAATTAAGGCTTTCTTCAGTGTTTCAAAGGATTCTACACAGTCATCATCAAAAACAAATGGAACATCCTTTTGTAAAAGATTTGTAAGAGGCCTAGAAATTTTAGAGATGTCTCTAGTAAATCTCCTATAGAAACCAACATGACCGATGAAACTACAAAAACATTTAATATCTCTGGGACATGGCATTTTCTCAATTGCATAAAATTTAGCTTTATCCACCTCAATACCTTATTCAGAAATTTTATGCCCAAGACAATACTTTCATTAACCATAAAGTGGGACTTCTGCCAATTCAAGACAATATTAGTTTGCTCGCATCTCTCCAAAACTCGATCAAGGTTGCTTCAGCAATCATCAAAAGAAGTTCCGTAACCGGAAAAATCATCCATGAAAACTCAACAATCTTTTCAAAAAAAATCAGAGAATATAGCAGTCGTACATCTTTGAAAGGTAGCAGGTGCATTGCATAAACCAAAAGGCATACGTCTATAAGCATAAGTTCCAGAATATCCATCGAGAAAACAAAAGTGTGTATGCTTAGATAGTCTTTCTAGCATTTGATCAATAAAAGGCAGAGGGTAATGATCTTTTCTAGTTGCTTTATATAATTTTTTAAAATCAATTACCATTCTATAGCCAGTGACAATTCTTTGTGAAATAAGTTCATTTTTATCATTAGGAACAACAGTAATACCTCCCTTCTTAGGGACACAATGAACGGGACTTGCTCATCTACTATCAGCTATGGGATAGATTATACCTACTTCCATAAGCTTTAGTATTTCAGTTCTTACCACTTGTTTTATTTTTAGGATTTAAACGTCATTAGTGATGAACAACGGGTTTAGCATCAGGTTCCATATTAATCTTGTGTTGAAAGAGAGTGGGACTAATGTCCTTAAGATCATCAAGAGTATATCCAATAGCACCTCGGTGCTTCTTTAGAATTTTCAATAATCTTTCTTCTTCATGTTCTGGAAGGTTAGCACTAATAATAACACGATATATCTTTTTCCCATCAAGGTAAGCATATTTCAAAGTGTCTGGCAATTGTTTTAATTCAAACACAGGATCACCTTTAGGTGGCGGAGGTCCTCCTAGAGTTTCAATAGGCAAATTGTGTTTAAGAAGAGGTCATTGTTCAAAGAAAATTTTATCTATCTCATTTCTTGCATGCATATGCATATCATTTTCATGGTCTAGCAAATATTGTTATAGTGGATTAGTAGGAGGCACGTCAATAGAAGCAAGACCAATTATTTCATCCTTACTAGGCAATTCTTTCTTATGATGTTTTCTACTAAACTTAGAAAAATTAAACTCATGAGACTCATACTAACATCGATGGTTTTTTTTCTCACAATCTATTTTAGCATTAACGATATTCAAGAAGGTTCTACCAAAGATAATGGGACAAAAGTCATCTTGTGGGGAACCAAGAACTAGAAAATCAGTAGGATATTTATTTTCCCACACAATACTTCAACATGTCTAACAATCCCAAGTGGTGTCATGGTGTCTCTATTAGCAAGTTTAATAGTAACATCTATGTCTTCTATTTCAGCAGGTGCTATATCATTCATAATTTCTTGATATAAGGTAAAAGGAATAGCACTCACGCTTGATATGTCTCCATCGTATCTACTTTTCCAAACTCTTTTGCCCTTATTTTGGACTCTAATTTGCATGATTTGAATGGAACTAACCCGATATGACGTTGTTTTCAGACGAATTGCCATGGTGTTATTTTTGTGCAGAAATAAAAGTTCTCGGATTGACATGAAAATTTACGAAGAATATTTTAGGAATATGTAAAAAATAATGGCGAAAGAATCAACCATAGGGGGTCCACCCATTGGCCACAAGCCTGGGGGGCTCCCCCACTAGGGTGCGCCCTGGTGGCCTGTGGGGCCCTTGGACCTCCTCCGACCCTAACTCCAACTCTATATATTCACATTCATGGAGAAAAAAATTAGAGAGAAGGATTCATCGCGTTTTACGATATGGAGCCGCCGCCTCCTCTTGTTCTTCATCAGGAGGGCTGATCTAGAGTCCGTTCGGGGCTCCGGAGAGAGGGATTCATCGCCATCATCATCACCAACCTTCCTCCATCACCAATTTCATGATGCTCAGCATCATGCCTGAGTAATTCCATCGTAGGCTTGCTAGACGGTGATGGGTTGGATGAGATTTATTATGTAATCGAGTTAGTTTTGTGATACGTCTCCAATGTGTGTATAATTTTTGATTGTTCCATGCTATTATATTATATGATTTTGGGGACTAAGCTATTAACCTAGAGCCCAGTGCTAGTTTTTGTTTTTTTCCTTCTTTTAGAGTTTCGCAGAAAAGTATTACCAAACGGAGTCCAAACAGAATAAAACTTTCACGATGATCTTTCTTGGACCAGAAGACACCCAGGAGACTTGGAGTGCAAGTCGGAATAGCCACGAGGCAGCCACAAGGGTGGATGGCTCGCCCCCCAACCTTGTGTGCCCCTCGGTGGCCTCCTAACCTAGATCTTCCTCCTATATATACTCTTATACCTTGAAAACTCCCAGGGGAGCCGCGAAACCACTTTTCCACCACTGCAACCTTCTATATGCGTGAGATCCCATCTTGGGGAATTTTCCGGCATCCCGCCGGAGGGGGATTCGATCACGGAGGGCTTCGACATCAACACCATTGCCTCTCCGATGAAGCGTGAGTAGTTTACCACAGACCTACGGGTCCATAGCTTGTAGCTAGATGGATTTTTCTCTCTCTTTGATTCTCAATACCATGTTCTCCTCGATGTTCTTGGAGATCTATTCGAGGTAATACTCTTTTGCGGTGTGTTTGCCGAGATCCGATGAATTGTGGATTTATGATCAGCTTATCTATGAATATTATTTGAATCTCCTCTGAATTCCTTTATGCATGATTTGATATCTTTGCAATTCTCTTCGAACTATCGATTTGGTTTTGCCAACTAGATTGGTTTTTCTAGCAATGGGAGAAGTGCTTAGCTTTGGGTTCAATCTTGCGGTGCTCGATCCTAGTGACAGAAGGGGAACCGACATGTATTGTATTGTTGCCATCGAGGATAACAACATGGGGTTTTCATCATATTGCTTGAGTTAATCCCGCTACATCATGTCATCTTACTTAATGCGTTACTCTATTCTTATGAACTTAATACTCTAGATGCATGCAGGAGTCAGTCGATGTGTGGAGTGATAGTAGTAGATGTAGAATCGTTTCGGTCTACTTGATACGGATGTGATGCCTATATTCATGATCATTGCCTTAGATATCGTCATAACTTTGCGCTTTTCTATCAATTTCTCAGCAGTAATTTGTTCACCCACCGTAATAATTCCTTTCTTGAGAGAAGCCTCTAGTGAAATCTATGGCCCCTGGGTCTATTTTCCATCATATAAGTTTCCGATCTACAATTCTTGTTTCCTATTTACTTTATTTTGCAATCTTTTACTTTCCATCCCATAAACCTAAAATACCAAATATCTTACTTTACCTTTTATCCATCTCTATCAGATCTCACTTTGTGTATAACCGTGAAGGGATTTACAACCCCTTTGTCTTGTTGGTTGCAAGTTGGTCTTTGTTTGTGCAGGTATTCGGTGGCTTGTTGTGTTATCTCCTACTGGATTGATAACTTGGTTCCCAAAACTAAGGGAAATACTTATGCTACTTTGTTGCACAACCCTTTCCTCTTCAAGGGAAAAACCAACACAAGCTGAAGAGGTAGCATTTTGTTAGGGTTTGATCCCTAGTATTCACTATGTTCTGAGATTGATGTTGCTATGACTTTGCTATACTTAATGCTTGTCACTAGGGCCCGAGTGCCAAGATTTTAGATTTGAAACTATTATGTTTTCATGAATATATTTGTGTTCTTAATCCTATCTTGCAAGTTGTAGACACCTACTATGAGTTATGATCCGCATACCCCAATGTGACAATAATTGGGATTCTTTCCGGTGATTACCTTAGTTTGAGGAGTTCATGTATTCACTAAGTGCTAATGCTTTATTTCAGTTCTCTATTAAAAGGAGGCCTTAATATCCCTTAGTTTCTATTAGGACCCCGCTGCCATGGAAGGGTAGGACAAAATATGTCACGCAAGTTCTTTTCCATAAGAACGGATGACTATATACGGAATACATGGCTACATTACATTGATGAATTGGAGCTAGTTCTGTGTCACCCTAGGTTATAACTGTTGCATAATGAATGCCATCCGACATAATTATCCATCACTGATCCATTGCCTACGAGATTTTCACATATTGGTCTTTGCTAAGTTACTTTGCCATTGCTGCTGTCACAATCACCACAAAACTGCTACTTTTACTTCTGTTACCACTACTCTTACTTCCATATTACTGTGCTACTCAATACTTTGTTGCAGATATTATGTCTTTCAAGTGTGGTTGAATTGACAACTCAGCTGCTAATACTCGACAATATTCTTTGGCTCCCCTTGTGTCAAATCAATAAATCTGGATTGAATACTCTCCCCTCGAAAACTGTTGCAATCCCCTATACTTGTGGGTTATCAAGACCTTTTTCTGGCGTCATTGCCGGGGAGCATAGCTCTATTCTCTGAGTCACTTGGGATTTATATCTATTGATCATTATGAGGAATTTGAAAGATACTAGAACCAAGATTTTTCCCTCTATTACGAGGGGAGGTAAGGAACTGCCATCTAGCTATGCACTTGATTCACCTTCTGTTTTGAGTAAGCTTGCGACACCTTCACCTGCTATAGATTCGGATATGTCGCATGTTATTGATAATGCTACTTCTACTATTAATGATGCTTATGATGATGCTACTGCTTTTCTTGATAATACTGTTCCACTATGTCGGTGCACAAAAGTTGGGGCTCTCTTGTGTACCCTTTACTTGTGCGCGGATAGTTAGAGTCACGCCTGCAGCCATACCTAGCGGGGCAGAGGAAGCAAAACCACAAGACAACCAGAACAACGCCAAGACCAAAGACACAAAGAGCAAGAGGGCGAGCTGAACTCCCCCGGCAAGACCTTTGCCGGGCGGCCTTCGCAGCCCCGACAAGAGCCTTGCCGGGGCAACTTGCCCAACACCAGCAGGGCGTGCCACACTTGAGCCCAAGGGTTCCAACACCATCAACCACATTGGAACCAAGGCTCGGGAGGCACCTCCATGGTGACATACAAATCTTTGTGAAGATCATAAGCACACAAGATCAGATGAGGACTAGAAGACGACAATCCTCGGCAAGATCCTTGCCGAGGAAATCCACGATACCCTCGGCAAGATCCTTGTTGGGGACGACCGTGATGTCGCGGCAAGACCCTTGTCGGGTCCTCGGCAAGACCCTTGCCGAGGACATCTGCGGGGCCACAGCCAGGCCCATGTCTGCCAAGATTCCACCGCCGTCCCCATACAGCTGCCAGCCCAACCAGCTGGGCAGGCTCCTGCGTGGCGACACGCGACCTCCAGGCCAACTCAGCAAGCACCTACGTAGGTGGCATGCAGATCTTCGTGAAGACCTTACCACCACACCGACTCAGCAGCCTACCAGCCTACATGGCGCTGCATGCCTCGTTGGCCTGGACACGTGTCGAGGTAAGGTGGAGCGGCGACGGACCGGATGGGCCTCGTTGCTGCTCCCGATAAAGCAAACGGGACACCTAAGGAGTGCATTTAATGCACCTCGTCCTGTAATGACAGGCGATAAGCTTGTACACTATTTACCTTTCCACCTCCTGTGTGCCACTGTGGCGACCCCTTTTTGACTATAAAAGGAGGCCCGAGGCGTACTAGAGAAGGATTCGGATCTTTTGGACTACGCACGCACCACAGCTAGTTCGAAAGCTCAAGTACACCCAAATATACAACAAAGCAGGACTAGGGTATTACGCATCCTTGTGGCCCAAACCTGGGTAAATAATCTTTGTGCTGGCTACTAGACCCGCTCTTTTCACAACCCCACGCCCGCCAACCGTAGAAGGGATCCCAATGATTCCATAGGTGTCGTTTCCATCGACATCTTTGGCGCGCCAGGTAGGGGGCGTAGCTGCGAAAATCTGGTCTAGTTGGCGCAGCGGCTCGATCGTGGTCGTCACTCCAAGGAAGAAGACGACCGAACAAGCGGCATCATTTGCGGATGTAGTAAACGCTCGCGCGGCGACAGAAAAGCTATGTCATTCGAAACTTTGAGTAATTCTTTTATGTATAAGGTTGTTTTCCTCGGAGATACTACTCCTGGTATGAAAAACCTGCACGCGATGGGGGCCTTCCGCTATTGGCAACGCCCATGTTCTGTTTTGAGTCTGCTCAAGAGTTCGAGCGGCCGCGTCGAGAATGGAAGGTGGCCTTCCAGCTATTGGCAACACCCTTGTTCTGTTTTGAGTCCGCTCAACAGTTCAAGCGGTCGTGCTGAGAACGGCAAGGTGGTTTACTTGGCCGCAAGGACACCTGGCCAGTTGTGAGGATCCGTCCTCGAAACGCCGCAGCCTGGGTTCGCACGCCGGCAAGCCTATCCAACTGAGCGTAGGGTGTACATACAAATAAAGATCTAAAAGGAAAATAACATGCATCATCTCGAAGTACTACAGAGTCATATTACATCAATTGTTGATGCGGTTCTAACTGAAGATAAAAATTGTCTCGGTCATGAACCTGCAGCGGCGATGAGAAACGGGGTGCCTAGTCCCGGCGTTGGCCCTCTATCCTCCGAACTCCGTCGACGCGGCTGATGATGGGCTCGATAAGCTCTTCGAGCGCCAGGAGGTCCACACCCTCCGGCAAGCTCTCCAGCGCGGCGTCGAAGTCGAGGTTGGGGTTCCAGTACACCACCTTGGTGAGGACCTTGGTCAGGACACCCCGGCAAAGCTTCCGGGCCTCATTGGCTAGGGTGGTCGCTCTATTGGGGCGGAATTTCTCCAGAGCTCCAAGAATGCCCTCGAAGAACAGGGTTAGTTTGGCATTGGGACTCACGTTCGGCTCTGGGCCATACCTCACGTTCAACATCCCCATGGTAGCCAGCTGCGTGGTGATCCTGCCGGCGAGGCGGCTGATCCAGAGGTTTTCACCCTTCATAAAATCCACGTGGTTGCCAGCGTCATTCCTCCGCAGCTGCCTCTCGGCCTCCAGATCTTTGGTCAGGGTCTCCTCCCGGGCCCTGACCTCCGAAAGAATCCCCTTGAGGCCCTCCAGCTTCAACTTCAGATCCCTGATGGAGTCATTGGCCTCGGAGAGGAGCTCGACCTTGCCGAGGATTGTGGCCTGCGCGTCAGCCAAAGCTCCTTTGGCCGCATCCCTCTCCTCCGTCAGCTCCAGGACCTGCTTCTCTAGCCCGTTCCGCTCCACCTCCAGCTCGTTCACATTGCCGTCCTAGACATGGGCCTGAGCATTGAGTGCCTCCTCGTGCCTCTGCTCCAGCTCCCGGGTCTGCTGCACGACAAGCTTCTCGACCTCCTCATCCTTGCCGCGGAGTGTTGTGGCGAGCTTCTCCTCACGAGCGGCAAGGTCCTCCTCCTGGGAGTTCAGCACGGCTTGTTTCTGGTGCCGAGCGGCCTCTTCCTTTGTGGCATGTGCTTTCGCCGCCTCCTGGGCCTTCTCGATGTCGGCCTGCTTCAGGACAAGCTCCTGCTTGCGCTCGGCCACCAGATCTTGGGCGGACTTCAGTTCCTCACAGGCCTGGCAGAACCAAGCGTGCGTCTCGGCGACGCGCTCCCTGAGATCCACCCCCGCCTTGTCCACCGCCGCCATCCTGGACTTGGCCTTGTCTAGGCGGGCACGGTGAAGTGCCTGGAGCTTCTGGAAGTTGACGCTCATGGCCTAGAGGAGCCGCTCTTCCTGGGAACCGCTGCCACCGGCGCTCGGTTCGTCAACAACCTCAAGCCCGGCGGCGGTGAGCACCTCGTCATGAAACACCTCCCCCTCGGTGGGCGCCCTGGTGCTCGCTGTCCCTGGGAGGTGGACAAATAGGTCGTTTCTCACCTTCAGGTACTTGCCCGAGCCAGAGGCAGCGGAGGAAGAAGGTTGGTCGTCAACCGCCCCCTCCTCGGCAATGGCCTTGCCGGCCTTCCCGGCAGGCCCCTTGCCGGCCTCCTCGGCAACGGCCTTGCCGGTCTCCCCAACAGGCGCCTTGGCGGCATCCTCCGCAGCACCCTTGGCGGCCTCGTTGGCGGCGATTTTGGCGGCCTCAGCATTGGCGTCCCTGCCGACCTCCTCAATGGCGGTATCAATGTCCTCCCGGTCCGTCGGGGAAGGGTCTGGATACCGAGGAGTGGAATGAGGCGAAGCCAAGACCAAGGTTTCAAAAGAAGAAGCAAGAATAGGGACAGAGGGCAATTAACTCACCCGTGCCGGGCTGGGAAGAAGTGGCCCCCTCCTCGCGCAACATTCTGTGCCGGGACAAAGCCACCGGCGCCCGGGTTTCCCTCCTCCTCCTCCTCCTCCGTGCACATGGGCTCCGTGCTTGGCACCCTTGTCGGGGACGCCCCTCGGGGCGGCGTGGTTGATGGGGGCGGCATGTTGGGAGTGGCCCTCGGTGGCTCCTCCTGCTGCCGTCCTCCTCCTGCAACCACGGCAAGGTTAGCGCCAAGGGATCGTACCCCAACACACGTTGATGGGGAGCGAGTGGTGAACTCACGTTGGGGGTTGTGCTGGGGGCTACTATCCGTGCTGCTCTCTACCACCAGCGGCGTACTCGAGGTGCCCGTCGGGGGCTGGCCGCCTGTCGAGGCCCTGGCCCTCTTCGCCACAATCTGGGCCAGCGTCTTCATATCCCTGCAAGAGTAAAAACAAGTCAAGGAAACCAGCGCGGTCTGAAGGAACGGAGATGATGAAAGGCCAGATGCTTACTCATCCTCCACCTTCTCTTCCGCCGCCTTCCTCTTCCTCCTTGGGCTGAGAGACCCAAGATCGACCTCCGTGTCGACGTCTGTAGGAGGAGGGGGAGGTGATGGAGTCCAGCGATGCTTGGACGAAGAAGAGGCGGCCGCTTTCTTCTTCGCCACCGCGGCCTTCACCACCTTCCTCGCTGCTGCGGCCCTTGTCAGGCGCACGGACTCCCCCTGGGCCTCTTGCCGCTGCCCGGTCCTGCCGAGCCGGACCGGCTCACCAGAGCTGGCCCGCCGTAGGACACGCTTTCTCCCCGTTTCCGAAGGGTTGTTAACCCCGGCCTCTTCCTCGGTCGATTCCTTGACCACATCTTGGATGAGAGGGGCCCCGGTGTCGGCACTGCTGGCCTCCCCAGCAGGCTCTGCCCATCTGGCGAACTCCTCCGCCGCGGCCACCTCGGCCTCGTTCTCCACATGGCCAACGCTGCCAGCTTCCCTGGCAAGCGCCGCCTCCGCCACCCTGGCGGCGATGTAGTCTAGCTCCTCCTTGGTGGTGTCCTTGGTAAGTAGTGGCTCATCGTGGATATACCTCTCCGACAGGTTGTCGAAGAACTCCTGGACCTGCTCCTCCTCCGGCTCGGCCCAACTTGGGTCAAGGCCGTCCACATTGAAGTCCAGCATCATGGCGATGATGTCAGTTTGGCGAGAGTTGTTGCTCAACGGGACCACTCCCGCTGGCAACCCGAATAGAGTCCCCTTGACGACCTTGCCAACCTTCGCAGCCTTGCTGGCTCTCTCAGCCCTAGCGTCGTCACCCACATTGAGCTGGAAAAGCCGCTGGCAAAAATGAGCATGCCCCATCACTGTGAAGTTGTGCTTCAAGCCGGGGCGAAGCCTCATGACATCGGCTGCGTTCCTGAAGAGCCAGACCGGCCTCCCCTTGTTATACAGTGGGGCGATGCGGTGGCGGATGGAGTCAACCCCAATCATCTCAAGGGTGAGCCGGCCATAGTGAGGCGATGGATCCTGGTGGTAGCAATTGCGAGCTTCTTGTCATTATCATCAGCGTCGCTCTAGTCCTTGCGGCGGACTGGCGGGCTCTGACGAATTTGGCAGAACTCCTGCGGATCCTCCTCCTCGATCCATAGCCATCGGCCCCGCCACTCCACCCACCTCTCCTTCTGGGCACCCTCTAGATACGTGCCCTTCTCCTGGGTCCATGGGATCCAGGTGACGCAGCCGGAGATGGCACCCCCCGCTTGGATATGGGAAAAGAAATAGTGGCGGAAAAGCGCCGTGCTAGGAAGCATTCTGGCAAAGCCCTCGCAGAGGTGGGCGAAGAGGGCCATGCATGCCACGGCATTCGGCATGAAATCAAGAAGATGGAAGCCTAAGGTGTGCGTGACATCGTTGAAAAAGTCGGAGAAAGGGGGGCAAAGCCCGCAGGAGAAGTAGTTAACGAGGAAAGGATACCAATTTGGGTCGGCCTTAGCAAAATCGGCGGGGATGATGTGCGTAGCTGGATGCCCCGCCATCTTGGCCCCCCATAGAGGCTTGAAGTAGTCCCTGAGGTGGACCGCATCAACCGTCGAGGGGAAGAAGGCAAGCTGCGTCCAAAGTGCCGCCGACTCGCTCTCCGACATCTCCTTCTCCTCGGCGTCCTTGTCCACTCCCTTGCCCTTACTGGTTTTGGGTGCCATGGCGGCCGGGAAAGTGGTGAAGAATCTGGAGCAGTGAGAGATTGGGGGCAATGGGGGCGCAGCGGCGGCGGATGGAGGCGGGAGTTTCAGCTTTTTCGCTTGAGGAAGAAGAAGGGGGGACGTCGGTTCCAAAATTGGAGAGACGCGAAGGGTAAATGAGCAGTGCGCTCGCAGTTTCCCCTTTTTCTTATGGGGAAGCCGCGGGTCACCTCTTTAGCATTCACTGCGATGTGACGCGTGAGGGAAGCAACTGCCCCACGCATGACCCCCACATCACACACGACCCCCGTGTTGCGCATTCAACGCGGGTCATGGGGAAGTGCGACGGGCGAGAAAGTTACAACGGTAAAACTCGGCCCCGCATGCCCGCGCACCGTTTTGGGCCTAGCCCAATAATGCGTCGTGCTTATGTATGGCCTAGGCCCAGGGGCTCCTGTCGGTGCACAAAAGTAGGGGCTCTTTTTTTTACCCCTTTACTTGTGCGCGGACAGTTAGAGCCGCGCGTGCGGCCATACCTATCGGGGCAGAGGAAGCAAAACCACAAGACAACCAGAACAATGCCAAGACCAGAGACACAAAGAGCAAGAGGGCGAGGTGGACTCCCCTGGCAAGACCCTTAATGGGGCAACTTGCCCAATGCCAGCAGAGCGCGCCACCCTTGAGCCCAAGGGTTCCAACACCATCAACAACATTGGAACCAAGGCTCGGGAGGCACCTCCATGGTGACATACAAATCTTTGTGAAGATCATAAGCACACAAGATCAGATGAGGACCAGAAGACGACGATCCTCGGCAAGATCCTTGCCAAGGAAATCCGCGAGACCCCCGGCAAGATCCTTGTCGAGGACGACTGCGATGCCGCGGCAAGACCCTTGCCGAGTCCTTGGCAAGACCCTTGCCGAGGACACATGCGGGGCCACAGCCAGGCCCACGTCTGCCAAGACTCCACCGTCGTCCCCATACACACTACTAGGGAAAAGGCTAGCAGCAGCGCGGGTTTTAGGTGTATCAGTAGCGCGGTGACCGGCGCTACTAATAAGGCGCTACAGCTAACACGTAGCAGTAGCGCGTGCTCACCAGTGCTACTGCTACACAAGTGTAGCAGCAACGCGCTTAATGGAAGCTCGCTACTGATAATAGCTATAGCGCGCTTCTCCTGTGCGCGCTACTGCTACTACCGCGCTACTGCTAACTGTTCTCCACTCGCTACTGCTAATTTTAGTAGTTTTTTGTTTTTTTCGGCATATTTTTTTTGTATTTGAACAGGCTTTATAGAAGAATCTTTAGCACATACAAATGTCATCATGATACACATACAAATGCCTGCAAGACCACAAATGTAATCATAGCATATACATACAAATAGTCTCATCATAATCATCATCCAACAAAAAGTGTTATCTTGTCATCATCTCGAAAATAGCGATACATGCAAGTCTCGAATACTTGCAACTACAACGTCATCCATCTAAACAAAGGTATACGCGAGAAGAGCTATCACTATGAGTGAGAGCGGAACTATGCAGTACATGAGGTGGCGGTTACGAGTCCTCTCTCGCGCTAGCTTGAACCTCAAGTAACTAGCTTCTCCTTCTTGTCTGCTTTTGAAGCCTTTATGGCTGGCGCCCGAGAACCCATTCAGTTGCGCCTAACACTCATGCCACTCGTTGTACACCCCCGGAACCCTCCCTTTGTACACGACATAGAACTTCCATCTTGCCATCAAGAAACTAGGTACCTGTTAGAGATGCATGTTCATGAAGAGGATGTACAATCATATATATGCAACAAAATATACTAGAGCAACACCGAAAAAGAAAGGGTTAGCAACTAGATGCAACATACAGTACGCAAATTAATTAACTAGAGGTACGCAAGTCATCATACGCAAACTAACAAAGTAGTGTTACGCAAGTTCGGCAGGGACCGTGGACATCACAAAGTTTCATCGCTACAAAAAGTATACAAGTTCAACCAACACATATCATCATCATCGGCATCATAAATCACTAGAAGTTCCATCCTTCCATATCATCAAGGATGGACCCTAGCTTCTTGAACCGTGAGGTCTAGACGTTGCATGCCTATGCGAGTTCAGATGTCAGCTCGCGATATAGGGCCGTGGTGGAACATCCCCTTCTCATCGATGACTTCTTTCATGATGATCGTTGCAATGTCGCTTTGGATGCGAAAAAAGTCATCTCTAAGTTTATAATCCGCTTCTCCATGAGATTCTAGCCACTTGTGGATATGATCATCATTTCTGCTTTTCATGCGAAGCTTTTGGTGATCCGTGTTGAACTGAATCATGAGATGGACGATGTAGAATCCATCCTTCTTGCTTGGTTTTGGGACATGGATGCAGGAGAAGTTAGTTTTATGCGCGAAACCCATCTTCTTGTTCCTTTGTTTCCTGATCTGCATGTGGCCACCTCTAATGCTGAAGCCTTGGAGAGCATCATCTAGAATATTCATTATGTGGGTGTAGTATTTTTTCTCGTAGTCTCTGGAAGGGTCAAAATACATGGCGTGAGAGACTTGCGGGTAAAGAACGATAAGGACGGCGCGCCCATTTCTGCGGGGAAAAGACTACACCTCAAATTATTCCCCATATGAGAGAGAAGGAATGATTGAAATGTATGAAAGGTTTGTCCGGAACTGAGTTACTTTGGATGATAAGGCACGAGGACAATTTCCCGGTCCTTATTCTGTACCATGAAGTTTTGGAGGTACTCCCTAGCAGTTTCACGCTCAAAGTCGCCGAGACTCAAGAAAGACTCGTGCATGTAGTACGGATCCGCCACACAGATTTGCGAGACTTCTTCACTCTTCATGACGGAGCTCATATGTAGCGCAAAAAGGTAGACGATTGTAAAATCGAGCCGCCTTGTCAGAAACATCTCAAAGATATGGTCAAACTACAGGAAGAACACCTCCGCGGGCCATGTGTCAACGTAGCACTTCCCCTCAGGCACACGAGCCGCGTATGTCGGATATACTGGATCCTTTGAGGCTAGTAGGCTTTTCTCAGTCGACAGCACATGGTTGTGCAGTCTCCTGAGATCCCCTGATAGTGCCTCCAGCGGTTTCGGCGGTAGCATCGGCTCACCCGTGAGATGAAACATGGCCGCACCTTTCACGGGTACACGCTCTTCATAATGCATCGTCTGGCTGCTTTGTGCTCTGGCTTGTTTGGAGGCAGTTATCTTCCCCGATCTCTTCCTCTCCTTTTTCTTGGGCACACCTTCCAGACCCTTCCTTAACCCCTGCCCCAGGGTTCCCGGGCTAAGCACTGTACGACCCCTGGATAGTTGAGCCTGTGTTGAGGCGACATCTTCAGGCGTGTCCTGTGAGGAATTCATGAAGAGAGACTTTTTGCAATCCTTCCAACGACATTCCTGCCCGGGCATATCATCCATATCCTCATTAGCATGCTGATAGCCCGATTCATCATATGGTTGACTCATCAGATCTATGTCACAGTCATACGCGTTTGTATTGAGGTAACCCATAGGGTCGACCTCCGTCTCATCATCCATTCTCTGTTCTACAGGACTGATTACATCAGCTAGTACTATTACACCCCCTTCATCACGTCGTCCGCCGCTCTCACTCGGCACTACAGGAGCTGGTAATTGCGTAGGCGGAGTGGTGGTCTTCGCACATGCTTGTTGATGTGTGGTTATTGGTGTGCTCTCGGCCGGCTCCAGACGAATAAGATTCTTCGGCCATAGCAGCACCCAACCCTTGCAGTTTCCAATCCGTGGCGGGGTCTCGCCGTCCTCTCCCACGAGATATACCGGAGGAGGCAAATGCTCGTGCCCCGATTTCACACTGGACAAGTTAACCCTGAAGTGCCCAGCGGGGATCGGCTGGTTGTGGAACGTGGGTTGCATGGGGTTCATTATCATCCCCTTTCCCACGTCCACCTTCTGGCCTTTGATCAAGTAGAGTATGGTGCACAGGGTTTCTTCGCCCTGCAAACACATACGTCGGTGGCGTAAAACATCCGAAAGGCAACAAAAATGGAATATTCCATATATATATATGTTGGTGCGACATGTAATTACCGTGACAGCGTCGAGCTCAGCCAAAGACGAAGGCCCACCTAGCGCGCCAGAGACTGAGGATGGGCTGCTATGAGCGGGAGCGACCGTGAGAGGAGGCCCGGTTGCGTGAGAAAGTGATGGTGCGGTGTTGTTGTTGTTCATGGAGTTGCTCCCGATGAAACTGGGCATCGGGAAATCATGTACCGTCTTGTCTGGATTTTCCTTCGTCCAGTTGATGATATATTGCTGGAACCAAGTTAGTAGCGAAATCATTTCTGCAGGCACTTGCGAGGTTCTTCCGGCTCTAATGGCTCAAACTTGCCAGGTGCCATCTTTGTGATCACAAGTCGTCCAATCCCTAGTTTGTTAGGTTTTCGTATCCTTTGCTTCTTATGCTTCGTCTTTCCTGTAGCAGCATCGGCGCCGGTACCTTCCCCGCCGGTCTCGGCGCCGCCATCGGTGCCGGCGCCGTCAGTGTCGATGTCGGCGTCAGTACCATCATCAAGGCCGACCTGCAAACCTTGCTTAGCAGTCAAATAGTCGAGGTACTCTTGTTCACCATCATAATCCATCTCATCTGCATCTTGGTCAGAAGGCTCAGTTTCTTCGTTGTTCGACATGTTTACTATGATTAAGTGTCCTCGTTTATTTCTAAAATTATGAATAAATGATAAATGACATAAAAAAAGAAATCTATGTGCCAGCACTCGATATGCCAACTATGTAGCACAAATCATGCCTTTATTCACGGCAAATTTCGGCATGACCTTTGCTAAAAAATGGACATATTGAGCGCCTGAAATTCACCGGAACGGAAATGAATCAACATTCCGGCGTAACATAGGCCACTCGGATCAGTTACCAAAATTGAACCAAAACATCACATGTCCAAATGACATGTTCAAATTCCAAACATGACATATCCACATATCACATGTCCAGTTCAAATTTGCATATAAATTTAGCCTACCTAAATTTGCTTTAACAAGGGATGTTGATTTGGACAATTGCTAAATTCATAACTAAATAGATAACCTAATTAACCTACCGATATAACTAAAACCTAAGTAAATTAACCGAAGAACCCTAGCTAGCAGAGAGAGAGGCGGGTTTATAGAGGGTGCAGGGGCGAGGAGGCGGGCCCGACGACGGCCGAGATTGGGAGGGGAGGAAGCAGAGGAGGGAGGCGAGGGCCGATGGGTCGGGGGCGAGCGCGCCGGGGTCGGGGGCGAGCGCCGGCTCGGGGCCTAGCGCTGGGGTCGGGGGCGAGGGCCAGGTCGGGGGCGAGCGCCGGCCGGGGTCGGGAGCGAGCGCCGGGGCGCGGCGGTGCGACGGGTTGCAGTGGTGCGATGGGGGAGAGAGTGGGGATTTGGGGGGAAAAGAGGCGGGATGAAGCAGGGAGAGTGAGAATTTTGGGTTAAGTGGACGTAGCAGTAGCACGTTTAGACAAAATGCACTGCTACTACCTTCACTAGCTGTAGTGCATTTAGACAAAACGCACTGCTACTACCTTCACTAGCTGTAGCGGTTTAGATAAAACGCGCTGCTACTACCTTTAGTAGCTGTAGCAGTTTTATAAGGAAATCACTACTGCTAGCTTGACTGTAGCTGTTTTATAAGGAAATCGCTACTGCCAGTTTTCCTTTTTCTTTTCCTTTATTTTCTCCCACTTTTATTTCCCGAGAGCAGTGAACAAAGGGAAGGTGATATATATTGCATCATTTGACGGTTAAATATGTATACAAAATAGGAACATATATATTACATCATTGGACCCATGCATAATAATGGCTAAGTGTGTATACAAAATAGGAACATATATATATATATATCTATTACATCATTTGACCAATAACATACAAAATAGGAACATATATTCCTCAGCGCTGACGTTTTCATTTTTGAGTCAGCTTCTTTCCCTTCTTGTTCGTCAAAGAATAATTGAGCCCCTCATTGTGACTTTACCTTTTCCATGGAGTACAATTTTCTTAGGTAATGTAGTATTGATTCTTCTTTTGACGTATACTTCATCATCATCATCATCTTCCCTCATTGGGTTGTCGTACTGATCATAGTCTTCCTCGTTGGTGACTCCATCCATTCCAATGATGTTCCTTTTGCCTCTCCTCATGACAACATGACTGGGATTGCATGGGTATGTTATGAAGAAGCATTGTGTCACGTGCTTAGCGTGTACCCATGGCTCGTTTTTGGCGATAGCGTTCACGGTAGCGCTCTTGGCGTCGGGTATAGTCATGGTAGTGAAAATCCGATTTTCTCTATCGACATTCTTAACCCATCTGACACGGAACATCATCGTGTTGTGCAGTCCAGAGTAGTCAAGCTCCCAGATCTCCTCGACCCTTCCATAAAATCGTTCAGTTGCGCCGTTGTCGCTGCCGGTCATGCATTCCATCGTCACCCCTGAGTTCTGATCATCACTGTCCATATCTTTGGCCTCCGTGTAGAACGTGTATCCGTTGATATCATATGCCTGATAGGTTACGAGGTTGGGCGAGGGGCCATGTGCTAAGGCGTATATGAGCAATCCGTCCTTAGAGCCCTCCTCCGGGGGATTAGCAATAATATGCTCTTTGAACCAATGCAGGAAAGTGGAGTTGTGCTCTCTAGTAACTTCGGTGTCCGTCCTGCATACCCCCCGGTCACGATACTTCTTTGTGATAATTTCTTTGTGCAGTGCCACGAAAGGATCTACCTCATCTAGGTGTTGTAGCACTACCAAGTTTGCTGTGTCAAAGTCGCTGCGTCGATCTGAGTATGCCACGTGCAATTCCCTGTGACCATTGTAGTGACCTTCTCCTTCGAGCCTCCCATCGTGCTTGTTAACGGGCAAACCAACACTAACACCAGGCGGCTGGTCTGCGCCATATAGAAAATTCTCACAGAAAGGGATGCACTCTTGTGTCACATAGCCCTGGATGATGCTTCCATCCGGACGAGACATGTTACGAACGAATCCTTTGATGATCCCATTCATCCTCTCAAACGGCATCATGTTGTGCAGGAATGACGGCCCAGGTCTATTATGTCATCCACAATATGGACACACAGATGCACCATCACGTCAAAGAACGCGGGCGTGAAGTACATCTCAAGCTCATTCAGTATCACAACGATCTCTTCCTGTAGCCTTCGGAGCTGCTTCACACTGATCGACTTTCGAGAGATGACGTCGAAAAAGTTGCAGAGACCAATAAGCGTGTCACGGACGTGCTTGTCCATTATCCCTCTAAGGGCAAAGGTAGTATCTGCGTCATCATCACATGACAGTCATGGGACTTCATCCCGCTGAACCTTTTCTTGTCCGTGTCTAGATATCTGTTTATCTTGCCACAGTAATCGGAAATAACTTTGACTCCGGTAAGGCACTTAAAGAATTGATGGATCTCAACCTGACTTAAGTTGAAGCAAGAAGAAGGGCAATAATCCTCTTTCTTTATTTTCTTGCCCTTCTTCTCCCGTGCCTCTGCCTCCATCTCTGTCTCGTCTGACATTTTACGGGGCGGCATGTGCAGATCTTCCATGATTTTCAAATCTTGCAAGTCTTTTCTTGCCTTCGGCCCATCCTTGGTCTTATCCGGCATGTTCACCAGTGTTGCGAGCAAGCTCTCAAGGACATTCTTACAGATATGCATTTGATCAAGGCAATGAGGTGTATCGAGTTTGTGCCAGTACTCCAAGTCCCAGAACACAGACCTCGTCTTCCATACCTTCAGCAGCGGCTCCGGCACCTTTCTCATCGTCTTTCCCGACGCGGGGCACTCCTTCCAGTTTTTCAACAGCTCATCGATTTCGGCACCGCTCCGCTTACGTGGAGGTCCTCGATGCTCAGCATGACCATTGAATAGATCTCCATGGTTTCTCCACGGGTCGTCCTGTTCGAGCCATCTTCGATGCCCCATGTACACGATTTTCCCAGACCCGCCATCTTTCCTTGATGTTAGCTGTTGAGACGTCGTATCATCCATGCACCGCGTGCATCCGCAATATCCATGGCACACCTGGCCTGCCACATATCTGTAACTGAGATAGTACTGCACTGTCGTGATCAGCGCGGCTCTCATGTTGAAATACTCGCCTTTGCTGGCGTCCCATGTCTTGGCCGGTGTTTTCCATAACGTGTCTAACTCCTCTTGAAGTAGCCCCAGATACAAATTAATATTATTTCCTGGTTGTTTTGGCCCTTGAATAAGCATGCTCATGTGAATGTACTTCGATTTCATGCACAACCAGGGGGAGGTTGTACATCCATACAAACACGGGCCCTGTGCTATGGTTGGTGTTCTGGTTGCCAAACGGGTTCATGCCATCGGTACACGTGCTGAGCACGATGTTCCTTGCATCACATTCAAAATACCGATAGAAGTTGTTCAACGCTCTCCACTGGCTTCCATCCTTGACATGTCTCAGCTTCAGATCATCTCCATCGTCGGGCTTCTTCCTCTCCGCGTGCCAGCGCATTAGCTTTGCTTCCTTGGGTCTACAAAATACCTCTGGAGACGGGGAGTGATCGGTAAGTACCATACCACTTTCTGGGGACATTTCTTCTCGGCCTTCTTGTATCGAGAAGCATTGCACACCGGACAGCTTGTTTTTTCCGCGTGCTCCTTCCGATAAATTATGCAATCGTTGATGCATGCATACTATCTAACGTGTGGTAGATCAAGAGGGCACACAATCTTCTTGGCCTCATCAACACTACTAGGACATAGATTACCCGCGGGAAGAACATCCTTTAGGTACTTGAGATGCTCATCGAGGCTAGTGTCGGTCCATTTGTTTTTAGCCTTCGTCTTCAGGAGTTGGAGCGTGAAACTCAAGCGAGTCACCTTAGGATTGCAACCATCATACAATGGAGTGTTCGAGTCTACCACCAGTTGCTCCAGCTTAGCCTCCTCTCTAGAAGCATCTCTCTCAGTACTCGTCTTCTTGCGAAGCAATGCTTGAACATGAGGGTCCCGCACGATTGAACTTAGTACCGACGAACTCTGCTGCGTGGAGTCCATGTCGTTCTCTTCGCCGCCATGTCCGGTCCCTTCTCCGCCGCCATGTCCGGCCCCTTCTCCGCCGCCATGTCCGGCCTCTTCGTCGCCGCCATTATCGATCATCTCTTCGTCTTGCCCCGTGTCATCATTGCCTGCCCCGTCGGCATCCTCAACATCGTCATCCTCATCTTCAATTATCCACCGAGTATAGCCATCCATAAAACCAATCATGAGCAGGTGCGCTTCGACACGACCATCGTCATGGGGGTCGAGCCAAACTATTCCTTTGCATTTTCGACACGGACATAAAACCTCTGTCCGGTTATTTTCTTTGATGTCCTGCACCGCCGACCGCAACCACCTGTCCACCATCGTTCCACTGACCATCGTCAACTCTGCACGGTAATATGATAAACAAATTGATTATAAAAATGCGTGCATGCATCAAAGTCATACAAAAATTCGGCATGACCTTCCTTAAAAATAGGACATATATAGATCTAGAGTTTGCCCGGAATTCGCCGAAATAGAAATAAATCGACATTTCGGCAAAACATAGGCAACTCAAAAGCACAATTTGGCATCAACTCATGCCACACACACAATTTCCATAAACATATCACACACACATAAACATATTTCCATTTTGTAAAAGCATGAAATTTTAATCACCTATATCTCGAGATCGAGCACATGGTGGAGATGATGATGTAGGGAGATCAAAAGTGCACAAAGCTCTTCTTGACAAAGATAGATCTAGTTAGGGGGCAAATAGGTCACTTAACTAAATACTACATCTACCTAGCTACCTAATTTTGGAGGAGACAACTTCAACTAGTGGAGGGGGGAGGAAAAAGAGAAAGGAGATGCATTAATGGAGGTGGTGTAGTTAGGTAGGAGTAATGAAGAGAGAGAAAGGTAGGTAGAAGAGGGAGAGTAATGGGGGAGAAGTATTGAGGAAGAAGAAGAGTGAGAGTGGGAGAGGTAGGGGAAAGGGAGAGGAGGGGGAGGGGGAGGGTGGGTGGGTGGGGAAAAGGTGGTGGGTGCAGATTAGCAGTAGCGCGGGACGTAAACCGCGCTGCTGCTAAGAAAGTAGCAGCAGCGCGCTTTCGGTACAAGCGCTACTGCTAACCGGGACCAAAAGTGTGCCAGATTTGAAAATTAGTAGCAGCGACCTCAGAAAAACCGCGCTACTGCTACAGCTATAGCGGTAGCGCGGCTCGCGGCACCGTGCTGCTGCTAAATGGAGTTGGGTGGGCACTATCGGTCCATATTTGTAGCAGCGCGGGTTACGCCGAGCGCGCTACTGCTAAGCACTTGTCAGTAGCAGGTTTTCCACACCCGCGCTACTGCTAATTAGCAGCAGCGCTCCTTTTTGAGCCGCACTGCTGCTAAGATTCTGTGTATAGGGTTTTCCCTAGTAGTGACAGCTGCCTGCCCAACCAGCTGGGCAGGCTCCTGCATGGCGACATGCAGCCTCCAGGCCAACTCAGCAAGCACCTACGTAGGTGGCATGCAGATCTTCGTGAAGACCTTACCACCACACCGACTCAGCAGCCTACCTGCCTATGTGGCACTGCATGCCTCGTTGGCATGGATGCGTGTCGGGGTAAGGTGGAGCGGCGACGGACTGGACGGGCCTCGTTGCCGCCCCCGATAAAGCAAACGGGACACCTAAGGAGTGCATTTAATGCACCTTGTCCCGTAATGATAGGCGATAAGCTTGTACACTATTTACCTTTCCACCTCCCGTGTGCCACTTTGGCGACCCCCTTTTTGACTATAAAAGGAGGCCCGAGGCGTACTGGAGAAGGATTCGGATCTTTTGGACTACGCACGCACCGCAACTAGTTCGAAAGCTCAAGAACACCCAAATATACGGCAAAGCAGGACTAGGGTATTATGCATCCTTGCGGCCCGAACTTGGGTAAATAATCTTTGTGCTGGCTACTAGACCCGCTCTTTGCACAACCCTGCACCCGCCAACCGTAGAAGGGATCTCAGTGATTTCATAGGTGTCGTTTCCACCAACACACTAGGTGAATTTCTTGTTGAACAACTTTCTAGGGTTAGAGAGAACAAAATTACTGAAATTGATGAAATTATTGAAGCTGAAGATTACGATTCTCCCCCTAGATATGAATTGCCTAAGGTACCTAGGGGTTATATTATGGATGAAGAAACAACTAGAGACTTTTTTGCTTGCAATGATAGAGATGATCTTAAGAAACTGTTAGCTAAGCTGAAAGAAAAATCTTTGAATTCTAGAATGCAATATGACCCTAAGTTTGCTACTTCACTTATCTTTGTTATTGATAAGGATCATGAATTCTCTGTTGACCCTGAGTTAATTACTTTGGTTGAATCTGATCCTTTCCATGGTTATGAATCTGAAACTGTTGTGTCACATTTTACTAAATTGAATGATATATCTACCTTATTTGCTCATGAGGAAAAAATTCGCTATTACTATATTCTCTAATTGTTTCCTTTCTCACTAAAGTGTGATGCTAAGATATGGTTTAATTCTCTTACTCCTGGTTTTGTGCATAGTCCCCAGGATGTGCTCTATTACTTCTAAAAAAATCCCTGCTCATTAGAAACAAGTTGTTCTATAGGAAATATTTAATTTTGTGCAAATTGAAGAAGAGAGTCTCCCACAATCTTGGGGGAGGCTTCTCCAATTACTTAATGCTTTGCCTGATCACCCTCTCAAGAAAAATGAAATACTTGATATCTCTTATAATGGACTAACCGATGCTTCTACGGACCACCTAGATAGTTGTGCTGGTTGTGTTTTCAGGGAACAAACTGTTGAACAAGCTGAGAAACTATTGAATAATATATTGAGCAATGATAATCATTGGACTCTTCCCGAACCACCTCCTAAGCCAACTCTGAAGAAAAGAGGTATTCTATTTCTTAGTCCTGGAGATATGCAAGAGGCAAAGAAATCTATGAAAGAAAATGGTATTAAATCTAAATATGTTAAGAATTTACCACCTATTGAAGAAATACATGGTCTTGATAACCCGACACATGTAGTAGAGGTAAATTCTCTCTATAGATTTGATGAAGGTGATATTCCTCATAATAAGTCTGCTAGTCAATGCTTGGATGAATTTGATAACTTTATTTTTAAACAAGAAAACTTCAATGCTTATGTAAGCAGACAATTGAAATGTAATGCTTATATGCTTGAACAGTTGGGTGATTATATGTGTAGAACTGTTAATGATCTTAAGCTTATCAGTAAACATGCTTCTATGGTAAAAACTCAAGTAGAATAAGTATTTAAGGCACAAAATGATTTGCTCAATGAGATGAATAATAAGAACAATGACCATGCTGTTAGAGTTATGACTAGAGGTGGTAAAATGACTCAGGAACCTTTGTATACTGAGGGCCATCCTAAGAGAGTTGAGCAAGATTCTCAGAGAATTAACACAGGTGCACCTAGGACATCTAGTAATAAAAAGAAAAATCAAAGTGATAGGACTTTGAATTCTTCTAGTGAGCCTACTATAGACACACCTGAGAACCCAAATGATATTTCTATTTCTGATGCTGAAACACAATCTAGTGATAATGTTAATGATGATGTTGTTGAAGCTCAACCTAGCAATGATAATGATGTGGAGATTGAACCTGTGGTTGATCTTGATAACCCACAACCTAATAATAAATGTTATGATAAGAGGGACTTCATTGCTAGGAAGCATGGTAAAGAAAGAGAACCATGGGTTCAGAAACCCATGCCCTTTCCTCCTAAGACATCCAAGAAAAAGGATGATGAGGATTTTGAGCGTTTTGTTGAAATGCTTACACCTATCTTTTTGCGTATGTGTTTGACTGGTATTCTGAAAATGTCTCCTTATGCTAAGTATATGGAAGATATTGTGACAAATAAAAGAAAGGTACCGGAAGCTGAAATTTCCACTATGCTTGCTAATTATACTTTTAAGGGTGGAATACCAAAGAAACTAGGAGATCCAAGAATACCAACTATACCATGCTCCATTAAAAGAAACTATGTTAAAACTGCTTTATGTGATTTGGGAGCTGGTGTTAGTATTATGCCTTTGTCTTTGTATCATAGACTTGATTTGAATAAGTTGACACCTACTGAAATCTCTTTGCAAATGGCTGATAAATCAACTGCTATACCAATTGGTAGTTGTGAGGATGTGCCTATTGTGGATGCAAATGTCACTATGTTAACAGACTTTGTTATTCTTCATATTCCCGACGATGATAGTGTGTCTATCATCCTTGGTAGACCCTTTTTGAATACTGCAGGGGCTGTTATTGATTGCAACAAGGGCAATGTAAATTTTCATGTTAATGGTAATGAGCATACGGTACACTTTCCGAAGAAACAACCTCAAGTTAATAGCATCAATTCTATTGGAAAAATTTCAACTATTACTATTGGAGGTTTTGAATTTCCTCTTCGTACTGTCAAAAAGAAAATAAGATATTCTTATTGTTGTGGACATGCATATCCCCGTTGAGATAACCTAGTGTTATTCGAAAATTCTCCGGTTTCATGTCATTCGGAAGAAGTTTGTTAATAAGACTTGATCAACCTTGTTAATAGATTCCTTTTGATGGGCATGAGATGGATAAATTTAGAAAGCACAACTTTCTGTAGCCACTTTTTCCTTTCTGTTATTTAGAATAAATAAAGCAAAATTAGTATTATTTGTCTATTTTCTAAATTATCCGTGCAATAAAAAATGTCACGAAAATAAAAGTTCTCCAAATGCCCTAGAAATTCAGTATGATTTTCTATAGAATATTTGAGAATTTTTGGCACTGAGAACACACCAGGGGGCTGCACCAGTGGGCGACAAGCGCTGGGGGCGCGCCCACCCCCCTGGGCGCGCCCTGGTGGCTTCTGGGTCCCACATGGGTCCCCCTCACTTATTCCAGCACCCATCCACTTTGTCTTGCTCTAGAAAAAATCATCATGTTGCTCAAACCCGTGTTCTAGCTCATTTTGCTGCCATTTTCGATCTCCTAGCTCAAAGCTCCATTCGCAAAACTGTTTTGGGGGATTGTTCTTCGGTATGTGACTCCTCCAATGGTCCAATTAGTTTTTGTTCTAGTTCTTTATTAATTGCAAATTTTTGCTGCTGTGGTGACCTTGTTCTTGAGCTTGCATGTCAAATTTATGTGGTCCAAAGTAGTTTTGATGCTTGATATAGCCTCTAGACACTTGTGGGAGTAGTTGCTATCAATCTTGTTGAGTTTGGTTCACTTTTGTTTTGAGTCACTAATTTTTTTTTCAAAAAATTTCTGAGAAAAGAAATGATGAAGAGATGGTTGAGGGGCTCTTTGAGATGGGGTTGTAAATAAAATGAGAATGAGGAGAAGAAGAAGCCCAAGTACAACCTTCCTCTCACCGCGGAGGTTCGGCCGTGTGAATGGCCAAGTGATACATTCTTGAGCACATCCAAAATTTATGAGGACTTCTATTATCTGGCAGAGAATGCAAGCATCACCGACTTCCTCCATGATAAGTGTGATCAATACCTCCTACTCACTAATACCTTCGTGCAAAATTTTCACTTTCACGCTAGGAAGTCACCACCCACGGTAGAGTTTTATCTAAGCATAAGGAGATGACACTTTATGATTTTTGCGAGGTTTGCAAATTACCTTAGGCAGCATCAGTGAACCACGTCCTAGAGATGTGGAAGATTTTATTGATGAAGTAACCGTAGGGGAAGAGAGAGGGGTGTCGGAAGCGAGAGTGGCTACCTGACATTTTCTTGTTTTACACTATTATTCATTATTTGCGGGGAGATGTTTGATTGTTCATGGGGAGAGTGGCGGCCTTAGTTACCCTGACCTTGCTATTTTGCACCATGAGTTACATCGTGATAGAACTTATAGTTTGAGTGCCATTGTTGCTCGATGGTTGAGTATAAACCATTCCAGGGGTCCTATCTTTGGAGGTATCCATGCCTCCCGCCTTGCTAGACGCTTTGAGATACCCATTGGTCATGATGATGAGGAGGAGATGCTGCTACCCACAAGATACTTAGATTATAATAGTATGGCAACGCATGATTTTATTAAGAAGGATAAGGAAAAGAGACTCCTCTACAACTTAGTATTTAGTCAGGGTACCTGTGAGACTATTGATTTGCCTGCTTCTTCATTGTTAGATATTTATTCAAGAAGGTACACTATTATGCCCGAGGACATCTAACGATTTTGGGGTCTTTCACAAACCCCTACACCTGAGCCAACGCCAGTTCCTGATCCATATCGGGAGCCCATTTTTCAATGGGAGCCACAAGAGCTCACCAACCAGTGGAACCCTGCGGACCCTCCGGAGTACCAAGGAGGGGTTATTTCAAGCCGTGGCCCTAGACCAACTTAGGCCAGAAGCCTAAGCTTGGGGGAGTACGTATCTCTCACCAACATTACATTCATGTTCACACACTCATTTCAGTTGTCAGTGTTCATACTTTTTCATTGTATTATCCATGTTAGTTTATTTATTTTTGTTGCTTTCTTCTTGTGTGTTTTGATGACCCACAAGTATAGGGGATCTATCGTAGTCCTTTCGATAAGTAAGAGTGTCGAACCCAACGAGGAGCAGAAGGAAATGATAAGCGGTTTTCACCAAGGTAATCTCTGCAAGTACTGAAATGAGTGGTAACAGATAGTTTTGTGATAAGGTAAATTGTAACGAGCAAGAAGTAACAAAAGTAAATAAAGTTCAGCAAAGTGGCCCAATCCTTTTGTAGCAAAGGACAAGCCGAAACAAACTCTTATAATAGGAAAAGCGCTCCCGAGGACACATGGGAATATCGTCAAGCTAGTTTTCATCACGTTCATATGATTCGCGTTCAATACTTTGATAATTTGATATGTGGGTCGATCGGTGCTTGGGTGCTGTTCTTATTTGAACAAGCATCCCACTTATGATTAACCTCTATTGCAAGCATCCGCAACTACAACAAAAGTATTAAGGTACACCTAACCATAGCATGAAACATATGGATCCAAATCAGCCCCTTACGAAGCAACGCATAAACTAGGGTTTAAGCTTCTGTCACTCTAGCAACCCATCATCTACTTATTACTTCCCAATGCCTTCGTCTAGGCCCAAATAATGGTGAAGTGTTATGTAGTTGAAGTTCACATAACACCACTAGAGGCCAGAAAACATACATCTTATCAAAATATCAAACGAATACCAAATTCAGATGACTACTCATAGCAAGACTTCTCCCTTGTCCTCAGGAATGAACGTAATTACTCATAAAGCATATTCATGTTCATAATCAGAGGGGTAATAATATGAATATAGCATCTGAACATATGATCTTCCACCAATTAAACCAACTAGCATCAACTACAAGGAGTAATCAACACTACTAGCAACCTACTAGCACCAATCCCGGACTTTGAGACAAGAATTGGATACAAGAGATGAACTAGGGTTTGGAGATGAGATGGTGCTGGTGAAGATGTTGATGGAGATTGCCCTCTCCCGATGATAGGAGCGTTGGTGATGACGATGGTGATGATTTCCCCCTTCGGGAGGGAAGTATCCCCGGAAGAACAGCTCTGTCGGAGCTCTAGATTGGATCAGCCAAGGTTCCGCCTCGTGGCGGCGGAGTTTCGTCCCGAAAAGTTCCTTCCTATTTTTTTCTCATCGAAAGACCTCATATAGGAGAAGATGGGCATCGGAGAGCCACCAGGGGGCCCACGAGGTAGGGGGGCGCCCTAGGGGGGCGCCCCCCACCCTTGTGAGAAGGGTGTGGGCCCCTTGGCCTTCATCTGTGGCGAGGATTTTTCTTTATTTCTTTTAAGTTGTCCCGTGAGGTTTCAGGACTTTTGGAGTTGCGCAGAATAGGTCTCTAATATTTGCTCCTTATCCAAACCAGAATTCCAACTGCCGACATTCTCCCTCTTTATGTAAACCTTCTAAAATAGGAGAGAATAGCCATAAGTATTGTGACATAACGTGAAATAACAGTCCATAATGCAATAAATATCGATATAAAAGCATGATGCAAAATGGACGTATCAGCTCCCCCGAGCTTAGACCTCACTTGTCCGCAAGAGAAAAGCCGATAACAATAAATATGTCCTCATGTTTAGAGGTAGAGGCGTCGATAAAAATAAAATACGGACATGAAGGCATCATGATTATTCTTATTACAGAAACATATATAGATTTTATCATATGATTACTTATGTTCAAGTGATGATCTATTCACAATGCAAAAGTATAAATCATAAAATTTATTGGGCTCCAACAAACTATAATCTCAGTCATTGAAGCAATTTCAATTTATCATAACATCGAAAGAGTCTATGTCAGAGCTAAAAAGCAAGTCCACATAATCAACTATCATTTAGTCCTCCATAATTGCTAACACTCATGCGATACTTGTGGTTACAGAGTTTTAATTGGACACAGAGAAAGATAGGGGCTTATAGTTTTGCCCCACAACCTTTTACCTCAAGGGTAATGTCAACAATAATGGTTACAGAGTTTTAATCCGACACAGAGAAAGATAGAGGCTTATAGTTTTGCCCCACAACCATTTACCTCAAGTGTAATGTCAACAATAATGGTTCATGCTCCCCTACATCCAATTAGATATATATATATATATATCATGTTCTTTCCAACATGCTGAGCTTGCCAAAGGATAAAATGAAAAAGGAAAGGTGAAGATCATCGTGACTCTTGCATATGGTAGAAGATAATAATAAAGGATAGGCCCTTCGCAGAGGGAAGCATAGGTTGCCATGCGCTTTTATGGTTGGATATATAAAATCTCAATGCGAAAGAACATCACTTTATATTGCCACTTGTGATATGAACCTTTATTATGTAGTCCGTCACTTTTATTACTTCCACATCACAAGATCGTATAAAGATTATTTCTCCCACACTAATCAATCATACATATTTAGAGCAAATTTTATTGCTTTGCATTGATGACAACTTACTTGAAGGATCTTACTCAATCCATAGGTAGATATGGTGGACTCTCATGGCAAAACTGGTTTAGGGATATTTGGAAGCACAAGTAGTATTTCTACTTGGTGCTGAGAATTTGGCTAGCATGAGGGGGAAAGGCAAGCTCAACAAGTTAGAGGAACCATGACAACATACTTTATCTTAGATATAAGAAAGACATAACTCATTATGTTGTCTTCCTTGTCCAACATCAACTCTTTAGCATGTCATATTTTAATGAGTGCTCCCAATCATAAAAGATGTCAATGATAATATATCTATATGTGAAAACCTCTCTTTCCTTATTACATCCTATTAATTGCAACAATGACCAAAGCTATGTCTGCCAATTCCCAACAACTTTTAATCATCATACTCTTTCTATGTGAAGTCATTACTCTCAATAAGATCAATATGAACTTTTTGTTACTTTTAATTCTTTTTCTCTTTTCTTTTATTCACCCAAGATCATGGCAAAATAATCAAGCCTTTGACTCAACACTAATCTTTATTATATATAACTCACAGACTCGATTACATAGAGAGATCATAAAGCAAAACTCAAAACTAGATCATGCCATAAACTTTATTCTAGTAGATCAAGATACTACTAATAGGATCGAACTAAGAAAAATGGTAAAGGTAGGAGTTGTGATGGTGATACGATACCGGGGCACCTCCCCCAAGCTTGGCAGTTGCCAAGGGGAGTGCCCATACCCAGATACTCAATTCTTCTTTGTTGGAGGAGACGGTGGAGGTGTTGTTGACGATGCGGGCTTGTCATCCATCTTCCAAGGCATAGGTTCACCATCATAGAAAGATGATCGAGTCTCTGGAATCCTCAAATCTGCAGCCAAACTCATTCTCCTGAATCTATATTCATACTCATAGTTTCGGTTTTGAAGGTCACAGACTTGGGCTTGGAGGTGCTCGATCTTCTCATGTAGCTTGAAGATGGCCCCCTCGGTGTTCTTGGCATCCGGCTTGTAGTTGTTAGTGAACTCCATGAGCATCATGTGGCTAGCGTTGATTCCACGCTCCACCATCCTTTGGCACTTGAAAACTTGTTGCTCCACTGCTTCGAGCCTCGTCTCCATGCTTCCGGTCCCCTTTGGTCCCTCTTCATCGCGGATGTGTAGCAACCCATCACGCATCTCAATGGTTTGAGGGTGTCGCAGCACCTCCGCAAGGTAAGGGTTGATGACCTTCTCGAAGAACTTGTCCTTGGAGGCGCTTGGGGCCGTCATGATAACCTAGATCTGTCAGAAAAACAGCTCGAAACAAAAACAGGAGATTTTTGCGTGATACGGGAGTCAAAACCTTCGGGAGAATATATAATGAATTTTCACCGACCAAAATACGTAACGTGCAAGAAAACGGAGTCCGGAAGGCACACGAGGCGCTCACGAGGTAGGGGGGCGCGCCCAGGGGGTAGGGTGCGCCCACCACCCTCGTGGGGCCCTCGTTTCCTTCCCGGACTGCTACTAATTTTTCTATTTTTCTAAATATTCCAAAATGGAGAAATATTGCCTTAAAAATTGTTTTGGAGTCGGTTTACTTACCGTACCACATACCTATTCCTTTTCGGAGTCTGAAATGTTTCGGAAAGTGTCCCTTATGTATTCCTCCGGGGTTACGGTTTCAATATTATTGGTTTCAACATTTATGGGATTACCTGAGATATAATGTTTGATTCTTTGACCGTTTACCACCTTCGGATTTGTGCCTTCGAAGTTGTTGATTTTTATGGCACCGGAACGATAGACCTCTTCGATAACATAGGGGCCTTCCCATTTAGAGAGAAGTTTTCCTGCAAAAAATCTTAAACGAGAGTTGTAAAGCAATACATAATCACCTACATTAAACTCACGCTTTTGTATCCTTTTGTCATGCCATCTTTTAACTTTTTCTTTAAACAACTTGGCATTTTCATAAGCTTGGGTTCTCCATTCATCAAGTGAGCTAATATCAAATAACCTCTTCTCACCGGCAAGTTTGAAATCATAGTTGAGCTCTTTAATAGCCCAATATGCCTTATGTTCTAGTTCGAGAGGTAAGTGACATGCTTTTCCATAAACCAATTTATACGGAGACATACCCATAGGATTTTTATATGTAGTTCTATAAGCCCATAATGCATCATCAAGTTTCTTAGACCAATTCTTTCTAGACCTATTAACAGTCTTTGCAAAATTAATTTGAGCTCTCTATTGCTCAATTCTACTTGACCACTAGACTGTGGGTGATAAGGAGATGCAATTCTATGATTAACATCATATTTAGCAAGCATTTTACGGAAGGCACCATGAATAAAGTGTGAACCACCATCAGTCATTAAATATCTAGGGACTCCAAACCTCGGGAAAATAACTTCTTTAAGAATTTTAATAGAAGTGTTATGATCAGCACTACTAGTTGGAATAGCTTCTACCCACTTAGTAACGTAATCAACAGCAACTAAAATATGTGTGTATCCATTAGAGGTAGGAAAAGATCCCATATAATCAAAGCCCCAAACATCAAATGGTTCAATAACAAGTGAATAATTCATAGGCATTTCTTGACGTCTACTAATATTACCAATTCTTTGACATTCATCACAAGACAAGACAAACTTACGGGCATCCTTGAAGAGAGTAGGCCAATAAAAACCAGATTGCAAGACCTTATGTGCAGTTCTATCTCCAGCGTGGTGTCCTCCATAAGACTTAGAATGACACTTGCGTAGGATCTGTTCCTATTCATGCTCAGGTACACAACACCTAATAACACCATTTACTCCTTTATAAAGATGTGGGTCATCCCAAAAGTAATGTCTCAAGTCATAGAAAAACGTTTTCTTTTGCTGGTATGTGAAACTAGGTGGTATAAACTTAGCAACAATATAATTAGCATAATCAGCATACCATGGAGTACTACGAGAAGTACTTATAACATTTAATTGTTCATCACGAAAGTCATCATTAATAGGTAGTGGGTCATCAAGAATATTTTCTAACCTAGACAGGTTGTCTGCAACGGGGTTCTCAGCTCCCTTTCTGTCAACAATATGCAAATCAAATTCTTGTAGCAAGAGAACCCATCTAATAAGTCTAGGTTTAGCATCTTTCTTTTCCATAAGATATTTAATAGCAGCATGATCAGTTTGAATAGTTACTTTAGAATCAACAATATAAGATCTGAACTTATCACAAGCAAATACAACTGCTAAAAGCTCTTTTTCAGTAGTAGCATAATTTCTTTGAGCATTTTCTAGAGTCTTACTAGCATAATGAATAAAATTTAATTTCTTATCAACTCTTTGACCTAGAACAGCACCTACAGCATAATCACTAGCATCACACATAATTTCAAAGGGTAAATTCCAATCAGGTGGCTGAACAATAGGTGCAGAGACTAATGATTTCTTAAGTATTTCAAATGCTTCTACACAATCATCATCAAAGACAAATGGTATATCTTTTTGCAATAAATTAGTCAGAGGCCGAGAAATTTTTGAGAAGTCCTTAATGAACCTCCTGTAAAATCCGGCGTGACCAAGGAAACTTCTTATACCTTTGATGTCCTTGGGACATGGCATCTTTTCAATAGCATCAACCTTGGCTTTATCAACTTCAATACCTCTTTCAGAAACTTTGTGCCCCAAGACAATACCTTCATTAACCATAAAGTGGCACTTTTCCCAATTCAAGACAAGATTAGTTTCTTCACATCTCTGCAAAACTCGATCAAGATTCCTCAAGCAATCATCAAAAGAGGAACCATAGATGGAAAAGTCGTCCATGAAAACCTCACAAATCTTTTCACAAAAGTCAGAGAATATAGCCATCATGCATCTTTGAAAGGTAGCAGGTGTATTACATAAACCAAAAGGCATACGTCTATAAGCAAAAGTACCAAAAGGGCATGTAAAAGTAGTCTTTGATTGATCTTTAGCCGACACAAGTATTTGAGAGAAACCAGAATAACCATCTAGAAAGCAATAGTGTGTGTGTTTGCATAATATTTCTAGCATTTGATCAATAAAAGGTAATGGGTAATGATCTTTCTTAGTAGCTTTATTTAATTTGCGGAAATCAATTACCATCCTATAACCTGTGATAATTCTTTGTGGAATCAATTCATTTTTATCATTAGGAACAACAGTAATACCTCCCTTCTTAGGGACACAATGGACAGGACTTACCCACTCACTATGAGCAACGAGATAAATTATACTTGCCTCCAGAAGCTTGAGTATTTCTTTTCTTACCACTTCTTTCATTTTAGGATTCAGACGTCGTTGAGGATCACGAACTGGTTTGGCATCTGCTTCCAAATTTATTTTATGTTCACATAGAGTGGGACTAATGCCCTTAAGATCATCAAGAGTATATCCAATAGCAGCACGATGCTTCTTCAGAGTTTTCAATAATCTTTCTTCTTCATGCTCTGAAAGGTTAGCACTAATAATAACAGGATATATCTTCTTTTCATCAAGATAAGCATATTTAAGATTATCAGGTAAAGGTTTGAGCTCAAACACGGGATCACCCTTGGGTGGAGGTGGATCCCCTAAAATTTCAACAGGTAAGTTGTGGTGCAGAATAGGTTCCTGTTTAAAGAATACTTCATCTATTTCCCTTCTTTCATTCATGAACATATCATTTTCATGGTCTAGCAAATAGTGTTCTAAAGGATCACTAGGAGGTACGGCAATAGAGGCAAGACCAATAATTTCATCCTTACTAGGTAATTCTTCCTCACGATGTTGTTTACTAAATTTAGAGAAATTAAACTCATGAACCATATCATCCAAACCAACAATAACAATATTCTTAGTGCAGTCTATGGTAGCATTGACATTATTTAAGAAGGGTCTACCAAATATAATTGGACAAAAGCTATCTTGCGGAGAAGTAAGAACAAGAAAATCAGCAGGATATTTAGTTTTCCCACACAAGACTTCAACATATCTAACAATTCCAATTGGTGCAATAGTATCTCTATTAGCAAGTTTAATAGTAACATCAATATCTTCTAACTCAACATGTGCAATTTCATTCTTAATTTCTTTGTATAAGTCATGAGGTATAACACTAGCACTAGCACCCAAACCACATAAGCCATGATAACAGTGATCTCCTATTTTAATAGAAATAACAGGCACGCCTACCACAGGTCTATGTTTATCCTTATCACAAGGTTTAGCAATTCTAGCAGTTTCACCTTCGAACTGAATAACATGCCCATCAATATTATCAGACAAGAGATCCTTAACAATAGCAATATTAGGTTCTACTTTAACTTGCTCAGGAGGTGTATAAGTTCTAATATTGCTTTTACGAACAACAGTTGAAGCTTTAGCATGATCCTTTATTCTAACAGGGAAAGGTGGTTTCTCAATATAAGAAGTAGGAACAATAGGATTATTATAAGTGACAGTCCTTTCTTCAACTTTAATAGGTGCAGCTACTTTTACTTCTATGGGAGAATGATATTTAAACCACTTCTCCTTAGGGATATCAACATAAGTAGCAAAAGATTCACAGAAAGAAGCTACTATCTTAGAGTCAAGTCCATATTTAGTGCTAAACTTACGGAAAATATAGGTATCCATAAAAGATTTAACACAATCAAACTTAGGTGTCATACCTGACTCCTTACCTTCGTCGAGGTCCCAATCTTCAGAGTTGCATTTAATTCTATCCAATAAATTCCATCTGAATTCAATAGTCTTCATCATAAAAGAGCCAGCACAAGAAGTATCGATCATGGTGCGATTGTTTTCAGAAAGCCGAGCATAAAAACTTTGCATAATTATTTCTCTCGGGAGCTCATGATTGGGGCACGAATATAACATTGATTTGAGCCTCCCCAAAGCTTGAGCGATGCTTTCTCCTTCGCGAGGCCAGAAATTATATATATAATTGCAATCACGATGAACAAGATGCATAGGTTAATACTTTTGATGAAATTCCAGCTTCAATCTTTTATAGCCCCATGATCTCATATCATCACATTGCCTATACCATACCAATGCGTCTCCCTTCAAAGATAAAGGGAAGACCTTCTTCTTATCAACATCACCGGGTATACCTGCAAGCTTAAATAATCCACAAACTTCATCCACATATATTAAGTGCTCATCAGGACGCTTTGTTCCATCTCCTGTAAAAGGATTAGCTAGCAGTTTTTCCATCATAGCCGCAGGAAATTCAAAAGGAGTTTCATTTTCAATAGGTTTAGTAGGTTGAGGAGCAACTCTTTGCTCTACTGGAAAGGGTGAAGATACCCCGAACAAGCCCCTCAGAGTATTACTTTCCATAGTAACAAGTGACAGTAAATTTCAGCACACTATATAAATTTTCCTTACCAAATTCCACCTACCAAATGCGCTACACTCCCCGGAAACGGCGCCATAAAAGAGTCTTGATGACCCACAAGTATAGGGGATCTAGTCCTTTCGATAAGTAAGAGTGTCGAACCCAACGAGGAGCAGAAGGAAATGATAAGCGGTTTTCAGCAAGGTAATCTCTCCAAGTACTGAAATAAGTGGTAACAGATAGTTTTGTGATAAGGTAAATTGTAACAAGCAAGAAGTAACAAAAGTAAATAAAGTTCAGCAAAGTGGCCCAATCCTTTTGTAGCAAAGGACAAGCCGGAACAAACTCTTATAATAGGAAAAGCGCTCCCGAGGACACATGGGAATATCGTCAAGCTAGTTTTCATCATGTTCATATGATTCGCGTTTGATACTTTGATAATTTGATATGTGGGTGGACCGGTGCTTGGGTGCTGTTCTTACTTGAACAAGCATCCCACTTATGATTAACCTCTATTGCAAGCATCCGCAACTACAACAAAAGTATTAAGGTAAACCTAACCATAGCATGAAACATATGGATCCAAATCAGCCCCTTACGAAGCAATGCATAAACTAGGGTTTAAGCTTCTGTCACTCTAGCAACGCATCATCTACTTATTACTTCCCAATGCCTTCCTCTAGGCCCAAATAATGGTGAAGTGTTATGTAGTCGAAGTTCACATAACACCACTACAGGCCAGACAACATACATCTTATCAAAATATCAAACGAATACCAAATTCACATGACCACTCATAGCAAGACTTCTCCCTTGTCCTCAGGAACGAACATAATTACTCACAAAGCATATTCATGTTCATAATGAGAGGGGTAATAATATGTATATAGGATCTGAACATATGATCTTCCACCAATTAAACCAACTAGCATCAACTACAAGGAGTAATCAACACTACTAGCAACCTACTAGCACCAATCCCGGACTTTGAGACAAGAATTGGATACAAGAGATGAACTAGGGTTTGGAGATGAGATGGTGCTGGTGAAGATGTTGATGGAGATTGCCCTCTCCCGATGAGAGGAGCGTTGGTGATGACGATGGTGATGATTTCCCCCTCCGGGAGGGAAGTATCCCCGGCAGAACAGCTCTGCCGGAGCTCTAGATTGGATCCGCCAAGGTTCCGCCTCGTGGCGGCGGAGTTTCGTCCCGAAAAGTTCCTTCCTATTTTTTTCTCATCGAAAGACCTCATATAGGAGAAGATGGGCATCGGAGAGCCACCAGGGGGCCCACGAGGTAGGGGGCGCGCCCTAGGGGGGGCGCCCCCCACCCTCGTGAGAAGGGTGTGGGCCCCCTGGCTTTCATCTTTGGTGAGGATTTTTCTTTATTTCTTTTAAGATGCCCCGTGAAGTTTCAGGACTTTTGGAGTTGCGCAGAATAGGTCTCTAATATTTTCTCCTTATCCAGACCAGAATTCCAGCTGCCGGCATTCTCCCTCTTTATATAAACCTTGTAAAATAGGAGAGAATAGCCATAAGTATTGTGACATAAAGTGAAATAACAGTCCATAATGCAATAAATATCAATATAAAAGCATGATGCAAAATGGACGTATCATGTTTGAAAACCTTTAATAAAATCCAAAAAATTTAGTTGTCACTTCTTTTTGGTTTTCTTTTCCATGTTTAAGTAGTAGTAGTAGTAGTAGTAGTAGTAGTAGTAGTAGTAGTAGTAGTAGTAGTAGTAGTATTAAAAGAAACCCAAAAAAGATTTCTCGTTCTTCTTTTGCTTGTTGGGAGCTTTCCCGTGTAAATAGTTTTTTCTTGTTCTTCTTTTACTTTCTTCAGAAAAACAAAAAAACTCATATGCCTTATTGTTGATCTAACAAAGAGCCCATATTACCATGTCTTCTCCTTTGAATAAAGGTTTGTAGATTCCATCTTAGTCCAATGCACACGCACTATTATTATTATTCACACTGTTCGGTCGTGCAAGTGAAAGGCAATAATTAATGATGATATATGATGAAATGATTGAGATGGAGAAAAGCTGGTATGAACTCGACCTATTTTGTTTTTCTAAATATGATTAGTTCATTGTTCTTGATTTAGCCCATTATGAATGAAACATGTTTGCAATGAAAATTAGAGATGATGCCATGCTTAATCAACTAGGAGTTGATAATGATTTACCTTGCATGCCAACACGCTTTTAAAATGGTTATGATGTAGTATGATATCCTCCTTTGAATGATTCGAGTGGCTTGACTTGGCACATGTTCACACATGTAGTTCAATCAAAAACAACATAGCGTCCATGATATGTATGTTCATGGTGATTCATATCCTACTCATGCTTGCACTCAATGTTGGTTAATCTCAATGCATGTTCATGAATGTTGTCGCTCTGTAGTTGGTCGCTCCTCAATCTTTTGCTAGCCTTCATTTGTACTAAGCGGGAATACTGCTTGTGCATTATCGGTGGGAAACGACATCTACGTGGTCACTGGGATCCCTTCTACGGTTGGCGGGCGCGGGGTTGTGCAAAGAGCAGGTCTGGCGGACAGCACACAAATCGTTTACCCAGGTTCGGGCCGCGGAGACGCATAAAACCCTAGTCATGATTTGATGTATATTTGAGTGTTCTTGTGTTCTTGAACTAGTTGCGGTGGCTCTCTAGTCCAAAAGATCTGAATATCCCCCTCCAGTACACCTCGGGCCTCCTTTTATATATGAAAAGGGGTCGCCACAGTGGCACACATGAGGTGGAAAGGTGTACACGGGCTGAGTCTATCCCCTGGCATCGTCGGACAAACGCATTTAATGTGCTGCCGACGTGCCCTTCTTGCTTTATTGAGGATGGCAAAGAAGCTCGTCCCAACTGTCGTCGCCTCGCCTCGCTCCGACGCGCGTCCAAGATGATGAGGCATTGTAGCGACACGTTGGCTGGCTGTTGGGCTGGCACAGTGGTGGAGCCTTCACGAAGATCTGCATGCCACCACACAGTTGTTTGCTGAGTTGGTGTAGAGGCCGTGCGCTGCCACGCAGATGCCTGCCCAGCTGGTCGAGCTAGCAGCTATATGGGAGCGGCGGTGGAGTCTTAATTGACACGGGCCTGGTTGTGGCCCCGCAGGCATTCTAGGCAAGGGTCTTGCCGAGGGCCCGGCAAGGGTCTCTTTGTGGCACTGCGGTCGTCCCCGGCAAGGATCTTGCCGGGGGTCTCGTGGATCTCCTTGGCAAGGATCTCGCCAAGGATTGTCGTCTCCTGGTTCTCATCTTATCTTGCGTATTTATGATCTCTACAAAGATGATGTGGGGTAGGAACCCTAGGGGCCGATCTTTCACGAAAGGAGCGGATCCCGTGATGAACACGAAGAACACAAGGAGGGAAACGAGGGAAATCACAACGGGAAACACAAGAGGAACACTCAAACTAACAAGAACAAGTCACAAAAGTGCTAGATCCTCGAATACATAAGAGAAGATACACGATCCAAAGTCAACAACGGACGATACACGGTAACCGATACACGGTAACCGGTCTTCTCCGTGAGGAGGTCTTGATCTTCTTCCCTAAAGAGGGGTCTTGAATCCGCTTGGGGGATCTTCTTCATAGGAGGCTCGTATCTCCAAGGAGAAGGTAACCAAGTGGATGAGCAAAGCTCTCACAAAAAATATGAGCTAATCCTTTGCTAACCCTATAAAGGAGGTGGGATAGGTCTATTTATAGTCTAAGTGCAAATGGGGGCGAAAGTAGGGGTTGGGCCTCGGGCTCGAATCTGGACACAGCCAGGTACCGGACGTCCGCTGGTGGCCTGTCGTCCGGTTTCTCCGGAGCGGCCGGTCGTCCAGTGTCCTCCGGACGTCCGTTGGTTCTGCTCTGGGATGGGGGTGCCAGACGTCCAGAAACGTCGGACTTCTGCTGATGTGGGCTTGGATGCTGTCGTGTCGGTCATCCGGTCTAGGCTGGACGTCCGCTCTTTTGCCTCGGGTGCAGGGGTACCGTTCGTTCGGTCTGGACCGGACGTCCGCTCGTTTGGCTCGGATGCAGGTGCGCCGGTCGTCCGGTCTGGACCGGACGTCTGCTGATGCTTCAGGCTCCGGGTGTCCATTCCCGGCCGGTCGTCCGGTGGCTGGGACTTTTCCTGCAGCTCCTCTTCTTCGTCTCCGTCTTCACGTCCATCTTCCTCTTCTTCTTGTCCTTGCTCCTTAGCTTCTCCATGATACCTGAGCATGCACAATGTGTCCATATGAGGTAGTAGCCATGTCTCGTGTGCATCAAAGTGGAATTGTGAGAGGAGAGATGTCACCTCGGTTTCAAGAGCTCTTGCACGTGCTCATGTCATGGGTCCAAGAGGTGTCGTAGGAGATGTGGTTGGGTCCATGGGGGTGGCCTTGGGATTCTCCGCATCATCTCCCCTCCCTTGGGGAAGATCCGTCCTTGGATCAAATTCTTCATCACCATGGAAGGGAGAGAGATCTTTAACGTTGAAGATGTCGCTCACGTTTTACTTGTCGCGCGGGAGGTCGATCTTGTAAGCGTTGTTGTTGTAGCATGCGAGCACCTTGAAGGGTCCATCCGCTTGTGGTCGAAGTTTGGACTTGCGTTCTTGTGGAAAACGGTCCTTGCGAGGGTGTAGCCACATGAGATCACCAATGTTGAAGACCATAGGGTGCTTGTTGTAGCTGAGCTTGGACGCAAGGCGTTGAACTTGGCGCTCGATGGTGTTCCGTGTGTCTTCATGCACCTTCTTGAGATGTGTCGCTCTTGCGCTAGCGTCCAAATTGATGCGCTCTTGGAGTGGTAGAGGGACAATGTCTAATGGTGACAAAGGGTTGAAGCCGTAGACGACCTCGAATGGGGACTTGCCGGTTGTTGAGTGTCTTGCTCGGTTGTAGGCGAACTCGGCGATAGGTAGGCACTCCTCCCACTCCTTCATGTTCTTCTTGATGAGTACTCGAAGTAGAGCGGAGAGTGTGCGGTTAGTAACTTCCGTTTGGCCATCGGTTCGTGGATGATACACCATGGAGAAAAAGTAGCTTGATTCCGAGCTTGGCGCATAGGGTCTTCCAAAAGTAGCTAAGGAACTTGACGTCGCGGTCCGAGACGATAGTCTTTGGCACTCCATGTAGATGCAATATTTCCCTACAAAAGAGGTTAGCAACATGTGGAGCATCGTCTATCTTGTTGCAAGGAATGAAATGTGCCATTTTAGAGAAATGGTCCACAACGACAAATACCGAATCCTTCCCATTTCTAGTCCTAGGCAAACCAAGTACAAAGTCCATGCTAATATCTTCCCATGGTTGGTATGGAATTGGTAGAGGCATATAAAGGCCATGGGATTGAGCTTTGGAATTAGCTTTGCGACATGTAGAGCATCAGTTGGTGAAGCGGTTGACATCGCGAAACATCTTGGGCCAAAACTAGTTCTTCGAGAGTGTAGCGAACGTCTCTCGTCCAAAATGTCCCATTAAGCCTCCTCCATGAGATTCCTGCAAAAGCAACAAAAAAAGAGAAGACTCGGGGATGCAAAGTTTTTTAGCTCTCATAAGATATCCATCTTTGATGTAATAGCGTTCCCAAGAAGTATGCATCAAACACTTGGCATAAGGAGTAGAAAAAGTAGGGTCATGCTCATAAAAGTCGTTTATGTGCTCAAAGCCAATCACATCCAATTCAAGTTGAGTGACAAGAATGCATATGCGAGAAAGGGCATCCGCTACAACATTTTCCTTACCTTTGATTTACTTGATGACATAAGGAAAAGACTCAATAAATTCACTCCATTTAGCATGATGCTTGTTCAACTTGGTTTGGCCCTTAAGATACTTGAGAGTCTCATGATCGGTATGAATGATAAACTCATGGGGACGAAGGTAATGTTCCCATTCATGCAAGACTCGCACTAAAGCATATAGCTCTTTGTCATAGATGGGGTAATTGAGTTGCGCGCCAGAAAGTTTCTCACTAAAGTAAGCTATGGGGCGCTTCTCTTGCATTAACACACCTCCTATGCCAATACCGCTAGCATCACAATGAATCTCAAAGGGTTTGTCAAAGTTGGGTAATGCAAGCACGGGAGCATGAGTAAGCAAATTCTTAAGCTCATTGAAAGCGGTATCTTGGGATGGTCCCTAAACAAAAGGCGCATTCTTCTTGCTCAAAGCATGCAAACGCGAAGCAATGGTGCTAAAATCCGCAAGGCCAAGAAAGCTACGCACTTGTTGCAAATTGGTTGGTTGTGTCCAAGTCTTAATAGCATTGATTTTGGACTCATCAACATGAACACCCTTAGAAGAAACAACAAAACCCAAGAAAACGAGCTTGTCAATGCCAAAAATGCATTTCTCCATATTAGTATAGAGGTGCTCTTTTCGAAGAGTTTGCAAAACAGTTTGAACATGGGTGACATGATCTCTAAGAGATTTGCTATAAACAAGGATATCATCAAAGTAGACCACAACAAACACACCGATGTAAGGGCGAAAGACATGATTCATAAGGCACATAAAAGTACCCAGTGCTTCCGAAAGACCCATAGGCATGACTAACCACTCAGACAAGCCTAACTTGGTTCTGAAAGCGGTTTTCCATTAATCACCCTCTTGTATGATGATTTGATAGTAACCACTCTTAAGATCAATTTTGGAAAATATAGTGGCACCGCTAAGCTCATCAAGTATATCATCAAGGCGTGGAAATGGGATACCTATAGCGAATGGTGATAGCGTTGATAGGTCTACAATCGGAGCACATGCAAAAGCTACCGTCTTGTTTTGGCACAAGAATGACCGGGACGGCACAAGGGCTCAAACTTTCACACACATGTCCATGGTCTATGAGATGGTTTACTTGCCTTTGTATTTCTTTGGTTTCTTCGGGGTTGACACGGTAGGGAGCTTTGTTTGGAAGCGGTGCTCCGAGGATGAGGTCGATGCGGTGCTCAATGCCTCGTAGTGGAGGTAGTCCCGGAGGTAGCTCGTCGGGGAAAACATCGTGAAATTATTGCAAAAGAGAAGACAACACTAGAGGAAGAGTGTGAGAAGTGTTAGTTTGTGGTGTATTCTCCTTGCACACAAGGACATCGTGTAGGACACTAGATGGGTTCTCACACACTCCTCTTATCTCACTTTTGGTGGCAAATAGGACTAAGTTCTTCTTTTCGCTCATCGTGGAGGTGTTCGATTTGGGCTTGTGGCTCTCACTCTCTTTTTGTTGGCTCGCTCTCTCACTATGATCTCCACGATGGGTGGCTTTCTTGTCGGCGATCACTTGGCTTGGTGACATTGGACGGAGGACGTACTCCTTGCCCTTCATCTTGAAGATGTAGTTGTTCGTCCGGCCGTTGTGGATGACTCCTCCACTACTAGGAAAAGTCGTACTAGTGGCGCACCTGTTTTGCCTACTAATGGCGCACTACTGGTGCGCCACTAGTATCACGCCATTAGTATTTTTTACTAGCACCATGCAGTGCGCCATTAGTATAGCCCACAGTGCGCCATTAGTATGCCTCCCAGGGGGCCACATTTACCCATGTGCTTTGGCATACTAATGGCGCACTTGTGGATGATGCGCCATTAGAGTCCTTTTTGCAGTGCGCCATTAGTGTGCTGAGTGGTGCACCACTAGTATGAATATTAGGGATTATTTTTTTCTTTTCTGATATTTGCACAGGTTATAAAACATATTACTGCACATAATATAGAGAGCACAACATATAAACAACAGATTTATCGAATACAATAGAAGATTAGTCTCCGAATACAATTCATCATATTAGTCTCCGAGTTTAAAATACCAAACGAAGTTAGAACATTACAAATATCGAAACCGCTAGTAGCTAGTTTGTCTTCACATTACAAGTCGATATCGATCATCTAAACTACCATCACATAGAAGAGAGTTGCGGTCATCATGATGAGCATCATCGCGATGAAACTGGTCTTCATCCGGTTCCTCCTCCGCTCCCTCCTCTCTCCCGTTAGATAGCGCGCATATCTAACTTCCACCTCCGCCCTAGTGGTGTACCCTTTGTAACTGTTACCGCTGAAACGGTGAACCTGTCTCCGACACTCCTCCCCGTTGTCGTAGACTCCGGGAACCTTACCCTTGTACACGACATACAACGGCATCTATATGCACTAGCCAAACAAAACGTTAGTAACAATTCACAGACAATACATAAGCAATATATAAGTATGCAACAAAAGAATCGGAAGAGAGAAGCAACACATTAATAGCACGATTCATGGTCCTACTAATAAATAGCATCGATTACATATAAGTTGAACGACTGTCCAAACCAAAGAGACATACAAGTTCATTAAAGTTTAATTACAACATGAGCCAATCGATGTTTCAGAACTACACATAGCATCACTACTTTCCACTCGACTCAGGGACCGGAGCGTGGATGAAGCCGCCGTATCTCGTGATGGTCATGAAATCGCGGGCGTTGTCAACCTTTATTTGTAGCGTTGTGTCTATCTCACGGTTGGATGGTTGATATCTGAGGTAGAACTGCCCCGAGGTACGAAGGACATATTGATGGATGATTTCCGCAAACTCCGACTGGATGCGAAAGAATTCTTGTGTGATGTCCGCGTCCTGGATTGCCGACAATCTTGCGGCCCAATCTTTGAGATTATTTGGTAGCATAAGGTGATTATGGCCCCGTACGATCGCCCGCATGTGATGGAGGGCGTAGTAGGCATCCTTATGACCGCCAGGCGGCTGCTTGACGCAGGGGAACATCGTAGTGTGGGCGAACACATGCTTGCCATACCTATGAACTGGCCTGGTGAAGGTGCTTCCAGATCTGGCGTAGCCAGGGAGAACATCATCAAGAACTTTCTTGATATTTGTGTAGTCTTTCTTCGACTGACGGTCCGAGTCGAAATACGTGGCCATTGAATATTTCAGGCTTAAGAGGATGAGTGTGCAATGTGTGTCACTGCACAAAACACGGAATGTTAGAAAAAAAAAGAACGATCAAAATCTAAGAAATCATATGTTACGGGGTGGTGAGGGGATGACTTACTTAGGAAAGTAAGGCATGAGGAAGTTATCCTTATCTGGGTCTGCCAGAATGACGCCTTCGAGGTAAGAACTCGCGACTTGCCGGTTCCCAGCGCTGCCCAAGATCTTGGCACGCATGTAGAAGGCGTCGACTATCACATGTTGGAAATATGCCCTAGAGGCAATAATAAAAGGATTATTATTATATTTCCTTGTTCATGATAATTGTATTTTATTCATGCTATAATTGTGTTATCCGGAAATCGTAATACATGTGTGAATACATAGACACCAAACATGTCCCTAGTAAGCCTCTAGTTGACTAGCTCGTTGATCAACAGATAGTCATGGTTTCCTGACTATGGACATTGGATGTCATTGATAACGGGATCACATAATTAGGAGAATGATGTGATGGACAAGACCCAATCCTAAACATAGCACAAGATCGTATAGTTCGTTTGCTAGAGTTTTTCCAATGTCAAGTATCTTTTCCTTAGACCATGAGATCGTGCAACTCCTGGATACCGTAGGAGTGATTTGGGTGTACCAAACGTCACAACGTAACTGGGTGACTATAAAGGTATACTACGGGTATCTCTGAAAGTATCTGTTGGGTTGACACGGATCAAGACTGGGATTTGACACTCCATATGACGGAGAGGTATCTCTGGGCCCACTCGGTAATGCATCATCATAATGAGCTCAAAGTGACCAAGTGTCTGGTCACGGGATCATGCATTACGGTACGAGTAAAGTGACTTGCCGGTAACGAGATTGAACGAGGTATTGGGGTACCGACGATCGAATCTCGGGCAAGTAACATACCGATTGACAAAGGGAATTGTATACGGGGTTGCTTGAATCCTCGACATCGTGGTTCATCCGATGAGATCATCGAGGAGCATGTGGGAGACAACATGGGTATCCAGATCCCGCTGTTGGTTATTGACCGGAGTGTCGTCTCGGTCATGTCTACATGTCTTCCGAACCCGTAGGGTCTACACACTTAAGGTTCGGTGATGCTAGGGTTGTAGAGATATGAGTATGCAGTAACCCGAAAGTTGTTCGGAGTCCCTGATGAGATCCCAGACGTCACAAGGAGTTCCGGAATGGTTTGGAGGTGAAGAATTATATATAGGAAGTGCAGTTTCGGCCATCGGGAGAGTTTCGGGGGTCAACGGTATTGTACCGGGACCACCGGAAGGGTCCCGGGGGTCCACTGGGTGGGGCCACCCATCTCGGAGGGCCCATGGGCTGAAGTGGGGAGGGAACCAGCCCATAGTGGGCTGGTGCCCCCCCCTTGGGCCCCTCATGCGCCTAGGGTTGGGAACCCTAGGGGAGGGGGCGCCTCCACTTGCCTTGGGGGGCACTCCACCCCCTTGGCCGCCGCCCCCCCTAGGAGATCCCATCTCCTAGGGCCGGCGCACCCCCTAGGGGCCTATATAAAGGGGGGGAGGGAGGGCAGCCGCACCCTGAAGTCTTGGCACCTCCCTCTCCCCTGCTACACCTCTCCCTCTCATAGAAGAACGGCAAAGCCCTGCTGCGGTGACTGCTGCATCCACCACCACGCCGTCGTGTTGCTGGATCTTCATCAACCTCTCCTTCCCCCTTGCTGGATCAAGAAGGAGGAGACGTCACACTGACCGTACGTGTGTTGAACGCGGAGGTGCCGTCCGTTCGGCGCTAGGATCTCCGGTGATTTGGATCATGACGAGTACGACTCCCTCATCCCCGTTCCCTGAACGCTTCCGCTCGCGATCTACAAAGGTATGTAGATGCATCTGATCACTCGTTGCTAGATGAACTCATAGATGGATCTTGGTGAAAACGTAGGAATTTATTTTGTTTTCTGCAACGTTCCCCAACATCACGATGTCCAGGGTCTTGTCTCTAATGATCCGCATCTCCATACTCAGCGAAAATAGCTGAACGAAGGTGTAGCGCAGCGGATGAAGGTTAAACATAGCGAAGATGTCATCAAACCGCATGACGATCGTACCCCCGATGGCGTTATCCACAAAGCCCCTACCCTCTGGCACCATGGCCATGAAAACCGGATATGCCACATCATTCTCTGAGAGACGCCGCTTCTCCAAAGAAAGAACACTATCATGCAGACTCCGCATAGCACCGGTTGCAGCATTGAGCAGATTAGTCGGTAGTATCGGCCTACCCGCCACATGCACCTGATGTATACTACACAACCTTCTTCTTGTAGACGTTGTTGGGCCTCCAAGTGCAGAGGTTTGTAGGTACTATGGTATATGGATGGTAGATAAAGGTATTTGTAATCTGAAAATATAAAAACAGCAAGGTATCAAGTGATAAAAGTGAGCATAAACGGTATTGCAATGATAGGAAACAAGGCCTAGGGTTCATACTTTCACTAGTGCAAGTCCTCTCAACAATAATAACATAATTGGATCACATAACTATCCCTCAACATGCAACAAAGAGTCACTCCAAAGTCACTAATAGCGGAGAACGAACGAAGAGGTTATGGTAGGGTACGAAACCACCTCAAAGTTATTCTTTCCAATCAATCCGTTGGGCTCTTCCTATAAGTGTCACAAACAGCCCTAGAGTTCGTACTAGAATAACACCTTAAGACACAAATCAACCAAAACCCTAATGTCACCTAGATACTCCAATGTCACCTCAAGTATCCGTGGGTATGATTATACGATATGCATCACACAATCTCAGATTCATCTATTCAACCAACACATAGAATCTCAGATTCATCTATGCATAGGTTCATGGGCAAAACCCATAATTTGATCACCAAAACATACATCAAGTGAATCATGTGTTATCCCATTGTCACCACAGATACGCACGGTAAGTCATACATCAAGTGTTCTCAAATCTTTAAAGATTCAATCCGATAAGATTACTTCAAGGGGAAAACTCAATTCATTACAAGAGAGTAGAGGGGGAGGAGAAACATAAGTTCCAACTATAATAGCAAAGCTCGCGATACATCAAAATCGTGCCAAATCAAGACCACGAGAGAGAGAGAGATCAAACACATAGCTACTGGTACATACCCTCGGCCCCGAGGGAGAACTACTCCCTCCTTGTCATGCAAAGCACCGGGATGATGAAGATGGCCACCGGAGAGGGATTGCCCCCTCCGGCAGGGTGCCGGAACGGGTCTAGATTGGTTTTCGGTGGCTACAGAGGCTTCTGGCGGCGGAACTCCTGATCTATTGTGCTCCAGGATGTTTTTAAGGTATATGGAGATATATAGGCGGAAGAAATACGTCAGGGGGCCACGAGGGGCACACGAGGGTGGAGGGCGCGCCCAGGGGGGTGGCGCGCCCCCCTGCCTCGTGGCCTCCTCGTAGATCCCCTGACGTGCACTCCAAGTCTTCTGGGCTTCTTTCCTTCCAAAACTGAGTTCCGTGAAGTTTCAGGTCAAGTGGACTCCATTTGACTTTCCTTTTCTTTGAAACCCTAAAACAAGGTAAAAACAGAAACTCGCACCGGGCTCTGGGTTAATAGGTTAGTCCCGAAAATGATATAAAAGTGTATAATAAAGCCCATAAACATCCAAAACAGTAGATAATATAGCATGGAGCAATAAAAAATTATAGATAAGTTGGAGATGTATCAGCATCGCCAAGCTTAATTCCTGCTCGTCCTCGAGTAGGTAAATGATAAAAACAGAATTTTTGATGCGGAGTGCTACTTGGCGTAATTTCAATGTAATTCTTCTTATTGTAGCAAGAATATTCAGATCCATAAGATTCAAGATAAAAGTTCATATTAACATAAAAATAATAATACTTCAGGCATACTAACTAAGCAATTATGTCCTCTCGAAATAACATGGCCAAAGAAAGTTCATCCCTACAAAATCATATAGTTTAGTCATGCTCCATTTTCGTCACACAAGAATGCTCTCATCATGCACAACCCCGATGATAAGCCAAGCAATTGTTTCATACTTTAGTAATCTCAAACCTATAAACTTTCACACAATACATGAGCGCGAGCCATGGATATAGCACTATGGGTGGAATAGAATAATGAGGGGGTTATGTGGAGAAGACAAAAAGGGAGAAAGTCTCACATCAACGAGGCTAATTAATGAGCTATGGAGATGCCCATCGATTGATGTTAATGCAAGGAATAGGGATTGCCATGCAGCGGATGCACTAGAGCTATAAATGTATGAAAGCTAAAAAAAGAAACTAAGTGGGTGTGGATCCAACTTGCTTGATCACGAAGACCTAGGGCACTTGAGGAGGCCCATTGTTGGAATATACAAGCCAAGTTCTATAATGAAAATTTCCCACTAGTATATGAAAGTGAAAAAACAAGAGACTCTCTATCATGAATATCATGGTGCTACTTTGAAGCACAAGTGTGGCAAAGGATAGTAGCATTGTCCCTTCTCTCTTTTTCTCTCATATTTTTATATATTTTTTGGGCCTTCTCTTTTTTTTTATATGGCCTTTCTCTTCTTTTTTTGGGCCTCCTCTTTTTTTATGGCCTTTCTCTTCTTTTTTTTTTCCTCACTTGGGACAATGCTCTAGAAAATGATGATCATCACACTTCTATTTATGTACAACTCAATGATTACAACTCGATACTAGAACAAAAGATGACTCTATATGAATGCCTCCAGCGGTGTACCGGGATATGCAATGAATCAAGAGTGACATGTATGAAAGAATTATGAATGGTGGCTTTGCCACAAATATGATGTCAACTACATGATCATGCAAAGCGATATGACGATGATGAATGTGTCATAATAAGCGGAATGGTGGAAAGTTGCATGGCAATATATCTCGGAATGGCTATGGAAATGCCATAATAGGTAGGTATGGTGGCTGTTTTGAGGAAGATATAAGGACATTTATGTGTGAAAGAGCGTATCATATCATGGGGTTTGGATGCACCGGCGAAGCTTGCACCAACTCTCAATGTGAGAAAGGGCAATGCACGATACCGAAGAGGCTAGCAAGGATGGAAGGGTGAGAGTGCGTATAATCCATGGACTCAACATTAGTCATAAAGAACTCACATACTTATTGCGAAAATCTACAAGTCATCAAAAACCTCGGCACTACGCACATGCTCCTAGGGGGATAGATTGGTAGGAAAAGACGATCGCTCGTCCCCGACCGCCACTCATAAGGAGGACAATCAAATAACACCTCATGTTTCAAAAAAATTTTACATAACATTTACCATACGTGCATGCTACGGGACTAGCAAACTTCAACGCAAGCATTTCTCAAATTCAAAACTACTCAACTAGCACGACTTTGATATTATTACCTCCATGTCTCAAAACAATCATCAAGTATCAAACTTCTCTTAGTATTCAAAACATTCTATATGAAAGTTTTTATTATTCTTGGATGCCTAGCATATTAGGATTATTTAAGCAAATTACCATGCTATTTAAGACTCTCAAAATAATATAAGTTAAGCATGAGAGTTCATCTATTTCTAAAAAATAAAACCACCACCGTGCTCTAAAAAGATATAAGTGAAGCACTAGAGCAAATGACAAACTACTCCGAAAGATATAAGTGAAGATCAATGAGTAGTTGAACAATTATGCAACTATATGAAGACTCTCTAACATTAAGGAATTTAAGATCTTGGTATTTTATTCAAACAGCAAGCAAAACAAAAGTAAATAAAATGACGCTCCAAGCAAAACACATATCATGTGGCGAATAAAAATATAGCTCCAAGTAAATTACCGATGAACGGAGATGAAAGAGGGGATGCCTTCCGGGGCATCCCCAAGCTTAGGCTTTTGGTAGTCTTTGAATATTACCTTGGGGTTCCTTGGGAATCCCCAATCTTAGGCTCTTGCCACTCCTTATTCCATAGTCCATCGAATCTTTACCCAAAATTTGAAAACTTCACAACACAAAATTTAAAGTAGAAAATCTCGTGAGCTCCGTTAGCGAAAGAAAACAAAACACCACTTCAAGGTACTGTAATGAACTCATTTTTTATTTATATTGGTGTTAAACCTACTTTATTCCAACTTCTATGGTTTATAAACTATTTTACTAGCCATAGATTCATCAAAATAAGCAAACAACACACGAAAAACAGAATCTGTCAAAAACAGAACAGTATGTAGTAATATGTCACTAACGCAAACTTCTGGAACACCAAAAATTCTAAAATAAATTGCTGGACCTGAGGAATTTATCTTTTAATCGTCTGCAAAAAGAATTAACTAAATAGCACTCCCCAAATAAAAATGGCAGCAAATCTCGTGAGCGCTAAAGTTTCTGTTTTTTACAGCATGATCATAAAGACTTCACCCAAGTCTTCCCAACGGTTCTATTTGGCACAAACACTAATTAAAACATAAAACCACATCTCAACAGAGGATAGATGAATTATTTATTACTAAACAGGAACAAAAAGCAAGGAACAAGAATAAAATTGGGTTGCCTTCCAACAAGCGCTATCGTTTAACGCCCCTAGCTAGGCATGATGATTTCAACGATGCTCACATAAAAGATAAGAATTAAACATAAAGAGAGCATGATGAAGAATATGACTAGCACATTTAAGTCTAACATACTTCCTATGCATAGGGATTTTGTGAGCAAACAACTTATGGGAACAATAATCAACTAGCATAGGAAGGCGAAACAAGCATAACTTCAAAATCTTAAGCACATAGAGAGGAAACTTGATATTATTGCAATTCCTACAAGCATATATTCCTCCCTCATAATAATTTTCAGTAGCATCATGAATGAATTCAACAATATAACCAGCACCTAAAGCATTCTTTTCATGATCTATAAGCATAGAAATTTTATTACTCTCCACACAAGCAAAATTCTTCTCATTAATAGTAGTGGGAGCAAACTCAACAAAGTAACTATCATGGGATTGAAAATTGAAATCAAGATGACAAGTTTCATTGTTATTATTATTCTTTAAAGAATAGGTGTCATCACAATAATCATCATAGATAGGAGGCATGCTTTCATCATAATAAATTTGCTCATCAAAACTTAGGGGACAAAAAATATCATCTTCATCAAACATAGCTTCCCCAAGCTTGTGGCTTTGCATATCATTAGCATCATGGATATTCAAGGAATTCATACTAACAACATTGCAATCATACTCATCATTCAAATATTTAGTGCCAAACATTTTATAGATTTCTTCTTCTAGCACTTGAGCACAATTATCATTTCCATCATACTCACGAAAGATATTAAAAAGATGAAGCATATGAGGTAACCTTAATTCCATTTTTTATTGTTTTCTTTTATAAACTAAACTAGTGATAAAACAAGAAACTAAAAGACTCTATTGCAAGATCTAAATATATACCTTCAAGCGCTAACCTCCCTAGCAACGGCGCCAGAAAAGAGCTTGATGTCTACTACACAACCTTCTTCTTGTAGACGTTGTTGGGCCTCCAAGTGCAGAGGTTTGTAGGACAGTAGCCAATTTCCCTCCAGTGGATGACCTAAGGTTTGTCAATCCGTAGGAGGGGTAGGATGAAGATGGTCTCTCTCAAGCAACCCTGCAACCAAATAACAAAGAGTCTCTTGTGTCCCCAACACACCCAATACAATGGTAAATTGTATAGGTGCACTAGTTCGGCGAAGAGATGGTGATACAATTGGTATATGGATGGTAGATAAAGGTATCTGTAATCTGAAAATATAAAAACAGCAAGGTAGCAAGTGATAAAAGTGAGCATAGACAGTATTGCAATGATAGGAAACAAGGCCTAGGGTTCATACTTTCACTAGTGCAAGTCTTGTCAACAATAATAACATAATTGGATCACATAACTATCCCTCAACATGCAACAAAGAGTCACTCCAAAGTCACTAATAGCGGAGAACGAACGAAGAGATTATGGTAGGGTACGAAACCACCTCAAAGTTATTCTTTCCAATCAATCCGTTGGGCTATTCCTATAAGTGTCACAAACAGCCCTAGAGTTCGTACTAGAATAACACCTTAAGACACAAATCAACCAAAACCCTAATGTCACCTAGATACTCCAATGTCACCTCAAGTATCCGTGGGTATGATTATACGATATGCATCACACAATCTCACATTCATCTATTCAACAAACACATAGAACCTCAAAGAGTGTCCCAAAGTTCCTACCGGAGAATCATGACGAAAACGTGTGCCAACCCCTATGCATAGGTTCATGGGCGGAAACCGCAAGTTGATCACCAAAACATACATCAAGTGAATCACGTGGTATCCCATTGTCACCACAGATACGCACGGCAAGACATACATCAAGTGTTCTCAAATCTTTAAAGACTCAATCCGATAAGATTACTTCAAGGGGAAAACTCAATTCATTACAAGAGAGTAGAGGGGGAGGAGAAACATAAGATCCAACTATAATAGCAAAGCTCGCGATACATCAAAATCGTGCCAAATCAAGACCACGAGAGAGAGAGATCAAACACATAGCTACTGGTACATACCCTCAGACCCGAGGGAGAACTACTCCCTCCTCGTCATGGAGAGCACCGGGATGATGAAGATGGCCACCGGAGAGGGATTGCCCACTTCGGCAGGGTGCCGGAACGGGTGTAGATTGGTTTTCGGTGGCTACGGAGGCTTCTGGCGGCGGAACTCCCGATCTATTGTGCTCCCGGATGTTTTTAGGGTATATGGAGATATATAGGCGGAAGAAATATGTCAGGGGGCCATGAGGGGCCCACGAGGGTGGAGGGCGCGCCCAGGGGGGTGGGCGCGCCCCCTGCCTTGTGGCCTCCTCGTAGATCCCCTGACGTGCACTCCAAGTCTTCTGGGCTTCTTTCCTTCCAAAAATGAGTTCCATGAAGTTTCAGGTCAATTGGACTCCGTTTTATTTTCCTTTTCTTCGAAACCCTAAAACAAGGTAAAAACAGAAACTGGCACTAGGCTCTGGGTTAATAGTTTGGTCCCAAAAATGATATAAAAGTGTATAATAAAGCCCATAAACATCCAAAACAGTAGATAATATAGCATGGAGCAATAAAAAATTATAGATAAGTTGGAGATGTATCGGCATCCCCAAGCTTAATTCCTGCTCGTCCTCGAGTAGGTAAATGATCAGAAATTATAGATACGTTGGAGACGTATCAGCACCGTCCTCGGGATATCCTTAGGTGAAGGTGGACCGTCCTGAGCACGGATCGTACTCGGTGCCAGCTGGCTGGCACCCTTGTTACTCTTTCTTTTCCGTCCCTTCTTATTCTGCTGTAATGGGATCGAGTTTTGCTCACAGACCGCCTTCTTGAGTGTGTTGGGGCTGATAATAGTTGGTAGCTCGGCTATCTGAGGCTCGGTGAAGGCGGCAGCTGGAGGCGTCTCCTGAGAACTGAACGCCAGGCGACGCCTGTTGCAATTTGGTTTCTCCGCGGTACCAACATGATCGCGATCGTCTTTTTCAGGGTTGGGTTCTTGAGAACGAGGTCCGAAGAATTCGTCACCGTACCCATGTTCAGCAAAGTACTTATCGACGTTGGTAAATGTACCGCCGTCGTTGTCATCGTCGTCCGGATCCTGTGCCATATGCATGTTTGGATCCAGTGCCATAGGGATGCCCGGGATGTCCGGTAGTGTTGCGGCGGTCTTGCCATGGCTTGGCGCCAGCACGACTGGCGGTGTTGTCTGTGGGGTGGTGTCCCCCACCCCCAAACGAATCTGGCTCTTCGGCCAAAGCAGGGGCCAGCTTACGCAGGCGCTGAGGGTCATCACACCATCTTCGTTGGCCCCAGCGGGTCGAATCGGAGGTAACAACTCGTCGCAGCCTGGCAGCACCCGAACCAATTCAACCCTATACACGGTGGGTGGCATCGGATTACCGTGGAACACGGGGTTGCCCGGTTGAACGATTCTGCCCTTGGCGACATCGATCAACTTGCCGCCCACGAAGTGCCGGAGAGTGCATGGAACATCGGCGGCGCCCTGCGAAAACATGTAGGGCGTCAGGGATGCCCAGTCAAAGGCAAGGAGATGAAGTCATTGACCGAGAGGCTTAATTAGTTGCCGTGATGGCATCGAGATCGGCTAATGTCGAGGCACCTCCAACGGCGGGCGTGCAACTGACGGAGGGGCCGCTTGCTGCCGAGGTGCCGGCCGGCGTACACCCGGGTGCATTAATCTCCAATGCCCGTGCTGGCGTCGGAGACACCAATACCGCCTCCGCCGGAGACACCAATGGCGCCGCATGCGCGTTGTGCGAGTTGCTAGCCGTGAAGCTGGGAACCGGGGGCGGCCCCTGTTGGCCGCCTGCAATCCACGCCTGCAGCCCCTTAATCAAGGTAGGCACAATGGCGGTGAGCGTCGATCCCAGTTGTTGTTGCACTTGCTCTTGGACAATCTCCGGAATCTGCGCCACTTGTGCCTTGAGTTCTTGAACCTCGCACGACTGGCTTTCCGAGCTGGTCTTTCTCTCCTTTCGCCCACCAGCGTTATAGTATGACGACCATTTTGTGGACAAGCCTTTGCCGGCCACACGACCAACTGACAACGGCTTACTAAGCTTATCCTTGTTTTTCATTACGTTCAATGCCCTATTTAGAGTGCTGTCCCAAGGGGTGCTCTGAGATGACCCCGCGCTACTTCTTTCAGTCTCCTGCGGAAGGAATGTGAACCATTTAGAAATTTGGCTTCATTAATTAGAATGCAACCATATGGAGCTAATTATGCGAGGGTGTATTCCTTACTAGAACACGCTCAAGCGCCCTGGTCTTTGGATCTGTGGTAATCTCCTTTGTTATCGGGTCCTCCTTGTACCGGGCCCTGACATAGTTCCTGGTCTGCTTGTCACGGTATTTATCGAAGCGGGGCAGTAGGCCTTGCTCAGCACGCTCCGCGTCCTCCTTGTCCCATATAGGCTCCGCCACTCTGTAACCGCCGGGACCGAGTTTGTGTTCCCCTAAGTTCAACTCCCGCATTTCTTTCCCCCGCTGACTTGATTCAGAGGTTGTGCTGCTCTCGCACTTGATCTTGAACTCCTTGTAGTCATCTTCGCTGATCGAAGGATTTTTCGCCTTGATCTTCTCATAACTATTACCTTTGTAAATCATTCTCTTCACCGCACTTCTCCAAGTAGACAGGGCCGTGCTCATCATCGTGAGGGTGGCACTATTCAATTTATTCCCTGAGAGGCGTGTGTTTACAAAGTCAGCGGGGAACTTGTATCGTTCATGCAACTTTGTGAAGAGGAGGTTGCACAAATTCCCTCGGTCCTTATGCCTTAGGATATGGGTGTTGATCGAGACGGTGCTCCGAAGAATGCACCCAAGCTGAAGCGAGTACCCCTTGACTAATTCTTTGGGTGCCGTTGGATGCCCGTCGGAGTTCACTTCAGTAAATTCCTCCTTGACGGTGCGGAGCACGTTCGGGCGCCGGTCCTTCCGTTGCCTCTTCGGTTGGATACCATTTGTGCGTGCGCTGCCATCATCAGTGGTGGCATCCTCGGAGGCACCATCAGTGGTGTCATCCCCGACGCCACTAGGGGTTCTGTAGTCAGGATCGGTGTCTTCCGCAGCGTCCTCATAGTGGTGAGGTTCTTCATCCATCTCCTGGGATAGCTCCCAGAATTGTTTGCCCGAACTGTCGGCCTCATCGTTGTGGGCCATGTTTCGCTCTAAATAGGAAAAGAGTTTGGTCAAAAAGTTGGTTATTGTCAAGGAACAAGATCATGGTCTCATCATTTAGGGTTTGTCGACATCGAGGCATCCTAAAAGCTAAGCTTTTATCATTTAGGGTTTGTCGACGCTGAGGCACCCTAAAAGCCTAAGCTTTCATCATTTAGGTTTTTATCGACACCGAGGCACCCTAAAAGCCAAGGTTTTATAATTTAGGGTTTGTCGACACTGAGGCATCCTAAAAGCTAAGATGGCAAGGAGAATTCTAAGGTGGGCCTAATCACTTGGCTCTATTGCCACCTATGGTTTAATGCAGCAAGAATAAAGGGGCAGTTGATCCTACTTAATTAAGTACTAAGATACCCCGGCCCATGCATTAGTCACAAGTACCTCATATGTCCTATTTTTAGCAAAGTCATGCTAAAATTCACGAAAAACTCAGCTTGACCTTTGCTAAAAATAGGACATATGGAGTACCCGAATTTGCCGGAACGGAAGTTAATCGACATTCCAGCAAACTCAAGGGCCTCTCAGGGTACCTGCAAAATCATCACGACACGATGGTCGGAGACAAAAACCCAGCAACTTTACAAGTCTTTCACAGATTTGTTTGCAAGTTCTGATATGTTTGCAAGATGAACCTCCAATGCAACAGTCTTAGACATTAGGACACTACAATGATCTACAACCTTATGTAAAGTGCCAACTCCACAGATTTCTTTTTCACAGCTTTTATATTATTTCTAGAAGCAACACAATAGGGTTAAACACTAGAATCTTTAGTTAGTTTGATTAAGCTGCATTGTCTTGAGGCTGGCTTACTTGTCTTTGTCTGTCAGCCAGCTCATGCATGCATGGGCATCTAACTCACTGGTATCAGATCTGGTTATTAACAGAACAACAGGAGAAAAAAGAAAAAAAAATCATATAGAAGCACATATGAGAAGATTCATCGAATCTGCATGATCACAGAAAAGATAAATTTACCTGGCAAAAGAGCACTACTACTGAAATAAGATGTTCTGCATGCATAGAAAATGATGATTAAACATACTCAAGTCAAGTATTGTGATAGGTTCTCAACATGAACATGAACATGCATTGACAGTCATATCACCTGGGCTGGGCACCATGCCACTGCCCTAATTAAACCCTAAAATAAACATTTCTCTTTCCCCTCCCCCCTCCTATCCCTCTGTCTCTTTTCCAGCTCCAACCCCAAACACAAATTAAACCCTATATTTACTTGTAATTAAGATTCAGCCTGGATATCAACATACTCATCTTGAACCCTATATTTACTTGTAATTAAGAGTCCATATCTCTTGACTAGAACCACACCAAACCCATCTTGTGTTATGTATCACACCAAACAGACCAGCAACTGAATACTGGGGCTTTAAGTTGCTTGCAGAGACTAGATAGCTCTACTCATTCTCAGGAGCCAGCACTACATACTTTATCCTATATTTTATTTTACTGGGATATAATAAAGAGCAAGTTTGCAATTAGTCTGTATCTAGTTGCAAACAACTGGATCCAGTTTCAGTCCTACATGTCTCTTACCTTGCAGGACAGTGGTAGCAGCACACTGCTTGCAATGGTTAATGTCCAAAATAACTCATTTTCATCTATAAACCATGGAAATACATGATACAGTGCATTTTTCTTCAGTGTGTCCAGTGCATTTTTTCGTCTATAAACCATGGACAAATACATGTTTGCTAGGCACCAAGTACTCATTGCGTGATTTATGTAACAGTTTAGCGGCTTATTGCGTAGATGAAAAATAAGGACATGTTTTTTGGTAGTGCTATATAAGCAGAAAATTCTCTTTACAGGGCACAACAAAGATGAGAAATGCAACACATAGTGATAATTTGCTAGGGGCAGCAAGGATAGGTAAAAGATTAGGTAGGAAATGATACCAGGGAAGTGACGCGGGAAGAAGAGCCGCAGGATGACTACAACGAATGCAATCCAGGCACCAACCTCTCCCCTGCAATTTTGATGTTTGATGATCACAAATTTGATTCAAATGTCTATATCTAAATTGTACAATTAAAGCAACAGAGGATATAGCACCATGGAAGTGTCAGCCAGTGAGGCAGAGGCAGTGATTTGACCTAAACCTAGCAAAAGAGAGAAGAAGAGGGCATGGCCGGGAGGGAGGAGAGGAGGAAGAGAGGAGAAGAGAGGCAGAGGGAGGAGGGTTACCTGACACGATGAGGTGGAGGCCGGAGCGAGATGACGGAGGGCGGAGACGGCAAGCTTGGGGGAGGCGGGGATAGACGGCGGGAGGTCGCGGGCCTCCTCTCTTGGTGGACGTGGGGCGGCTCCGAGGCTCCAAATCTCTGGCGGGCCTCCTCTCCTGGTGGATGTGGGCGGCTCTGAGGCTCCAAGTCTCCGGCGGCTCCGAGGCTCCAAATCTCCGGCGGGTTTCTAGGGTTTCGAGGGAGGCGAGGGAGGCGGCGCTCGCGGGGGAGGCGGGGCTCGAGGGGGAGGCGGCGCTCGAGGGGGGAAGGGGAGAGGGAGGCGGCGGGGGCGCGTGGGCGGCTGCGGCGCGTGGGTCGGGGCAGCGGCGGTGGGCGCGTGGAGGGAGGGACAAGGGAGGGACGAAGTGTATGGATGGGGGAAGATTACTAATGGCGCACCCCCTGGCGGTGCGCCATTAGAATGTTTTTTTCATAGCAATGGCGCACCAGCGGGACCGTGCGCCATAAGTATTCTTTTTTTAGATAGGAATGGCGCACCAGCCAGCCGTGCGCCATAAGTAAGATTTTTTTTTTATTATTTTGTTGCATCTAATAATTTTTTAGAAAATGAATATGAATATGAAAGAGTAATAAATTTTTATAAAAACAGTAATAATTTTTTAAAAAATATCATCAGATTTGTTATTTGAAAATATTTATGAATATAAAAAATATCATCAAATTTGTTATTTGAAAATATAATCAAATTTTTTTTTGAAAATATAATCAAATTTGTTTTTTTGGATTTTTAGTAGCATTCATTTGTGACGGTCGGAGCGGGGGAGGGTGCGGGGGGTCGGCGGCGGCGGTGGAGCGGGGGAGGGTGCGGGGGGGTGCTCGGCGGCGAGGGGGATCTGGCGAGGGGGGATAGCGATCAAGATGGAGGACACTGGAATAGGAGAAATATCATTTTAATATGTCGAAATACAATCGAGAAATGAAGGCTACAATTTAAATACAATCGATCTTAGCTAGCTATCTATTCACAATCTTCTTGCCCTTATTTTTCGCAAATGGAGTTCTTCTGTGGAATGGACGTCCTTTAGGTAGGGTGGTCCTGCTTCTTCTTGTGGTGTATGGCACTTCATCGTCGTCGTCATGTTCCATCTTCGGGTCGCTGTACTTGTCGAAGTCTTGCTCATTGGCGACTCCATCCATTCCGATGATCTTCCTTTTGCCTCTCCTCACGACAACACGACTGGGCTTTGACGGGTCGGTAATGAAGAAGCATTGGTCCACTTGGGAAGCCAGTACCCATGGCTCATTTTTCGTGGTGACGTTTGCGCCCGCGGTCTTGGATTTGGCTTCGGGTATAACCATGGTGGTGAAATACCGGTCTTCTTTTAGGACGCTCTTGGCCCATCTGACACGGAACATCGAGACCTTCTCTCCAGCATAGCTCAGCTCCCAGATCTCCTCGATCCTTCCATAGTATCTGTCCTTGTCATTACTGGTGTAGGATTCCATCGTTACCCCGGAGTTCTGATAAACATCACTTTTCATGTCCTTGTCCTCAGTGTAGAATGTGTAGCCATTGATATCGTACGCCTCATAGGTCATCGGGTTGTGCTCGGCGCCCTGTGACAAGGCGAATATGAGTTTTTCTTTCGCGGAAGAATCCTCATGTAAAGGGTATGACAGAAGCTTCTCCTAGACCCCACGCGTGAAACATGAGTTGTGCTCTTTGATTATATCTCCTTCCGTCCTCTGTTGGCCTCGGTCATTGTATGTCTTCTCAATAAAGGTTTTGTGCTCTACCACCCAAGGATCGACCACGTCTATGTGTTGTAGCGCGACTAGGTTTGCTCTTTCAAAGTCAGCGAGTCGACCCTCAAAGTCGACATGCATTTCGCGGCGACCCTCGCGGTGACCCCATCCAGTGAGCCTGCCGAGGTGCCTGTTGACGGGCAGACCAATGGGGTTCTCGATGCCTAGATAATTCATGCAGCAGGAGATGCACTCTTCGGTCAGAAAGCCCCTGGCTATGTTTCCCTCTGGACGTGACATGTTGCGATGTATCCTTTGATGACACCATTCATCCTTTCGAACGGCATCTTGTTGTGCAGGAACATCGGCCCGAGTTGGATGATATCCTCCACGATATGGACCAGCAGATGCACCATAACATCAAAGAATGCGGGCGGGAAGTACATCTCAAGCTCGCATAGTATCACCACGATCTCTTTCTGTAGCCTTCTGAGTTGCCTCACGCCAACCGACTTCCGAGAGATGACGTCGAAAAAGTTGCATAGGCCAAATAGTGTTTCACGGACGTGCGCGTCCATGATCCCACGGATTGCAACTAGAAGTATCTACGTCATCAGCATGTGACAGTCGTGAGACTTCATCCCGCTGAACTTCTGCTTCGCTGGGTCTAGGTATCTTCTTATCTTCCCCGCATAAACGTAAGCAAGTTTTACTCCTATGAGGCAGGTGAAAAACTGCTCGATCTCCTCCTGACTTAGAGTGAAGCACGCGGGAGGGTAGTCATTTCTGGTCTTCTTGGCCTTTTTGCCTTTGCGACGACTTTCCGTGTCCTACTTCGCCTCATCATCATCATCATCATTAGTGTGAAGCTCCTCCCTGATGCCCATTGATTTCAAGTCTGCCCTTGCTTTCGGCCCATCTTTGGTCCTCTCTGGCATGTTGAGCAGGGTACCAAGAAGACTGTCGCACATGTTCTTCGTGATTTGCATGACATCAAGGCTGTGAGGCACACGGTGGATCTTCCAGTACGGCAAGTCCCAGAAAACAGACCTCATTTTCCATACCTTCAGCAGCGGCTCTGGCGCCTTTCGCTTCTTTCCCGGCTCTGGCGCCTTTTGCTTCTTTCCCGGCAGTGGGCAATCTTTCCAATTTTTCAACAGCTCGTCTATTTCCTCGCCGCTCCTTGTACGCGGGCGTCTTCGGGGTTCGGTTTCACCATCGAACAGATCCTTGCGTTTTCTCCATGGGTCATCGTCGCGAAGCCACCTTCGATGTCCCATGAAAACGGTTTTCAAAGACCCGAGATCTCTATCTAGCTGGCGATAAGTTGTGTCTTCCATGCACCTGACGCATCCAGAAAATCCATGGACCACCAGCCCCGCGAGATATCCGTAACCGAGATAGTCATGCACCGTCGTGAGCAGTGCAGCTCTCATAGGGAAATATTCTTTCTCTGCGGCGTCCCACGTATTGGCTGGCATTTTCCACAGCGTGTCTAGCTCCTCTTTCAGCATCCCCATATACAGATTGATGTCGTTCCCTGGTTGTTTCAGCCCTTCAATTAGCATACTCATGTGAATGTACTTCCTCTTCATGCACAACTAGGGGGGAAGGTTGTACATCCACAGAAACACAGGCCAGGTGCTATGTGTGCTTCTCTGGCTGCCAAACGGATTGACTCCATCGGTGCTCGCGCCCAGCACGATGTTCGTCGGATCGTCCCCAAATTCTGGTTGTTCGAAGTTCAACGCTTGCCACTGGCTCGCATCCTTAGGGTGACTCAGCATCTTGTCTTTTTTATTTATCTCCAGATCATTTCCGTCATCTTCTCGCTTCTTCTCCTCCCTATCCGCGTGCCAACGCAGGAGCTTTGCTAGCTTAGGGTCCGCGAAATACCGCTGCAGACGAGGAGTGATCGGAAAGTACCACACCACTTTTCGAGGAGCTTTCTTCCTCTTCTTGTATCGAGTAACACCGCACACCGGACATATGGAAGACTCCGCGTGCTCGTCCCGATAAATGATGCAATTTTTCATGCACACATGGTATTTCACGTCCGGTAAATCCAGAGGACACACGATTTTCTTCGCCTCCTCGAAACTGGTCGGGCACTTGCTCCCCTTGGGAAGACGTTCGTGCCAGAATGACATGTTCTCGTCAAAGCATGCGTCGGTCATTTTGTGTTTTACCTACATCTCCAGAGCCATGAGCGTTACTTTTAGGCGGGTATCCTCGGGCCTGCATCTTTCATACAATGGAGTAACCACATCTATCTCCAGGTGATCCAGCTTGGCTTTCTCTCGGGCGGCAGCTCTTGCGTTATCCGTCTACTTGAGAAGCAGCTCTTGAATATGAGGGTCCTGCACCCAGTCCATTGATGGTCCATCATCGTCTACTCCGGCATCTTCAACTTCCTCATCATCATGTCCGGCATATTCTACATGATGACTGTGTACAGCATCACCGTCGTGATCATGTCCTGGAGATTCTTCTTCTTCTCGCCTGCCCTCGCCGCGGTGGTTGTCTTGCTGCCCTTCCTCGTTTCTTGCCCGGCCCCCATGGACGAGTTCATAGCCATCTTCATCACCATGCCACCGGTAGCCATCCATGAAACCACGCAAGAGAAGGTGGTCCTGCACCTGCCTGGAATCCGGGTCAGCAATAAGGCTCTTCAGCTTGCATCTTCGACACAGACATCTTATCTCCGTCTCGTTCTTTTGAAGCTTCTCGGCCTTCGCGGAGCTCAAAAACCTATTCATGATGCCTTCTGTCATCGTGCGGACCATGGTCGCCTGCGGGGTAGAGCAAAATGATACTTTAGAACCAAGAAAAAATTTGGCATGACTTTCCCTAAAAATAGGACCAAATAGAATGCATAGTGCCAAAATTCTCGCCGAAACAGAAATGAATCAACGTTCCGGCAAAATATTGGCAACTATCGCATTTCAAATACCGGTACCTGCAAACACAAACATATATGCAACACCACAAACATACATAGATCTAGCTAGGCCATAAAAAGTGCATGTGCATGTTGTTGGAGGGAGAAAAAAAGTAGATCTACAACATAAAGACAGCTTTCCCTTACTTACCTATCAAAAAAAGGTAATTTAACCACTTAATTTGGATGAATCTATGGTGCAAATGAGGTGAGGAGGAGGAGGCAGACGAGACAAGCTTGGAGGAGGAGGTGGAGAGAAATAAGTGGGGAAAGTGAGTGTGTAAGTGTGGCTGTCCAAAATATCTAGCTGATCCTAGGTTACTAATGGCGCACCACCCACAAATGCACCATTAGTAACCCTGGTTACTAATGGCGCACCAGCTTGTGCTGCGCCATTAGTAGTTTTGCAAAAAAAATGACAGTAGTGGCGCACGTGGTGAATGGTGCTCCATTACTAGTTAAACTAGTAATGGCGCACTGTTTCCTGGTGCGCTATTAATATTTTTGGAACAAAATATGTTAGTAGTGGCGCACCATTGGTGTGGTGCGCCATTAGTCTGATAGACACTAATGGCGCACCAGCACATGGTGCGCCACTGCTATATAGTAGTGGCGCACCACATGTCTTGTGCGCCATTATTGTGCATATTATCTATAGCCCTTTTTCCTAGTAGTGCTCTATCAAATTGCCATGGGCGTCCAAGGAGAAGATGGCAAGCGGTCATTGGAACGACGTCGCACTCCAAGGTGTCTTCGCAGGCGCCAATTTTGAAGGTGACTTGTACTCGATGCTCGACCTGGATAGTGCCAGAGTCGCTAAGCCATTGCACTTTGTATGGATGAGGGTGCTTCGTCTTGGGAAGTTGGAGCTTGGACCAACGTTCTTCACTTGCGAGGTTATGACAACTCCCTCCATCGATGATGACCTTGACGGATCGTCCATTGATGCCGACCTTGGTGTGGAATATGTGGCATCTTTGGTCTTCTTCTTGGTGATGTTGGAGAGTCAAGACTTTGGAGAAGACAAGGGCGGGACTTGAATCTTCATCGCAAAAGACTTGTTCTTCTTCATCGTTCACTTGGCGGTGCATGGCGACTTTCTCAAGGGCTTCCATTTTGCCTTCACTCATTGACTCATAAGTGCCATCGTCCTTGAGGATCATGGTTCGCTTGTTGGTGCACTCATAGGAATTGTGGCCTCGGCCTCCGCATGTGAAGCATTTGAAGGAACTCGTCTTGACGGTATCATCGGTGGGGGTTGAGGATGATGAAGCTCTCGGCTTGAAGTTTCTTGAAGTAGGACGATGACTTGGAGTTGACGAAGCTTTCTTGGAACTCGACTTGTCAATGTTGCTAGTAGAAGGCTTGGTAGACAGTGTTGGAGTCATTGAAGCTTGGTTGTTGGAGAAGCCGTACGACTTGGATGAGAACTTGGCATACTTGAAATCATCTTGCACTTGGCGTTCCGCTTTCGTAGCTTGGTGCACTAGCTCGATGAGGTTCGAGTATGGTTGGAAGTCGACGATCTTCTTGATGGGATGATTGAGTCCAATCAAGAAATGTGCCATAGTTTGCTCATCGTCTTCCGTGACATTGGCTCGTATCATGGCAATCTCCATCTCCTTGTAGTACTCTTCAACGCTCTTGGTTCCTTGCTTGAGTAGTTAGAGTTTCTTGAAGAGCTCGCAGTTGTAGTAGGTAGGCACGAAGCGTGCTCTCATGACATCCTTCATTTGCTCCCAAGTGGTGATGGGTGGTTCACCTCTTGCCTCACGGTGCTCGATGATTTGTTCCCACCAAATGACATGGATTGGGTGAGTGATATCCATGACAGATGTGAGTTTGTTAATTTTAATGGTTTATCTAAGGTGGCAACTTAAACACACATCTGGGTGGATTGAGGCACCTGATGTCTATCAGGACTTGCCTATTTTTATTTCGGACCGCCACCCAGGCTCAAAGGGATCATAAGATCATTCATGCTAGTAACTTCCGTGTGCAGCCACAAGCCATTATGGGCTCTGGCATAGTTGACTAAGTCGTGCGAACTCTTACAGGGTAGACTAGCAGATGTAGGGGATGTAGGTGGTACGGTCTACCCGAACGTAAGGTGCTAGCGCTTCTGAAAGACTATGTCTCGGTCATCCGTTTCTCAAACACCCTGTAGTGCGAGAAACCAAACGGAGGCGATCGAGTCTTGTGGGGAAAAGTGCGCAAACCTCTGCAGAGTGTAACAAACTAATCATGATTAGCCGTGTCCCCGGTTATGGACAACTTGAGTATCTAGTACATGAATATCATGTGAATCTCATCACGTTACTTCTAATTAATGTTGTTGGGTTTTAATTACTTAATTGGGATCGGAATGCTGTCAACCATTCTTGATATTTAACAACTACCATGATACTTAAATAAATTTATTCCTTTGCAGTAGGGAAAAACTGGCTTTACGCAAAACTGTAACCATAGAGCTTTCCACCAGCCATATATGCATATAGTATAGCTGTTTCATTCCATTACTCTCTATGTGTTACACTGCCAGCATATTCCATGTGCTGACCCGTTTTCGGGCTGCAACTTTCATGTTGCAGACTTTTCAGACGACGAGTAAGGTGCTTTTAGGTCGTGGTTCTATACTCAGTGATGCCGTTGGAGTTGATGGACCATTTATCTTCCGAGTCTTCCGCTGTTATCGTTATTAGATGGCCTTAAGCCATATTTATTGTAATAAGTTCTCTTTTGAGACATCGATGTAATAAGTGTGTGATTGCCACTCTGCTATAAATCCTTCGAAGTACTGTGTGGTGTCAGCATTACTGATCCAGGGATGACACCGGAGCACAGTAGACTTGATCCATTCGGGTCGGGTCGCTACATAAAGTGACCACTAACACATGTTATTACAGTACCAATACAGACCCGCTCGTGAACCGACGAGTGGCTGGAATAGGTTCCTTAATGGAGGCGTTTGAATGCGCTGAAGGTGCATGTTCTGTCGGGTCTACAGTGTGTAACGCCCAATATGCGACTATACTCCATACGTGTCGAGGCACGACTTGGGGTATAAGTGCATATTGGTGTGGTCGCAAGAGTGGTTGTATCTTTGGTCATCTCATGTACTTAATAGATAGAATACGAGCTTTGGCTTACAATCGCCACAATGTCACACAATACCATCAAGTTATACAATCATTCAAGAAGATCACAAAGTCCGGCTACGGACGGAATCAAACGAATAAAAGACAACCACCCATGCTAAGTCCCGATCGACCCTACTGGGCACCACTACTGATCATCCAGAAAGGAAACGTAGTAACGGCCACGGTCCTCGTCGAACTCCCACTTGAGTTCAGTGGAATCACCTCCATCAGTCTCGTCGGTACCTGCAACTGTGTTTGTAGTATCTGAGAGCCATGAGGACCTAGCAATCTCAAAACCCGCGATAGCAAGACTATTTAAGCTTAAAGGTGAGCTGTGGGTATATGGTGGAGTTGCAGCAAGCAATAAGCATTGTATGGTGGCTAGCTTACGAATACAAGAACAAGATGACAAACTACGCAACGGTCGTAATCTAGTAATGATCAAGAAGTGATCCTGAACTACTTACGTTCAAACATAACCCCACCGTGTTCTCTTCCTGAACCTCATCGAAAAGAGACCATCACGGTTACACACACAGTTGGTGTATTTTAATTGAGCCTGGTTTCAAGTTCACTACAACCGGATATTAAAAACTCCCGTCTGCCACATAATCGCGGGCACAGCTTTCCAAAGATAAAACCCTGTAGGGGTGTCCCCACTTAGCCCATGACAAGCTCATGATCTGCGAAGAAAATCCTCCATCGCGGGACTCTCCGATCAGACTTGAAATCCCGGTGCACAAGACATTTCGACAATGGTAAAACAAATCCAATAAGACCTCCCGACGTGCCGACACCCTGATAGTAGCCGCGTGTATATCGTCTCAGACCACGGTGGATGAGCTATGCGTACATGTGCCAAAATAACCCAGGTTGCCCTAGGGCGGCCCCGCACAGTGCTCTAGTATGTACCAACACTCATGAGGAGCCTTGGCCCAGGGGTTGACTAAGAATCCTTTGGTTAATTACTCCCTATGCAAAATTTTAGTTGTTATTAGGCAAATGGTAAAACCAATGTTGGGCCTTGCTGGAAGAGTTTTATTCAAAGCGAACTGTCAAGAGGGGCCCATAAACCCTCACCGTGTTAGGGATGCAAAATTCAAGGAACATAACACCGGTATGACAGAAACTAAGGCGGCAAGAGTGGACCAAAACACCGAGCAAAAGGCCAAGCCTTCCACCCTTTACCAAGTATATAGATGCATTAATTAAATAAGAGATATTGTTATATCCCAACATATCCATGTTCCAACATGGAACAACCTGCACTGCACCTGCAACTAGCAACGCAATAAGAGGGGGCTAAGAAAAAGCGGTAACATGGCCAAACAACGGTTTGCTATGAAGGTGGGTTAGAGGCATGACATGGCAATATGGGAGGCTTGATAAACAAGTGGTAGGTAGCGCGACATAGCGATAGAATGAACAACTAGCAAGCAAAGATAGAAGTGATATCGGGGGTAATGATCATCTTGCATGCAATATTTTCAGGGTTGTCGAAAGCTTGCTCCTCGTAAACGTACTCGACAGGATCCTTGTTCACGAACTTGTCTCCCGGCTCTACCCAAAGCAAGAACACAAGCAAGGGAACAACAATCAATCACGGTGCAATGCGCAAGCAACATGATGCAAGACATGGCATGGGATGTAATACATGATGTGCAATGCATATGGGTACTCCGAAGGGGAAAGATGATCATGGCATTAACTTGGCAAACCAAGCATGCCACTGGATAGTTTGAGAGATTTCGGTTGGAATCGATATAAAGATCACCGGAAACGGATGCATGGTTTGCAAATGACAAGCAAAACAAGATATGATGCAATCTGCTTAACACATCAACATGGCCACATAGATGCAAGGTTTAAATATGCTACAACACCCAAACATGAAAACACAATACATGGCAGTGAAGTACAGGTGAAGCTCTACAAAACATCAACACTGAGCTACTTCTACATCTCACTAGAACAGGTCTAAAACAACATGGCAAAAATGCAAAAGACAACAGTTTAGCAGACTTCATAGAAATTCACTGAGCATGACAGAAGAAGCATCAGGTAGCAATGTTTAGAGCTAGTAAACTACATGCTACAAGGACACATCATGGCAAACTTGAGCATGGCATGCTAGCCCTAAATGCACTTAACAAAACACCCTTACTGAACTTGTTCCTAACAACTACAGAAAAGATGATACCATCAATGCAAACATGGCAAGTGATATGAACAGGTTTCAGACTTAGAGGAAATTCATGCATGGCAGAAACAGATTCATGTTAGCAACTTTGCAAGCTTGTGGTACTCAATATAAAGCATGTCCTGGCATGTAATAAAATCTAGCATGGAGTAGACATGAAAAGGAAGCTACATATGTGCCAAAATACCACATAGCATATTTGCAGAAATATACACATAAAAGACAAAACTTCAACATGATGTAAAATGACATGTGTGAAAACTTGCTCATATGATTAAATGGATGCCACCAATGGATTCATTGGATTTTTCTAGCCCAAAAACATATATAATATGTTGGGGTTCTTATAAAAAATCATCACAAATGCTTAGGATGGATTACTGCCCTAAATGGAAAATGACAGAATAGGCATTTTCCCTAAAGGGAAATGTCTAGAAATGGACTAGCCAGAAAAGGAAAGATTCCACTTCCTGAAACAAAATATACCTCGGAACTAAAATAAAGGAAAAAAGGACAGAGGGGGAGGGGATGACACGTAGGCCCTGGGGGTTAGTGGCTACGACTGGTAGGGTCAGCCTGTCAGTGCCCCAAGAAAATAAGGGAAAGGGGGGGGGGTTTAATAGTGCTACAACTCACTAGAACACAACTAAAACAGCATGGCAAAAATGCAAAAGACAACAGTTTAACAGACTTCGTAGAAATTCACTGAGCATGACAGAAGCAACATCAGGTAGCAATGTTTAGAGCTAGTAAACTACATGCTACAAGGATACATCATGGCAAACTTGAGCATGGCATGCTAGCCCTAAATGCACTTAACAAAACACCCTTACTGAACTTGTTCCTAACAACTACAAAAAAGATGATAGCATCAATGCAAACATGACAAGTGATATGAACAGGTTTCAGACTTAGAGGAAATTCATGCATGGCAGAAACAGATTCATGTTAGCAACTTTGCAAGCTTGTGGCACTCAATATAAAGCATGTCCTGGCATGTAATAAGATCTAGCATGGAGTAGACATGAAAAGGAAGCTACATATGTGCCAAAATACCACATAGCTTATTAGCATAAATATACACATAAAAGACAAAACAACAACATGATGTAAAATGACATGTGTGCAAACTTGCTCATATAATGAAATGGATGCCACCAATGGATTCATTGGATTTTTCTAGCCCAAAAACATTTATAATATGTTGGGATTCTTATAGAAAAATCATCACAAATGCTTAGGATGGATTACTGCCCTAAATGGAAAATGACAGAATAGGCATTTTCCCTAAAGGGAAATGTCCAAAAATGGACTAGCCAGAAAAGGAAAGATTCCACTTCCTGAAAAAAATATACCCTGGAACTAAAATAAAGGAAAAAAGGACAAAGGGGGAGGGGATGATAGGTAGGCCCTGGGGGTCAGTGGCTATGACAGGTGGGGTCAGCCTGTCAGTGCCCCAAGAAAATAAGGAAAAAAGGGGGTTTAATAGTACGCCCGCGGGGAATCAAACCCGGGTCGCCTGGGTGAAACTAGCTCGGCTTGACCAGCTGGGCTGGCTCAGAGTTCTTGTTAGAAAGGGGGGTTTGCCTCCTCTTTAGGTAACCGAAGGCCATGGCTTCTTCTTCTCGAAGACAGAAGAAAACCATGACGATGCCAGCGGCAGCAATGGTGACGACAGGGCCTGAGTGGCTATGGCGGGCATGCAGGAATACAAGGGAGTGCAGGTGCGAGCTGGGGCGCGTGCGTGTGTGTGCGGCAGCTCGAGCGCGAGCGCATGCTCATCTCGGGTGCGACACGGCATGGCGAGCGAGCGAGGGGTGTGAGCAGGCAGGTTGCGCGCGCGGGTGTGGATGTGCGACGAGCAGGCGAGCGAGGGGGCGTGGATCCAGAGCGGGAGCGAAGCGCGAGCACGACACGACCTCAGCAACTGCGTGAAAAAAATGCAGAGCTCACCGGAGCGACGGGAGCATGACGCAAACCAGATCGGGGTGGTGACTACTGACGGCTACCGGCGACAGGAGAAAGGTGGAGGTGCAGCTCGGCTCACCTAGCATCCACAGGACGTGTAGATGTGGCCGATGCGATGGTGGAGGAATGACGACGAGCTGAAGAATGGGGCGACGGGCTCTGTCCTGAGAAGCAGATACGAAGAGGACGTCGACGGATGGAGTCGAACTTGGCGATCCCAGTCGAGGAAGAGGACGATGGGGACGTAGTCGACGTCGTGGAGGAAGACGGACGTGGTTGGTAAGGCAGAGGTGGCCGGAGTGCACGCAGGCGACGTGGACGTGCTCTCAAGCGCGCTCGGGAAGCGGCGAATCTGGGTGTTTCTCCCCTACCGGCGGCGGAGGATGGAGAGGGAAAACCTAGGGGCTAGGTGCGTGTTGGAAACGAGAGTTTGGCAATGCTTCACGATGTATTGATCAGTGCAAAGTGCACGTATATATGGAGTACAAGGTGGGACACAACCTCAACTATACAATGACTAGGAGGTGGGCCAGGCTATACAATATACATGCACAAAACCATATATTCAACACCCCCCCCCCCCGCAGTCAAAGCGTCGCCGGAGACGCAAAGACTGGACCTGAACTCCTCGAAGACAGAGGTAGGCAGTCCTTTTGTCATGACATCGGCGAACTGCTGCGCCGTCGGGACATGGAGGACCAGTATGCGCCCAAGAGCCACCTGCTCACAAACGAAGTGTATATCGAGCTCAATATGCTTCGTTCGATGATGGTGGACCGGGTTGGCGGAGAGATAGACGGCGGAGATGTTGTCGTAGTAGACAAGTGTGGCCTTGTGAACATCACAAAGCAACTCCTGGAGCAGCTGACGAAGCCAAGAGCATTCAGCAATGGCGTTAGCCACTGCTCGATACTCAGCCTCGGCACTCGAGTGGGAGACGGTGGGCTGTCGCTTGGAGGACCAAGAGATCAGCGACGGCCCAAGGTAGACGCAGTACCCCGAGGTGGAGCGTCATGTGTCCGGCCAGCCGGCCCAGTCCGCATCAGAGTAGGCGACGAGGTCGGTGAAGGTGGAGGCCGTTAGCGTAAGTCCCAAGAACTAGGTGCCGCGTATGTATCGGAGGATACTCTTCACAAGAGGCCAGTGAGAGTCACGCGAAGCATGCATGTGAAGACATACCTGCTGAACACCATACTGCAAGTCGGGGCGCCTCAAGGTCAGGTACTGCAAGGCGCCCACAATGGAGCGGTAGAATGCTGCATCAGATGCAGGCAAACCCTCCAAAGCGGAAACCTTGGCCTTGGTGTCGACAGGCGTGGGAGCGGGCTTGAAGTTAAGCATGCCAGCTCGGTCGAGGTGCTCATGGGCATAGCGCTGCTGGTGCAGGAAGAACCCATCTGGCCGCCGAATGACCTCAATGCCAAGGAAGTAATGTAGAGGACCCAAGTCCTTCAGGGAAAACTCACCACGAAGACGAGCAGTGAGCCGCTGAAGGAGTGCGACAGTGGATGCCGTGAGAATGATGTCATCGACGTACAACAGCAAGTAGGCCGTGTAAACTCCGTGATGATACACAAAGAGGGACGCATCGGAGCGAGTCGATGTAAATCCAAGCGTCTGCAAGAAGGCGGCGATGCGCTGGTACTAGGCCCGAGGTGCCTGCTTCAACGGGAGAGCAAGCACACATGATCTGGATGTGTGGCGTCGACGAAGCCCATGGGCTGCTCACAGAACACCTGCTCAGCCAGGTGGCCATGCAAGAAGGCGTTGGACACGTCGAACTGATGCACAGGCCAAGCTCGGGACACGGCTAGCAGGAGCACGGCGCGGATCATGCCCGGTTTAACAACCGGGGCAAATGTGTCGGTGAAGTCCACGCCCGCGCATTCGAAAACCCCGAACCACCCAGCGAGCTTTGTAGCGCTCGAGAGTGCCATCCGGACGAGTCTTGTGCCGAAAGACCCACTTGCCCGTGATGATGTTGGCACGGGGCGGCCGAGGGACGAGCTGCCAGGTACGGTTCCGCTAGAGCGCGTCGAACTCTTCCTGCATCGCAGCGAGCCAATGAGGATCCCAACGGGCGGCTCGAGCTGACGATGGGAGAGGAGATGGCTCAGAGATGGAAGCAGTGAGAAGGTACTCATCGTTGGGGTACCGCGTGCTCGGTGGGAGAGTGCCAGCCCGAGAGCGAGTCATCGGGCGAGGCAGCGGGTCCGGAGTGGAGACGGGCGACGACAAGGAAGAGCCCGCCTCCTCCGAGACCGCGGCGGGCGAGCCCACAGGAGAGGCCGCCGGCGAGGTGGCGGGCGAGGCCGCCGGAGTGGTCGAGGCCGGGGACGCCAGGGGCGTCGCGGGCGCCGAGGGAGGTGCGGCCCCTAGGGCAGGCAACCGGGGAGAAACTCGACCCGTGGCGCGGGGGGCACCCTCAAAGCCGGGGGGCGGCCCAAGAGAGGCACGGGTGCAGTGATACGTCTCCAATGTATCAACTTTTCCAAACACTTTTGCCCTTGTTTTGGACTCTAACTTGCATGATTTGAATGGAACTAACCCGGATAACGCTATTTTCAGCAGAATTACCATGGTGTTATTTATGTGCAGAAACAAACGTTCTTGAAATGACCTGAAACTTCACGGACCCCCTTTTAAGAAAATATGAAAAATACCTGCAAAAGATGAAGGCAAGGGGGCCCACCACCTCTCCACGAGGGTGGGGGCGTGCCTGCCCCCCTAGGGCGCGCCCCTACCTCATGGGCCCCCTGTTGCCTCTCCGACTCCAACTCCAACTCCATATATTGTTTTTCAGGGAGAAAAAAATCAGAGAGAAGAAATCATCGCGTTCTACGATACGGAGCCGCTGCCAAGCCCTAAAACCTCTCGGGAGGGCTGATCTGGAGTCCGTTCGGGGCTTCGAAGAGGGGAATCCGTCGCCATCGTCATCATCAACCATCCTCCATCACCAATTTCATGATGCTCACCGCCGTGCCTGAGTAATTCCATCGTAGGCTTGCTGGACAGTGATGGGTTGGACGGGATCTATCATGTAATCGAGCTAGTTTTGTTAGGGTTTGATCCCTAGTGTCCATTATGTTCTGAGATTGATGTTGCTATGACTTTGCTATGCTTAATGCTTGTCACTAGGGCCAGAGTGCCATGATTTCAGATCTGAACCTATTATGTTTTCATCAACATATGAGTGTTCTTGATCCTATCTTGCAAGTCTATAGTCACCTATTATGTGTTATGATCCGTTTACCCCGAAGTGACAATAATCGGGATACTTACCGGTGATGACCGTAGTTTGAGGAGTTCATGTATTCACTATGTGTTAATGCTTTGTTCTAGTACTCTATTAAAAGGAGGCCTTAATATCCCTTAGTTTCCGTAAGGACCCCGCTACCACGGGAGGGTAGGACAAAAGATGTCATGCAAGTTCTTTTCCATAAGCACATATGACTATATTCGGAATATATGCCTACATTATATCGATGAACTGGAGCTAGTTCTGTGTCACCCTAGGTTATGACTGTTACATGATGAACCACATCTGGCATAATTCTCCATCATTGATCCATTGCCTACGAGGTTTCCATATATTGTTCTTCGCTTATTTACTTTCCCGTTGCTATTGCTATCATCAATACAAAATACCAAAAACATTACTTTTACCACTATTACCTTTTGCTACCGTTATCACTACTATCATATTACTTTGCTACTAAACACTTTGCTGCAGATATTAAGTTTCCAGGTGTGGTTGAATTGACAACTCAGCTGCTAATACTTGAGAATATTCTTTGGCTCCCCTTGTATCGAATCAATAAATTCGCGTTGAATACTTTACCCTCGAAAACTATTGTGATCCCCTATACTTGTGGGTTATTAAGACTATTTTCTGGCGCCGTTGCCGGGGAGCATAGCTCTATTCTTTGATTCACTTGGGATATATATATATATCTGCTTATCATTATCAAGAACTTGAGAGATCCAAAAACCAATATCTATACGTCAACTACGAGGGGAGGTAAGGAACTGCCATCTTGCTCTGCACTTGATTCATCTTCTGTTTTGAGTAAGCTTGCGACACCTACACCTGCTTCTGCTATTCGTTCTGATATGTCACATGTTATTGATGATGCCACTTCTGCTATGCATGATACTTATGATGAAACTACCTCTATGCCTGGTACTACTGTGCCACTTAGTGATTTTCTTGATGAACAACTTGCTAGGGCTAGAGTAATTGAAAATATTGAATCTGATGATACTGATGAAAGTGATGATGAAGAATCACTTGTTATTCCTAAGGGTCATGTTTTTGATCAAGAAGCTTCTTTCGCTATTTTAGCTTGCAAAAATAGAAATGAACTCAAAAGGTTATTAGCTAAATGGAGTAAGCAATCTCTAAATGCTAGAATGAAACCTGACCCTGCTTTTGCTACTTCACCTATCTGTGTTACCGATAAGGATTATGAATTCTCTGTTGATCCTGATATAATTACTTTGGTTGAATCTGATCCTTTTCATGGTTATGAATCTGAAACTATTGTGGCACATCTTACTAAATTGAATGATATAGCCACCCTATTCACTAAAGATGAGAGAAATCGTTACTTTTACATCCTTAAAATATTTTCGTTCTCATTAAAGGGTGATGCTAAGATGATCCTGGTTGTGTGCGTAGTCCCCAGGATATGATTTATTACTTCTCTTCTAAATATTTCCCTGCTCATAAGAAACAAGCTGCTTTAAGTGATATATATATAATTTTGTGCAAATTGAAGAAGACAGTCTCCCACAAGCTTGGGGGAGGCTTCTCCAATTACTTAATGCTTTGCCTAATCATCCTCTTAAGAAAAATAAAATACTTGATATATTTTATAATGGACTAACCGATGCCTCCAGAGATTACCTGGATAGTTGTGCTGGTTCTGTTTTTAGGGAAAGAACACCGGATGAAGCTGAAATTCTATTGAATAATATGTTGACAAATGAAAATAATTGGACACCTCCGGAGGAAATTCCTGAGCCTATTCCTAAACCAACTCCGAAGAAGAGGGGTATTCTATTTCTCAGTCCTGAAGATATGCAAGAGGCAAAGAAATCTATGAAAGAAAAAGGTATTAAAGCTGAAGACGTTAAGAATTTACCTCCTATTGAAGAAATACATCGTCTTAATTTACCGCCTGTTGAAGAAACATATAATCCAAATCCTTCTCCTATTCAAGAAACTCATGGTCTTGATAACCCGACACAGGTAGTAAAGGTAAATTCTCTCTATAGATATGATAAAGCTGAAATCCCATTTACTAAGTTTGCTAGCCCATGCTTAGATGAGTTTGATAAATTTATGGCTAAGAAAAAAGATTGTAATGCTTATTTTGGTAGACAATGGAAATACAATTCAAATATGCTTGAACACTTGGGTGATTATATGGCTAATGTTAAATTGAACTTAAACTTATTAGTAAACATGCTTCTATGGTTACCACTCAAGTAGAACAAGTACTTAAAGCTCAAAATGATTTGCTCAATGAATTGAATAGTAAAGATAATGATAATGCTGTTAGAGTGGCTACCAGAATCGGTAAAATGACTCAGGAACCTTTGTATCCTGAAGGCCACCCTAAGAGAATTGAGCAACATTTTCAGAGAAATAATATAGATGTACCTAGTCCTTCTAAAGGAAGAAAAAGAAAAATGATAGGACTTTGCATGCTTCTAGTGATCCTATTGTTGAAACACCTGAGAATCCAAATGATATTCCTATTTCTGATGTTGAAACACAATCTAGTAATGAACCTGAAACTAGTAATAATGTTAATGATAATGTTCATAATGATGCTCAACCTAGTAATGATAATGATATAGAAATCGAACCTGTTGTTGATCTTGATAACCCACAATCAAAGAATCAATGTTATGATAAGAAAGACTTTGTTGCTAGGAAACATGGTAAAGAAAGAGAGCCTTGGGTTCAGAAACCCATGCCTTTTCCTCCCAAACCATCCAAGAAAAAGGATGATGAGGATTTTGAGCGCTTTGCTGAAATGATTAGACCTATCTTTTTGCGTATGCGATTAACTGATATGCTCAAAACCAATCCCTATGCTAAGTAAATGAAATATATTATTACAAATAAAAGAAAGATACCGGAAGCTGAAATTTCCATCATGCTTGCTGATTATACTTTTAAGGGTGGAATAACAAATAAACTTGGAGATCTCGGTGTACCAACTATACCATGCTCTATTAAAAGAAATTATGTTAAAACTGCTTTATGTGATCTGGGAGCCGGTGTTAGTGTTATGCCTCTCTCTTTATATCATAGACATGATTTGAATAAGTTGACACCTACTGAAATATCGTAGACTTGATTTGAATAAATCAACTGCTATACCTGTCGGTATTTGTGAGGATGTGCCTGTTGTAATTGCAAACGTTACTATTTTAACGGACTTTGTTATTCTTGATATTTCTGAGGACGATAGTATGTCTATTATTCTTGGAAGACCCTTTTTGAATACTGCATGGGCTGTCATTGATTGAACTAAAGGCAATGTCACTTTTCATGTTAATGGTAATGAGCATACGGTACACTTTCCGAGGAAACAACCTCAAGTTCATAGTATCAACTCTATTGGTAAAATTCCATCGATTATATTTGAAGGTTTTGAATTTCCTCTTCCTACTGTCAAGAAGAAATATGATATTCTTATTATTGGGGATGTGCATATCCCCGTTGAGGTAACATAGTGTTATTCGAAATCTCTCCGGTTCCATGTTATTCGGAATGAGTTCGTTAACAAGACTTGATCAACCTTGTTAGTGGATTCCTTTTGGTGATCATGAGATGGATGAAACAAGAAGGCACAACCTTCTGTACCCCACTTTTACTTTCTGATATTTATATTAAATAAAATAAAAATAAATATTTTTCTGTCTGTTACCTGATTATCCGTGCAATATAAAAATACCCCGAATATAAAAGTTCTCCAAATGCCCTGAAATTTAAATATGATTTTTTTTCTAAAATATTTGAGAATATTTGGCACTGAGAACACAGCAGGGGGGTCAACCACCTGCCCACGAGGGTGGAGGGCGCGCCCTACCACCTGGGCGCGCCCCCTGCCTCGTGGGCCCATGGTGGCTCTCCTCCACTTATTCTTTCACCCATACACTTCTTCTTCCTCCCACGAACACGAATGTCCAGCTCAAGCACGAGTTCTAGCTCATCTTGCTGTCATTTTCGATCTCCTTGCTAAAAGCACCTCTCACAAAATTGCTGGGGGAGATTGTTCCTTGGTATGTGACTCCTCCATTGGTCCAATTAGTTTTTGTTCTACTGCTTTATTCATTGCAAATTTTTGCTGCTTAGGTGACCCTATTCTTGAGCTTGCAAGTCAAATTTATATGGTCAAAAGTAGTTTTGATGCATGATATAGGCCCTAGGCACTTGTAGGAGTAGTTGCTATCAATATTATTGAGTTTGGTTTACTTTTATTTTGAGGTTACTAAAAATTTCAGAATTTTTCAGAAAATGATGAGGAGACTTTTGAGGGGCTCATCGAGCCAAAGCTCGAAGGAAAAGGCACCAAAGCCTAAGTATAATCTGCCTCGCACCGCAGAGGCTCAGGCATGTGAATGGCCTTCCGATGATTTCTTGAGAGCAGCCGGTATTTATGAAGATTTTCATGAATTGGCTAAGAATGCAAGCCTCACCGCTTTCCTCCACGACCAATGCGATTAGTATCTCTTACTCACAAATACCTTTGTGCAAAACTTTCATTTCCATTCTAGGAACTCGCCACCTATGGTGGAGTTTCATTTATATGATGAGCATAAGGAGATGTCGCTTTATGATTTTTGTCGGATTTGTTTAGTCCCTTTTGAGGGCAAGACAGAAGAACCACACCGTGATGATGTGGAGGGGTTTATTGATACTATCACTGTAGGGGAAACAAGGAAGGTTTCCGATGCACGAATCACTAGCATACATTTTCATGTTTTATGTTACCTTGCATTATTTGCTAGTCGTTGTTTAATTGGTCACGGAAACTGTGGAAACCTTAGTATCCCTGATATTATTATTTTGCTCCACAGTTTATATAGTGATAACTCTGTTAGTATGGGCGACATTATTGCTAAACGGTTAAGTCTGAACCATACCAAGGGCCCCATCTTTGGAGCCATCTATGCTTCACACCTAGCTGCACATTTTAACATACCTATTAGGCATTTTGAGAAGGAACAAAAGGTGCTGCATAGTGTTTATCTAGATTATAAAAGTATGGTGGCACATGATTTTATTGTTAAGAATAGGGAAGGAGAGCTTAAATATCAATTGTTCTTTAATAAACATCATCCTGAGACTATTACCCTGCCTGCTCCCTCTTTGTTTGATTTATCTTCAGGCACGTACCTTGTTCCGTTGAAGGCTATTCACGCCTACCGGAACCCTGCACCAGTCGTGGAGCCAGAGTCGGAACCACAAGTTGTTCCTTCACGACAGTCTAATTACCAGTGGGATCCAGAGATGATTGTCAGCAAGTGGAAATCAGAGTCTTCCTCTTCTTCTTCTCAGTACGACCCCAACTACTATTATGGATATCCACCAGGCCAGCCGTGGCCATAGGCCAACTTAGAACAAAAGCCTAAGGTTGGGGGAGTACGTATTTCCCACCGACATTACATTTATGTTCACACACTCATTGCTAGATGTCGGTGCTCATACTTTTTCATTGTATCATCCATGCTAGTTTAATTTCCTTTTTATGCTTTCTTCTTGTGTGTTTAATTAACCTTAAGAAAAACCAAAAAAATTAGTTGCAGCTTTTAATCAGTTTAATTTCCATGCTTGTAGTAGTAATTAAAAAGAAAACCCAAAAATATTTCCTGTTCTTCTTTTGCTTATTGGGAGCTTTCCCATGTAAATAGTTTTATTTCTCTACTTTCCTTTGGGGGTCGATAGGTGTGACGCCCGGATAATTACGCTAGAGTAAACTTCTACTAATGATGCCACGTCACCATGATTGTTGTTGCTAATCTCGCGTCAGTTCGAAACCCAGTTCAAATTTTAAAAATAAAGTCAAACAATAAAAGTTTCCAAACATTAAAACTAAAATGCTCTAGACGTGCCAAATAATGCATAGGTAATTATGGTTAAGAAACCCCATTTTTATAAAATGTTTAAATACCCTTAGGTGAATAAAGCAGTAGCAAAAACCAATATATAAATGTTTTTATAATTAACAAAATACTAAACTAAATAGCTTTGGGGTAAAACCTTCTATTGTAGTGGATTTTAATGTATTACTAAATTAGGGATCATTTTAATATTAGATAAAAACTAAATGAAAAAGAAACTAGAAATAAAATAGAAAAAGGAAAAACAAAACTAACAAAAAGAAAAGGAAAAGAGAGAAAAGCCCCCCCCGGCCCTTTGGGCTTTGGCCCATGCTGGCCACCCAGGCCGCCAGGGCGGCCCAGCCGGCCCAGGCCGCCCCCACTCCCCCATAACCCCTTGGCCGACCAAACCCTAACCCCCACGACCCCACTTCCCCCCCGATCCATCCCCCTCGCTCCCCCGATCCATATCGGGATCGGGGTGACCGCGCCCTCGCCGGCCTGGCACTTGACGCCGCCCGTCGCCCCTCTGCTACCTCACCGGCGCCGCTTCCCTGCTGGATCGCCCCGTCGCCGGTCTGCCTCGCGCTCCGCCGCGTCGTCCCCGTCGACCACCCCGAGCCTCCCCGAGCACGCTGCCATTACCCTACCGGCCCCGTGAGCACCCCGCGCCCCTCCTCGCTCTCCCTCGCCCGGCCGTGTCCTCGCTTGGCACCACGCAGGCCGCCCCGTGCCCTCGCCAGCCCCGCTCCACGCCTCCCCTGCACATCCCCGTGCGCGTGGCAACCACGCCCGTCCGTGCGCCGGCGTCCTGCCGCGCCTCCGCTGCCCGTGCCCCGCTGGCTCCTCGAGCTGCGGCCGTGCCGCTCGCCGTCCCATCGTTTACCGGCGCCGCAACGCGCCTCGCGCCGCTGACCCGCCGTTGCCTTGCCACCCCCCCGCACTGGCCTCCCCCTGCCTCCTGCTGATGGCCATGGCTCGGCTATGCCCGCGCCTTGGCCGTGCTGGCGGCGAGCCCCGCCACCGCACCTGCTCGCGCTCGCGCACCCCGTAGCGCTCGCCGCCGCCTCCGCTCCATATTACCTCCCGTGGCGCCACCCGGAGTTGCCCTCCTGCCGCCGCCGGTGGCAGGCTGCACCGGCCGCGCCCCTCGGCCTTGCTCCTGCCGCGCCTCGCTCCTGGGCGGGCTGCGGCTTCGCCCGTAGCCGCGCCCGCACGCCCGACCCGCTATGGCCCCTCTGGGCCTATGACAAGGGGTCCCACCCCACAAAACGTTTCCAAAAAAAGGGATTTAAAAAAATAACTAAATTAATTAAGTTAATTAATTAAGTTAATTAATACTAGTTAATTAATCTAATTAATCTGTTAGTTTAATTAAATATTAGTTTGTTTAGCCTAAACCCTAATTAAGTCTAAACAGTGTATGACAGGTGGGTCCCACTGGACCCTCTGGTCAGGTTGACCAGTCAACCCTGTTGACTGCTGACGTCAGCATGACCTCATGCTGATGTCGTAAATCCATTTTCGAGTTAAATTAAATAATTAATTAAATTCTAGAAATTAATAAAATCTTTAGAAAATCATATCTTTTAATCCGTAACTCGGATTAAATTAATTTCAACATGAAAGTTGCTCAGAACGACGAGACGAACCCGGATACGCAGCCCGTTCGTCCGCCGTGCAACCCTAACCTATCGAACTCGCAACTTTTCCCCTCCGGCTCCTCTGCCCGAAAACGCGAAACACCGGGGATACTTTCCCGGATGTTTCCCCCCTTCACCGGTATCACCTCATACCGCGTTAGGGCACCCCTAGCACCGATACTTGTCATGTCATGCATCGCTATGCGTCTGTTTGCTTAAATATTTATTGTTTCCTCCCCCTCTTCTCTCACTAGAAACCGAGACCGACGCTGCTGCTACCCAGTACGACTACGGAGTGGACGACCCCTCTCTCTTGCCAGAGCAACCAGGCAAGCCCCCCCCCTTGATCACTAGATATCGCCTACTATCCTCCATACTTCTTGCATTAGAGTAGTGTAGCATGTTACTGCTTTCCGTTAATCCTATCCTGATGCATAGCCTGTCCTTGCTACTACTGTTGTTACATTTACCTGCAATCCTAATGCTTAGTATAGGATGCTAGTGTTCCATCAGTGGCCCTACACTCTTGTCCGTCTTCCATGCTATGCTACTGGGCCGTGATCACTTCGGGAGTTGATCACGGGCATATACTATATACTTTACACTGTTACATTACCTATTGTACTGTTCGGAGTTGGGGGCTGAAGGGGCAGGTGGCTCCATTCCGGTAGAGGTGGGCCTGGGTTCCCGACGGCCCCCGACTGTTACTTTGTGGCGGAGCGATAGGGCAGGTTGAGAGCACCTAGGAGAGAGGTGGGCCTGGCCCTGGTCGGCGTTCGCGGATACTTAACACGTTTAACAAGATCTTGGTATTTGATCTGAGTCTGGCCACTGGCTTATACGCACTAACCATCTACGCGGGGACAGTTATGGGCACTCGACGTCATGGTATCGGCCGAAGCCTTCGTGACGTCAGCGACTGAGCGGCGCGCGCCGGGTTGGACTGGAACGCCTACTCTTGTATAAGGGAGGCTAGGTCTGCTCACCGCCGCGTACGCAACGTGCAGGTGTGCAATGGGCAATGGGCCCAGACCCCTGCGCCATAAGATTTAGACCGGCGTGCTGACATCTCTGTTGTGCCTAGCTAGGGCTGCGACGTGTTGTTCTTCTGAGGCCGGGCATGACCAAGGAAAGTGTGTCCGGCCAAATGGGATCGAGCGTGTTGGGTTATGTGGTGCACCCCTGCAGGGAAGTTAATCTATTCGAATAGCCGTGATCTTCGGTAACAGGACGACTTGGAGTTGTACCTTGACCTTATGACAACTAGAACCGGATACTTAATAAAACACACCCTTCCAAGTGCCAGATACAACCAGTGATCGCTCTCTCACAGGGCGACGAGGGGAGGATCATCGGTTAGGATTATTCTACACGATGCTAGTTGGTGAACTTACCATCTACTCTCTTCTCCTGCTGCAAGATGGAGGTTACCAGAAGCGTAGTCTTCGAAAGGATTAGCTATTTTCCCCCTTATCCCGGCATTCTGCAGTTCAGTCCACTTATGATACCCTTATTGCATTTGATACCAATGCATACATATGTAGTGTAGCTCCTTGCTTGCGAGTACTTTGGATGAGTACTCACGGTTGCTTTTCTCCCCCCTTTTCCCCTTTGCTATACCCGATTGCTGCGACCAGACGATGGAACCCAGGAGCCATACGCCACTGTCGATGACGACTACTACTACTCAGGAGGTGCCTACTACTACGTGCAGCCCGTTGACGACGACCAGGAGTAGTTTAGGAGGATCCCAGGCAGGAGGCCTACGCCTCTTTCGATCTGTATCCCAGTTTGTGTTAGCCTTCTTAAGGCAAACTTGTTTAACTTATGTATGTACTCAGATATTGTTGCTTCTGCTGACTCGTCTATGATTGAGCTCTTGTATTCGAGCCCTCGAGGCCCCTGGCTTGTAATATGATGCTTGTATGACTTATTTTATTTGTAGAGTTGTGTTGTGATATCTTCCTGTGAGTCCCTGATCTTGATCATACACGTTTGCGTGTATGATTAGTGTACGGTCAAAACGGGGGTGTCACAATAGGAGAAGACCATAATTAAATTGTTGAAGTGGCTCTTATCTGCATAAATGTTGATCTGACAAAATAGCCCATATTGCCTTGTCTTCTCATGTTTATTGAATGCTTGCAGATTCCAGCTTAGTCCAATGCACGTGCACTATTAGTATTATTCACACTATTCGGTCGTGCAAGTGAAAGGCAATTATGATGATATATGATGGACTGATTGAGATGAGAAAAGCTGGTATGAACTCGACCTCTTTTCTTTTTGTAAATATGAGTAGTTCATCGTTCCTGATTAAGCCTATTATGAATAAACATGTTTGCAATGACAACTAGAGATCATAGTTTATTGTGCCATGCTTGATTAGCTATGAGTTATAATGGTTTACCTTGCGTGCCAACATGCTATTGAAATGGTTATGATGTGGTATGATAGGGTGGTATCCTCCTTTGAATGATTTAAGTGACTTGACTTGGCACATGTTCACGCATGTAGTTGAAACAAAATCAACATAGCCTTCACGATATTTATGTTCATGGTGGCACTACTAGGAAAAGGGCTATAGATGGAATTGACACTAATGGGGCACCAGAGATGTGGTGCGCCATTACTATATACTAATGGCGCACCATGTGTTGGTGCGCCATTAGTGTCCAAATACTAATGGCGCACCACATCCACGATGCGCCATTAGTAAAAAAACTTTTTTAATTTTTTTTTTCAAAACTACTAATGGCGCACCGTGGGAGTGGTGCACCATTACTAGTTGAACTAGTAATGGCGCACCACTCCCACGGTGCGCCATTAGTGAATTCTTTTTTATTTTTTTCAAAACTACTAATGGTGCACCGTTGGAGTGGTGCGCCATTACTAGTTGAACTAGTAATGGTGCACCACTCCCACGGATGCGCCATTAATAACTTGGCCACCACTTCCACCGAATGCACCCTCCTGGACCGCCTTTTCAGTTTAAAAAAATAAACAAAAATGATGGAAATGTCAAAAAATAAAAGAAAATAAGTTTCCATGTGATATGTGGTCTAGTTGTTGTGAAAATTTACAAATATGAATTTCGACTTGACTTGCGAAATCTCTCGAGAATTTGTAAAATGGGCATAACTTTTGCGTATGAACTCGGATGAAAAAGTTATATCCGAATTCAAGCAGAAGCTTCTGTCGTACCCTTTACATGAGGATTCTTCCGCAGAAGAACAACTCATATTCGCCTTGTCACAGGGCGCCGAGCACAACCTGATGACCTATGAGGCGTACGATATGAACGGCTACACATTCTACACCAAGGACAAGGACATGAAGAGCAATGGTTATCAGAACTCCAGGGTAACGATGGAATCCTACACCGGTAATGACAAGGACAGATACTACGGAAGGATCGAGGAGATCTCGGAGCTGAGCTACGCTGGAGAGAAGGTCCTGATGTTCCGTGTCAGATGGTCCAAGAGCGTCCTAAAAGAAGACCGGTATTTCACAACCATGGTTATACCCGAAGCCAAATCCAAGACCGCGGGCGCAAACGTCACCACGAAAAATGAGCCATGGGTACTGGCTTCCCAAGTGGACCAATGCTTCTTCATTACCGACCCGTCAAAGCCCAGTCGTGTTGTCGTGAGGAGAGGCAAAAGGAAGATCATCGGAATGGATGGAGTAGCCAATGAGCAAGACTTCGACAAGTACGGTGACCCGAAGATCGAACATGATGACGACGATGATGTAGCAACATACACCACAAGAAGAAGCAGGACCACCCTACCTAAAGGACATTCGTTCCACAGAAGAACTCCATTTGCGAAAAAGAAGGGCAAGAAGATTATGAACAGATAGCTAGCTAAGATCGACTGTATTTAAATCGTAGTCTTCATTTCTCGGTTGTAATTCATGGGCACTTTTTGATATCATGAATATTTTTAAATTTCATGGGCACTTTTTGAATTCATGAATATTTTTTCAAATTTGATGATATTTTTTCATATTCAATATGATAAAATATTGAATATTCATGAGGACACTCGATCTCGATCCCCCTCCATCTCAATCTCGATTCCCCCTCCATCTCGATCTCGATCCCACCCGCACACTCCCCCGCTAGCTCCATCGCCGCCGACGACCCACCGCACCCTCCCCCGCTCCACCACCGCCGCTGCCGACCCCCCGCACCCTCCCCCGCTCCACCACCACCGACGAGCACCCCCCGCACCCTCCCCCGCTCCCCGGTGAGCTCCGCCTCCTCTCCCCTCTTCATTTTTTAAAAAATAATAATAAAAAAGTGTAGACTACAATTGTTGTTAAACAACAATTATTACTGTTTTTATAAAAAATATTACTGTTTCATATTCATATTCATTTTCTAAAAAATTATTACATGCAACAAAAAAAATTACTTATGGCGCACCTCTGGCTGGTGCGCCTTTGCTATATATAAAAAAAGATTACTAATGGCGCACCTCTGCCTGGTGCGCCATTGCTATGTAAAAAAAAGATTACTAATGGCGCACCTCTGCCTGGTGCGCCATTGCTATGTAAAAAAAGATTACTAATGGCGCACCGACCGCGGGAGCGCCATTGCTATGTAAAAAAAAGATTACTAATGGCGCACCGACCGCGGGTGCGCCATTAGTAAGATTCCCCCCTAGCTAATTCCCTCTCTCTCGCCAGATCCCCTTCCTCCCTCTCCCTCGCCCCCTAGCTAATTCCCCCTGCTGCCCCGACCCACGCCGCCGCCGTCTCCGCGCCTCCATCTACGTCGCCGCCCCCACGCTGCGGCCGCCCCCGCGCCTCCGTCTCCGTCGCCGCCCCCGTGCCTCCTCGGACGCCCTCGGACGCCCGCCGATTTCCTCCGCCTCGGCCACCATCGCCACCGCTCGACGCCGAATTCGCGCCGCCTCGACTAGCTCCGGCTACCCCGAGTCGCCCTCGACCTCCCAAGTGAGCACCCGAGCCGCTTCCCCCTCTTCCCCCTCTTGATTTCCTTCTCATGTGTTCTAGGGTTAGGGGTTGGAGAATTTTGGACAAGAAAAGGGGTTGGAGAATTAAGTAGCTAGGGTTGGGGAATTAAGTAGCTAAGGAGATTATGTTTAGAGCATCAATGATGGGTGTTGATATACCTCTGGATAATTTTGATTTTATTCATGTTCTCAAGGAATTGGAATTATCCAGGGAACAAATTAGTAAGAAAATTGAACACTGTTTAGATATTCATAACTCGAATGGAAATGTCACCTCCCTGTGTCTAAGTTGGCATGATACTGTAGTGGAAGAGGAGGAGAAATTTACTGTTGTTTCTAGAAGAGAGAAAAAGTCTCCTACTAAGAGAAATGTCACTATTTCTTCTCTTACCTCCTCTTCTATACCTTGTACTAGAGGTCAGCAAAAGAATATCAGTTCTACTTTGCCCCCTAGTAGATCTGGATACTATTTCTGTTAGGGGATGGTGTTATATTAAGATGCGTATATTGTTATGTTACGCAAATTGTATCATCTTGCCACTTAAGTCAGCCTTCCCTTTAAGCAGAAAATTCAGTTAGGAGCTACTGTTAGGAGCTACTGTCAAAAACTTGAGCTACTGTCAAAAACTTGAGCTACTGTCAAAAAAATCAGTTAGGTACAGTCAGCATCATGTAAGAAAATGGCCATAACGTGCCCTGATAATGATGTATTTTGTCATAAAAATATATAGTGAACTGCCATGATAATGACATGCTGCTAGTAGTTACTTCCACCATGAGTTTCATTAACAGCAAGTCAATTTTGTTTATAGTTGACAGTAAGTGTGTGGTTTGAAAATCAAATAGAAATGTTTTCTTAACTCAGAAGCCTGTTACTGCACCTGTACTGCACATTACAAAGTCTCCTAGTACTTAACCCACCCAAGCTATGAGGCAAAAATTTCAGTTAACTGTTATGGACAATTGTCAATTTTCTGTAATGATGACGGAACATTATAAAGCATTGTACTCCAGTGTATATGAAGGATACAAAAAATTTAGCAACTTCTCTGATTTTATAAAGTTGTTCTTATATGGGTGAAACTTCACTTGTTTTTAGGCTAGTGCAGGGTGTTGCTTTATTCTGTCATCATTTGTAACTATGTCACAAATAAATTGTTCCTTCTTCTGTATTTGAAGTAATGACTGTTCATAAGCTGAGGCATGGATTAAGTTGTTTCTTTGCTGTACCATTATATCTGGATGATTTTTTGTTTGGTGACCTATTATATCTGGAATGGAAGCTCACATAAGTTGAGCTGATTTTTTTCCATATGAAAGCAGAGGACCATATGGTCTGTGGCTGGGTTTTGTCTCCGACCATTGTGTCGTGATGGATTTGCAGGTACCCCGAGAGGCCCTTGAGTCTGCCGGAATGTCGATTAACTTCCGTTCCGGCAAATTCGGGTACTCCATATGTCCTATTTTCAGCAAAGGTCATGCTGAAATTTTCCATAAATTTTAGCATGACTTTGCTAAAAATAGGACATATGGGGTACTTGCGACTAATGCATGGGCCGGGGTATCGTAGTACTTAGTTAAGTAGGATCAACTACCCCGCCATTCTTGCCGCATTAAACCATAGGTGGCAGTAGAGCCAAGTGATTAGGCCCAACTTAGAATTCTCCTTAGCATCGATAAACCCTAGATGATAAACCCAATATAGGTCACAATAGAGCCAAGTGATTAGTGCCAAGTGATTAGGCCCAACCTAGGGTGCCTCGGCACCGATAAACCCTAAATGATGAAAACTTAACTTGGCTTCTATAGGGTGCCTCGGTGTCGATGATAACCTAAATGATGTACGCTTAGGCTTTTAGGGTGCCTCGGCGTCGACAAAACCTAAATGATGAAAGCTTAGGCTTTTAGGGTGCCTCGACGTCGACAAACCTTAAATGATTAAACCTTGGCTTTTAGGGTGCCTCGGTGTCGATAAGAACCTAAATGATGAAAGCTTAGGCTTTTAGGGTGCCTCAGCGTCGACAACCCCTAAATGATAAAAGCTTAGCTTTTAGGATGCCTCGGTGTCGACAAACCCTAAATGATGTAGTTTTGAATTATGAACGTAGGATATGTCATCATCATCATCGGACGACGAAAGTCTCCCGGCGGAGTGCGACTGGTGCCACGACGATCGAGGTCTGTGCGACATGCCTCACCTAGACGATGATCGGCGCTTCAGCATTAAGCTCGAGGAGACCTTCGAAGTTGAAACGGTACACAACGACGACAAGTGTTATTTTCATAATTAAGCATGACTTCAACTATTTCAACATGTAATTTTCATCTTTTACAATTCGAGTATAGCTTATCCCATGCCATGCAAGACGCTATGTCTTGGAGAGGATGTATTTTCAAGACCATGAAATTTCTGAAACAAAGGAAATTCACCTAAGGACTCATCACAATGTGGACTTTGAAGTAAATCTATATAATTCTGAGAGCGTAACCCATTTTGGTTGCAAAAATTGGGAAGCATTTTGCAACATGTATGGTTTTGATGAGGGTATGCTTATCACCATGGATCTTGGTAATCCTGACATCAACCAAGACAATATGGACATTTGGGTCCTTGTTGATACGCCTCCAGTTCTACCGCTATGTGAGTTTCTCAAACATAGTTATTAGCTAATTTATATTGTTTATTACAAAATAGTTGACAGCTTATTTCCGTTGACAGCTTATTTTTATTGTTCAAAGAATGTGCGGGAGATGGTAGACAAAACCCACTACACCGATGGCTCTGAATTAACAACTTACAAGGAGAAAAATCATCTAGTCGGATTTTGTAGTGACATTGAGAATTACATTATCCACAATCAAACTCCTCAACATTATGGTAAATACGTGCCACTAGTGCATGTGTTCAACTACGGTAACTACCATGGAGATACCCTGGTAAGATTTTTACTATTACGACATCCGTGCATCTTTTGCATACTTCTAAAACTAGTACATCATTTCTAACTATGAAGTTATTACTATGTTTTTCAACAGATAATCCCAGAGAATTGTGTGCCACATACTATGTATCAGAAAGGTAGTCTTAATGTTTTGAACATACAGCCAGGTCGTCCTATGAATCTCAACTGTCCATACGAGATTTCTAAAAGAAGTGGAGACATGAAAATCAAAGGATGGAAAAAATGTATGGACAGTCGTAAGGAGCTTCTTGGAAGCAAAAGGAAGCGAAGCGCAAGAATTGGAGACAGGATGTTCTCCATTCTCCATAATGGAGAGTCAGGGTCTATATTGTTTTATGCTATTTTAGCTTAAATAGGGTATTTAGGTCCTGCCTAATACTGATGATCATGTGCTAAGAACAATTAAGTAGGGTTGGTTCGATGACTATCAAGATGATGATCGTATGAATTGTTATGAATAACGAGTAGAAGTTGTATGATGATGATTAGTAGGACTTGTTAGGATTAGTATTACTTCCGACAAACTCGATACTCGCGGTCTCGAGACTTGCAATGTTTTATCTTTGTTCGGTCTTTTGAATTCGGAGACTAATATGATAAATTGTATTCGGAGACTAATCTTCTATTGTATTCGATGAATCTGTTGTTGCTGTGTGCTACTGTCTATATTCTGTCAAATAATATATTTTGTAACATGTGCAAAAATTAGAAAAGTAAAAAAACTAATATTCATACTAATGGCGCATCACTACAGAGTGCGCCATTAGTATGCCAAGTATACTAATGGCGCATCCATCCGCAGTGCGCCATTAGTGTGCCAAAGCACATGGTTAAATATGGCCCTGGGAGGCATACTAATGGTGCATGGTGTTATATACTAATGGCGCACTGGGTGGTGCACCATTAGTAATAAATACTAGTGGCGTGATACTAATGGCGCACCAGTGATGCGCCATTAGTAGGCAAAACTGGTGCGCCATTAGTAGGCCTTTTCCTAGTAGTGTGGATTATATCCTACTCATGCTTTCATTCGGTGTTGATTAATTTTAATGCAAGTTCATGTTTGTTGTCGCTCTCTAGCTAGTCGCTTCCTAGTCTTTTGCTAGCCTTCACCTGTACTAAGCGGGAATACTGCTTGTGCATCCAAACTCCATAAAACCCAAAGTTATTCCATATGAGTCCACCATACCTACCTATATACGGTATCTACCTGCCGTTCCAAGTAAATTTGTATGTGCCAAACTCTAAACCTTCAAATAAATATCATGTTTTGTATGCTCGAATAGCTCATGTATCAACTAGGGTTGTCTGTATCTTCCATGTTAGGCGGGTTATTCTCAAGAGGAGTGGACTACGCTCCTCACTCACGAGATAAATGGCTGGTCACCGGGATGCCCAGTCCCATGCTTTATGCAAACTAAATCAAAATAATTGCAAACAAAAATTTCCCTGGGACTCTTGTTAGTTGGAGGCACTCGTTGTTTCGAGCAAGCCATGGATTGATGCTTGTTGGTGGAAGGGGGAGTATAAACTTTACCATTCTGTTTGGGAACTGCCTATAATGTGTGTAGCATGGAAGATATCGCCATCTCTTGGTTGTTATGTTGACAATGAAAGTATACCGCTCAAATTATTATTCACCTCTGTTTCAAAACCGAGCTCTGGCACCTCTACAAATCCCTGCTTCCCTCTGCGAAGGGCCTATCTATTTACTTTTATGCTGAGTCATCAGCCTCTTATTAAAAAGCACCAGTTGGAGAGCACCGCTGTCATTTGCATTCATTATTGTTAGTTTACATTGAGTGTGACTTGACTATATCTCTTTTACCATGAATTACAATGTCTAGTCAGTCCTTGGTCTTTAAAGGTGCTCTGCATTTATGTTTTGCGGTCTCAAAAAGGGCTAGCGAGATACCATCTTGTTATATCATATTATGATTGTTTTGAGAAAGTGTTGTCATCTGAGATTTATTATTATTGCTCGCTAGTTGATTATGCTATTGATATGAGTAAACTTGAGACCTATGCGTTATTGTGAATGTGGTTAGTTATAATCTTTGCTGAAAACTTGAATGCTGGCTTTACATATTTACAACAACAAGAGCAAACAGTGTTTGTAAAAGTTTTTCTTTATCACTTTCAGTTTGTCAACTGAATTGCTTGAGGACAAGCAAAGGTTTAAGCTTAGGGGAGTTGATACGTCTCCAATGTATCTATTTTTCCAAATACTTTTGCCCTTGTTTTGGACTCTAACTTGCATGATTTGAATGGAACTAACCCAGACTGAAGCTGTTTTCAGCAGAATAACCATGGTGCTATTTATATGCAGAAAGAAACATTCTCAGAATGACCTGAAACTACATGGAGCCACTTTCCAGAAAATATGAAAAATACCTGCAAAAGATGAAGGTCGGGGGGCCACCACCTCTCCACTATGTTCTGAGATTGATGTTGCTATGACTTTGCTATGCTTAATGCTTGTCACTAGGGCTCGAGTGCCATGATTTCAGATCTGAACATATTATGTTTTCATCAATATATGAGTGTTCTTGATCCTATCTTGCAAGTCTATATTCACCTATTATGTGTTATGATCCGTTTACCCCGAAGTGACAATAATCGGGATACTTACCGGTGATGACCGTAGTTTGAGGAGTTCATGTATTCACTATGTGTTAATGCTTTGTTCCGGTACTCTATTAAAAGGAGGCCTTAATATCCCTTAGTTTCCGTAAGGACCTCGCTGCCATGGGAGGGTAGGACAAAAGATGTCATGCAAGTTCTTTTCCATAAGCACGTACGACTATATTCGGAATACATGCCTACATTATATCGATGAACTGGAGCTAGTTCTGTGTCACCCTAGGTTATGACTGTTACATGATGAACCGCATCCGGCATAATTCTCGATCACTGATCCATTGCCTACGAGCTTTCCATATATTGTTCTTCGCTTATTTACTTTCCTGTTGCTATTGCTATCATCACTACAAAATACCAAAAACGTTACTTTTACCAATGTTACCTTTTGCTACCGTTATCACTACTATCATATTACTTTGCTACTAAACACTTGGCTGTAGATATTAAGTTTCCAGGTGTGGTTGAATTGACAACTCAGCTGCTAATACTTGAGAATATTCTTTGGCTCCCCTTGTGTCGAATCAATAAATTTGGGTTGAATACTTTACCCTCGAAAACTGTTGCGATCCCCTATACTTGTGGGTTATCAAGAGGCCATCACGGGAGTGGGCAAAGCCGCAACATCTGAAGGTACCTGCTGAAATGGAAAAACCATCTCATCAAAGTAAACATGTCGTGAAGTGATCACCCGATGTGAGATAGGATCATGGTAGTGGTAGCCTTTGGTGTTGGGAGGGTAGCCGAGAAAGATGCAGGCCACAAACCGAGGGCGAGCTTATGAGGAGCAGTGGAAGAGATGCTGGGGTAGCACAGGCAACCGAAAATGCGAAGCTCAGCATAGGAAGGTGGCGTGCCAAACAAGAGGTGATGAGGTGCAAAATTCCCGCGAGGGCAACAAGGACGAATGTTAATGAGTAGTGATGCAGTGGCGAACGCGACGGGCCAAAAATGTGGTGGCACGTTGGCGTGAAAGAGGAGGGTGCGAACGCAATCATTGAGAGTGCGAAGCACACGCTCAGCGCGGCCGTTTTGTCGCGAAGTGTACGAGAAAGTGAGACGAAAGATCGTGCCGTCTGAGGCGAGAAGGTTGTGGATCGCTAGGTTATCGAACTCCTTCCCGTTGTCTGTTTGCAATGCATGAATGGGACGTCCAAACTGCATGGAGACATAGGAGTAAAAAGCAGTGAGAGTGGCAATAGAGTCTGACTTTCACCGCAATGGGAAGGTCCACACATAGTGCGAAAAATTATCAAGTATGACTAGGTAATAAAGATAGCCCGTGTTACTTGCAACAGGATAGGTCCAAACATCACTATGAATTAACTCAAATGGGTATGATGCAACATGCGAGGAAGTGCTAAAAGGAAGACGAACATGTTTGTCGAGATGACAGGCATGATAGGTGTGGTCGTCGATCTTATTACACGTGAATGAAAAACTCCGGAAAATATGACGAAGGGTGGCGGTGTTGGGATGACCGAGACAAGCGTGCCAAAGGTCCACTCCGGCGGAAAGCGCCATGGGTGCAGCGACGGAGGAGGTAGAGGAGTGGACCGGGTAGAGCTCGCCGGGGCTGTCACATCGGTGGAGCACCATCCGGGTACGGGCATCCTTAACAGAAAAGCCAAACATGTCAAATTCAATGGTAACAGGATTTTCACGTGTAAGAGAACGAATGGAAACAAGATTTTTAATGATGTCAAGAGAGACAAGCACATTAGAAAGATATAATGGCATGGAGTTAGAAGGAAAAGCAGCATGGCCGACATGAGTAATAGGCATGGAAGAACCGTCACCCATGGTAATGTAAGCAGTGGTGTGAACGGGGTGAGAGGCAAGAAGGTTACCGGGGTTGGCAGCCATGTGAGCCATAGCTCCGGTGTCCATATACCAATCACCACCGCCAGTGTACTGCTATGGCGTGGGGGCGGTGTGGAGGGCCGCGAGGAGTGCGGGGTCCCAAGGTGCCGGTGAGAGAGCCGGGGCGGACGGCACCGGTTGAGGTGGGGGCGCCACAAACCCACCGGCGGGAGGCAGCCCATAGACCGCAAAGGGGACGTAGAGTGGCACGGGCTGGTACGCCTGAGGAGCCGCGTGAAGCACCTGATGAGCGGCTGGGCGGGCGCCGAAGAGACCCGGAGCGGGGGCACACGGTATAGGCATGGAATATCCGTGCACAACCCCCGCGGCGCTGCTGCTGCTGCTCGGCAGGAGGCGGCGGAGGAGCCGGCTGCGGCTGCGGGTAGGGGAACCCGGGTGGCGGCAACGTCGAGAAGGGCCCGGGGCAAGCCTCGGGGGGGCGGAGGGCGGCGCACCGCCGCGAGTACCGGCGGTGTGGGTGGCCCGGGCACGTGACATCCGCATCCACTTATCCTCCAACTTCAGGTAGGCGACGATCTTGGGGAACATCGGGTTGGTGATGAGGGGGATTTTGGAGGTGGTGTTCCCGAATTCGTCGCTCAGGCCGGCAATGAGGGTGCTGAGGAGGAGCTCGTCGGAGACCTTCTCACCAAGGTCATGGAGCTCGTCAACAAGCTTCTTGAGGCGTATGCAATAATCATCGACAGACAAGTCAAGCTGCTGGCACCCAAAAAACTCGCCGTGCAAGAAAACCTTGCGTTGGAGCGCGTTGTCGGTGAAGAGGCCATTGAGCTTGGTCCAAACGGTGTGAGCATCATCGTCGGCGGAGACCACCGTGTGGAAGAGGTCCTTCGAGATGGTGGTGTAGAACCAACGAATGAGGGTGGCGTCGATGGACATCCACTCCTCATCGTCCTCCATGAAGCGGGAATCCACGGTGCCATCGATGTGATCCCGGATGTTGTACTCCCGGAACACAAGGGAGAAGTATGTCTTCCATGCATAGTAGGTGGAGGTGAGGTGGTCGAGGACGACGGGAACCCGAGCGAGGATGTTGAGGTCGCGGATGACGACGGGATCGGGGCCTTCGAACGGATTGGTGCGGCGGCTGTGGGTGGTGCTGGAGGAGCCAGGGGAGGCCATGGGGAGACGAGGGCGGTGGCATCACGCGAGAAGTGGCGCGGCGGATGGGAGGCGGCGCGGCGGGTGGGGGGGCGGAAGCAGGGCGGCGGTCACGGCGGCGACGGCGGCGGGGGGTGGCGGCGGCGGTGGTGTTGGGCGGCGGTGATGAGATCGTGGCGGCACATGGTTAGGGTTGGGACCTTAGGTATGATACCATATTGGAAACGAGAGTTTGGCAATGCTTCACGATGTATTGATCGGTGCAAAGCGCACGTATATATGGAGTACAAGGTAGGCCACAACCTCAACTATACAGTGACTAGGAGGTGGGCTAGACTATACAATATACATGCACAAAACCATATATTCAACAGTGCGGACGCCGAGGGGGGCTTAAGTAGGCGTGACGCGGCTAGCTGGCTCATCATCGTGGCCATGGCACGGTGAAAAGCAGAGGAAGGGGAAGGAGAAAGGAGACGGGTGTGGCTGCGGCTCTCGCTGACGTGTGGGACCGACGTGTCCACGTGGTTCGAGTGAGAGAGAGGTGTGTGCAATGCTCGGGTGAGAATAGGAGCGAGGGAGAGGCGCGGGGTGGAGCTGGGCTGCAGGGCTCGGGTGAGTTGGGCCGGCCTGGAGTAAGGAGGCCTAGTTGGCTGCTGCTCTTTCTTTTGTTTTTTCCTCAAACAAAAATTGAAAAGAAAAGCACAGGGGGTATTGGCTAGGAGTTTGAGGACAACGAAATTATCCTCAAGCTCCTGGAACTCAGTACTATTTGGTAAAATTGGTTTGGACTATTTTAGAGGTGGAAAAATAAAACAAGTTTCAATAAAATTGAAACTTGGGCCATTTTTCAACCTGACCAAAACAACTTCAAAAGAGATGAAATTTGGCAGAGAGGTTTAGGACATGGTGATAGAATATTGAGGAAAAGTTGAACATTATTTGTGGCTAAATAATGTTTCTTGCCAAAATAAGAAAAGGGAGAGGTGGAGAGATGAGGAGGAGTAGTGATGATGGCATGACTTGAGGATGCACTTGAAACACATCAAGAACCCCACTATGCACAACACAACCAAGACTAGCAATGACCATGATGCAATATGAGATGACAAATGCAAAATTAAACCAAGCACAATGCAACATATGATGAGGCCATGATGCAACAATTAATGGCAAAAAGAAAAATGACAAGAAATGTCAAGACAATGCGATATGAAACAAGGCAAAACCAAAAATGAAACCAACAAGGAGGAAAACCACTTGGTATTGAACATGACAAGGTTGGATACATTGCCACATCTGGAAGTTTACATCTAGGGTGTTACAACTCTCCTCCACTACAAGAGGATCTCGTCCCGAGATCTAGGACTGAAAGAACTCTGGATATTCGGAACGGAGGTGATCCTCGCGCTCCCAAGTAGCTTCTCGGTCGGAATGGTGAGACCACTTAACTTTGAGGAATTTGATTGACTTGTTGCGAGTTTTTCGCTCGGTTTCTTCAAGAATGGTAAAGGAATTCTCATGATAAGACAAGTCTTCATGGAGGTCAATTTCTTCAAAGTTGATAGTGCGCTCGGGCATCTTGAAGCACTTGCGAAGCTGTGACACGTGAAACACATCGTGCACATTTGAGAAGTAGGAAGGGAGCTCAAGTTGATAGGCGAGGTCGCATATTTTGCCAATGATCTTGAAAGGACCCACATATCTTGGGAAAGCTTCCCTTTGATATCGAAGCATCAAGTGCCTTTCATGGGAGAGACGCGGAGATAGACATGGTCTCTGATCTCGAAAGCCAAGTCACGGTGCTTGCTATCATAGTAACTCTTCTGGCGCGATTGCGCGGCTTTGAGATTTTCAGGGATGACTTTACACATTTCTTCAGCTTCTGTGATCACGTCATTGCCAAGAAGTTGGCGTTCACCAGTCTCGGACCAATTGAGAGGAGTACGGCACTTTCTGCCATATAGAATTTCAAACGGGCCTTGCCCGAACTTGCTTGGTAGCTGTTGTTGTAGGATAACTCTTCATATGGGAGGCAATCTTCCCACTTCATACCAAAAGAGATGACACAAGCTTTGAGCATGTCTTCGAGGATTTGATTGACTCTATCGACTTGGCCACTTGTTTGAGGATGAAAGGTCGTGCTGAAATGAATATTTGTGCCCATGGCCTTGTGGAAAGAGTCCCAGAACTTGGAAGTGAAAATGCTTCCGTGGTCTGAATAGATCAATTGAGGAATTCCATGCAAGGAGGCAATTCTGGAGGTGTATAGCTCTGCCAACTGAGTTGCCGTGATAGATTCTTTGATTGGAAGGAAATGAGCCACTTTTGTGAGCTTGTCAATGACAACGAAGATAGCATCATTCCCATGCTTGGACTAGGGAAAGCCAGTGAGAAAGTCCATTTCGATATGATCAAACTTCCATTATGGAATAGCAAGAGGTTGGAGGATACCAGCTGGTCATTGATGTTCTTCTTTCACCCTTCGATAGACATCGCATTAATTCATGAATTAAGCAATATCTCGCTTCATTCAAGTCCACCAATATGACTGCTTGAGGACATGGTACATCTTCGAACTGCCTGGATGGATGGAAAGAAGAGAATTGTGCGCTTCATTCATAATGACCTTCCTTAGATCGCCCTTAGGCACCACTAGCCGGTCCTCGAAGAATAAGGTGTCTTTGTCATCAATGCGATAGCACCTGTATTTGGGAAGGCCCTTGGCAATACCATGTTTCACCTTCTTCACCATGGTATCAAGGAGTTGTGCCTCATGAATTTGGCCTGCCAAAGTTGGAGTGACTTGAAGGTTGGGAAGAAAACCTTGAGGAACAATTCAGAGGTTGAGCTTGCGAAAAGCTTCACAAAGATCAGGCTGGAATGGCTTGAGAATTAAGCTGTTTGCAATATGCATTTCTGCTCAAAGCATCTACAATCACATTAACCTTGCCTGGACTGTACTCAATGCTTGGATTGTACTCTTGAATCATTTCGACCCATCGAGTCTGCCGGAGGTTGAGGTTGGGTTGAGTGAAGATATATTTGAGGCTCTTGTGATCGGTGAAAATGTCCACTTTCCTTCCCAACAAGGGATGTCTCCATGTTATTAATGCATGGATAACTTCCACCAACTCAAGATAGTGAGTGGGGTAGTTCCTTTCATTTGTCTTCAGCTGACGGGAAGTGTAGGCCACAACTTTCTTCTCTTGCATTAACACAGCACCGAGACCTTGTAACGAGGCCTCACAGAAAACTTTGTATGGCTCGGACTCATCAGGAGGAGTTAGGATAGGAGATGTGATGAGTTTCTCTTCGAGAGTGTTTAAGGCAACGTCACACTCAGGAGTCCAGGAGTACTTGACATGCTTCTGGAGGAGGTTGGAAAGAGGCTTAGCAATTTTTGAGAAGTTCTCAACAAATCTTCGGCAATAGCTTGCAAGCCCAAGGAAACTGCGGATTTGCTTCACATTCCGAGGAGGCTCCCAATTGACAATTGCAGAAACCTTCTCCGGATTAATAGAAATTCCCTTGGCGGAGATGATGTGACCAAGGTAAAGAACTTCATCAAGCCAAAACTCACATTTCGAGAACTTTGCATAGAATTGGTACTCTCTGAGCTTGTCGAGCACCAATCGCAAATGCTTGGCATGATCCTTCTTATTCTTGGAGAAAAACAGGACGAATTCATTGGTGTAGGGGTTGAAGATGAAGTTCATCATACGAGAGAATGTTGGAGGGGCATTCGCAAGCCCGAAAGACATGACAGTATATTCATAAGAACCAAAGCTTGTTCTGAATGTTGTCTTTGTGATATCTTCTTCACGAATGTGAATCTAATGATACCCCATTCGGAGGTCAAGCTTGGAAAACACCTTTGCACCTTGGAGTTGCTCGAATAGCTCATTGATATTGGGAAGTGTGTATTTATTCTTGATTGTCTTCTTGTTCAAAGGGAGGTAATCGACACAAAGTTGGTTCGTGCCATCTTTCTTCTAGACAAAAAGAACACCACAACCCCAAGGAGATGAACTTGGTCTGATCAGACCCAGACGCTTGCTACCTCTTGAGCACTGCATTGGTTTTCCCTTGAAGAGGAAAGGGTGATGCAGCAAAGTAGTGTAAGTATTTCCCTCAGTTTTTGAGAACCAAGGTATCAATCCAGTAGCAGGCCACACGCAAGTCCCTCGTACCTACACAAACAAATAAGAACCTCGCAACCAACGCGATAAAGGGGTTGTCAAGCCCTTAACGGTCACTTACGAGAGTGAGATATGATAGAGATAATAATGATAAGGTAAATATTTTTGGTATTTTTATGATATAGATTGAAAGTAAAGATTGCAAAATAAAATAAATTGGAAACTCATATGATGGAAAATAGACCCGGGGGCCCTAGGTTTCACTAGTGGCTTCTCTCAAGATAGCATAAGTATTACGGTGGGTGAACAAATTACTGTCGAGCAATTGATAGAAAAGATAATAATTATGAGAATATCTAGCCATGATCATGTATATAGGCATCACGTCCGTGACAAGTAGACCGACCCCTGCCTGCATCTACTACTATTACTCCACACATCAACCGCTGTCCAGCATGCATCTAGAGTATTAAGTTCATAAGAACAGAGTAACGCCTTAAGCAAGATGACATGATGTAGAGGGATAAGCTCATGAAATATGATATAAAACCCATCTTTTTATCCTCGATGGCAACAATACAATACGTGTCGTTTCCCTTTCTGTCACTGGGATCGAGCACCGCAAGATTGAACCCAAAGCTAAGAACTTCTCCCATTGCAAGAAAGATCAATCTAGTAGGCCAAACCAAACTGATAATTCGAAGAGACTTGCAAAGATAACCAATCATGCATAAAAGATTTCAGAGAAGAATCAAATATTGTTCATAGATAGACTTGATCATAAACCTGCAATTCATCGGATCTCGACAAACACACCGCAAAAAGAGTTACATCGAATAGATCTCCAAGAAGATCAAGGAGAACTTTGTATTGAGATTCAAAGAGAGAGAAGAAGCCATCTAGCTAATAACTATGGACCCGAAGGTCTGGAGTAAACTACTCACACATCATCGGAGGGGCCATGGAGTTGATGTAGAGGCCCTCCGTGATCGTTGCCCCCTCCGGCGGAGCTCCGGAAAAGGCCCCAAGATGGGATCTCTTGGGTACATAAGGTTGCAGCGGTGGAAATAGGGTTTCGTGGTGCTCCTCGATGTTTTCAGGGTATATGAGTATATATAGGAGGAAGAAGTAGGTTGGTTGAGCCATGAGGGGCCCACGAGGGGGGAGGGTGTGCTTAGGGGGGTAGGCACGCCCCTACCTCGTAGACTCCTTGCCCGTTTATTAACATCCACTCCAAGTCCTCTGGATCATGTTTGTTCCAAAAATCATGTTCCTGAAGGTTTCATTCCGTTTGGATTCCGTTTGATATTCCTTTTCTGCGAAACACTGAAATAGGCAAAAAAAACAGCAATTTGCACTGGCCTTGGGTTAATAGGTTAGTCCCAAAAATAATATAAAAGTGTAAAATAAAGCCCATTAACATCCAAAACAGATAATATAATAGCACGGAACAATCAAAAATTATAGATACGTTGGAGACGTACAAGCATCCCAAGCTTAATTCATGCTCGTCCTTGAGTAGGTAAAATATAAAAACAGAATTTTTGATGTGGAATGCTACCTAACATAATTCTCAATGTAATTCTCTTTATTTTGGCATGAATATTCAGATCCGAAAGATTCAAGACAAAAGTCTAATATTGACATAAAAATAATAATACTTCAAGCATACTAACTAAGCAATTATGTCTTCTCAAAATAACATGGCAAAATAATGTTCATCCCTACAAAATCATATAGTTTGGTCATGCTCCATTTTCGTCACACAAGAACGCTCTCATCATGCACAACCCCGATGACAAGCCAAGCAATTGTTTCACACTTTAGTAATCTCAAACTTTTTTCAACTTTCATGCAATATATGAGCTTTAGCCATGGATATAGCACTATGGGTGGAATAGAATATGATGATGGGGGTTATGTGGAGAAGACAAAAAAGGAGAAAGTCTCACATTGATGCGGCTAATCAATGGGCTAGGGAGATTCCCATCAATTTATGTCAATGCAAGGAGTAGGGATTGCCATGCAGCGGATGCACTAGAGCTATAAATGTATGAAAGATGAACAAAAGAAACTAAGTGGGTGTGCGTCCAACTTGCTTGCTCACGAAGACCTAGGGCATTTGAGGAAGCCTATTTTTGGAATATACAAGCCAAGTTCTATAATGAAAAAATTCCCACTAGTATATGAAAGTGACAAAACAAGAGACTCTATCATAAAGATCATGGTGCTACTTTGAAGCACAAGTGTGGAAAAAAGGATAGTAGCATTGCCCTTTTTTTAGGCCTTCCTTTTTTTATTTTTCCTTTATCTCTTTTTTTTATTTGGGACAATGCTCTATTAATGATTATCATCACACTTCTATTTATTTACAACTCAATGATTACAACTTGATACTAGAACAAATTATGACTCTATATGAATGCCTCTGGCGGTGTACCGGGAAGGGCAATGAATCAAGAGTGACATGTATGAAAAATTATGAACGGTGGCTTTGCCACAAATATGATGTCAACTACATGATCATGCAAGGCAATATGACAATGATGATGTGCGTCATGATAAATGGAACGGTGGAAAGTTGCATGGCAATATATCTCAGAATGGCTATGGAAATGCTATAATAGGTAGGTATGGTGGCTGTTTTGAGGAAGATATGAGGAGGTTTATGTGTGACAGAGTGTATCATATCACGGGGGTTTGGATGCACTGGCGAAGTTTGCACCAACTCTCAGGGTGAGAAAGGGCAATGCACGGTACCGAAGAGGCTAGCAATGATGGAAGGGTGAGAGTGTGTATAATCCATGGACTCAACATTAGTCATAAAGAACTCACATACTTATTCTAAAAATCTACAAGTCATCAAAAACCAAGCATTATGCACACGCTCCTAGGGGGATAGATTGGTAGGAAAAGACCATCGCTCGTCCCCGACCGCCACTAATAAGGAAGACAATCAAATAACACCTCATGTTTCAAATTTGTTACACAACGGTCACCCTACGTGCATGCTATGGGACTTGCAAACTTCAACGCAAATATTTCTCAAATTCAAAACTAATCAACTAGCACACTCTAATATTACCACCTTTATATCACAAAAAATTATCAAGTATCAAACTTCTCCTAGTACTCAATGCACCATTTATGAAAGTTTTTATTATACCGATCTTGGATGCCTATCATATTAGGACTAAATTCACAACCAAAGCAAATTACCATGCTGTTCTAAGGGACTCTCAAAATAATATAAGTGAAGCATGAGATATCAATAATTTCTATAAAATAAAACCACCACCATGCTCTAAAAGATATAAGCGAAGCACTAGAGCAAAATTATCTAGCTCAAAAGGTATAAGTGAAGCACATAAAGTATTCTAATAAATTCCGATTCATGTGTGTCTCTCACAAAAGGTGTGTACAGAAAGGATGGTTTTGGTAAACTAAAAATCAAAGACTCAAATCATACAAGACACTCCAAGTAAAACACATATCATGTGGAGAATAAAAATATAGCTCCAAGTAAAGTTACCTATGGACGAAGACGAAAGAGGGGATGCCTTCCGGGGCATCCCCAAGCTTAGGCTTTTGGTTGTCCTTGGATTTTAACTTGGGGTGCCTTGGGCATCCCCAAGATTAGGCTCTTGCCTCTCCTTGTTCCATAATCCATCAAATCTTTACCCAAAACTTGAAAACTTCACAAAACAAAACTTAAAAGAAAATCTCGTCAGCTCCGTTAGTAAAAGAAAACAAACAACCACTTCAAGGTACTATAATGAACTCATTATTTATTTATATTGTTGTTAAACCTACTGTATTCCAACTTTTATATGGTTCATAAACTTTATTACTAGCCATAGATTCATCAAAATAAGCAAACAACACACGAAAAACCGAATCTGTCAAAAACAGAACAGTCTGTAGTAATATGTAGGTTTCGAATACTTCTGGAACCCCAAAAATTCTAAAATAAATTGCTGGATGTGAGGAATTTATCTATTAATAATCCGAAAAAATAATTAACAAAATATCACTCTCCAGTAAATAAATGGCAGCAAATCTCGTGAGCGCTAAAGTTTCTGTCTTTTACAGCAAGATCACAAAGACTTTCCCCAAGTCTTCCCAAAGGTTCTACTTGGCACAAACACTAATTAAAAGCATAAAACCACATATAAACAGAGGTTATATGAATTATTTATTACTAAAAATAACCAAAAAGCAATAAATAAAAATAAAATTGGGTTGCCACCCAACAAGCGCTATCATTTAACGTCCCTAGCTGGGCATAAAAGCAAGGATAGATCTAGGTATTGTCATCTTTGGTATGCAATCCATAAGTGGCCCTCATAATAGATTCGTAAGGTAATTTAATTTTTTTTCTAGGGAAGTGTTCCATGCCCTTCTTAATGGAAATTGGAATCTAATATTCCCTTCTTTCATATCAATAATTGCACCAATCGTTCTAAGGAAAGGTCTACCAAGAATAATAGGACATGAAGGATTGCAATCAAGATCAAGAATAATGAAATCTATGGGCACATAATTCCTATTTGCAACAATAAGAACATCATTAATTCTTCCCATGGGTTTCTTAATGGTGGAATCCGCAAGATGCAAGTTTAAAGAACAATCATCAAATTCACGGAAACCTAGCAAATCACACAAAGTTTTAGGAATAGTGGAAACACTAGCACCCAAATCACATAAAGCAAAGCATTCATGATCTTTAATTTTAATTTTAATAGTATGTTCCCACTCATCATAAAGTTTTCTTGGGATAGAAACTTCCAATTCAAGCTTTTCTTCATAAGATTGCATTAAAGCATCAACGATATGTTTAGTAAAAGCTTTATTTTGGCTATAAGCATGCGGAGAATTTAACACGGATTGCAACAAGGAAATACAATCTATCAAAGAGCAATTATCATAATTAAATTCCTTGAAATCCAAGATAGTGGGTTCATTGCTATGTAAAGTTTTGACCTCTCCAATCCCACTTTTATCAATTTTGCATCAAGATCTAAAAACTCCGAATCATTGGGACGCCTTCTAACTAAAGTTGACTCATCTCCAGTCCCATTATTATCAAGATTCATATTGCAAAACAAAGATTTAATAGGGGATACATCAATAACTTTTAGATCTTCACCATTATTATCATGGAAACTAGAAGAACACGCTTTCACAAAGCAATCTTTTTTAGCACGCATCCTAGCGGTTCTTTCTTTGCACTCATCAATGGAAATTCTCATAGATTTGAGGGACTCATTGATATCATGCTTAGGTGGAATAGATCTAAGTTTCAAAGAATCAACATCAAGAGAAAATCTATCCACGTTCCTAGCCAACTCATCAATCTTAGACAAATTTTCTTCAATCAAAGCATTGAAACTCTTTTGCGAACTAATACATTCTTTAATATTAGATTCAAAATCAGAGGGCATCTTATTATAATTTCCATAAGAAATGTTGTAGGAATTACCATAATTATTAGAGGAATTACTAGGAAACGTCCTAGGATTAAAATTACCTCTATACGGGTTATTACCAAAATTGTTCCTACCAACAAAATTCACATCCAAAGATTCATTATTATTCTCAATAAAAGTAGAAAAAGGAATATCATTAGGATCAGAAGAAACACTCTTATTAGCAAACAATTTCATAAGCTCATCCATCTTTCCACTTCAAACATTGATTTCTTCTATAGCATGCACCTTTTTATTAGTAAACTTTCAGTATGCCATTGAGAATAATTAACCATAATAGTATCTAGGAGTTTGGTAGGTTCTCCTAAAGTGATTTACATAAAAGTGCCTCCCGTGGCCGAATCTAAAAGATTTATAGAAGCAAAGTTCAATCCGGCATAAAATTTTTGTATAATCATCCAAAGATTCAAACCATGTGTAGAGCAATTACGTATCATTAATTTCATCCTCTCCCAAGCTTGTGCAACATGTTCATGATAAAGTTGCTTAAAATTCATAATATCGTTTCTAAGAGTGATGATCTTAGCGGGAGGAAAATACTTAGAGATAAAAGCATCTTTGCACTTATTCCATGAATCAATACTAATTTTAGGCAAGGACGAAAACCAAGTTTTAGCAAGATCTCTAAGCGAAAACGGGAATAGATTCAATTTAACAATATCATTATCCACATCTTTCTTCTTTTGCATATCACATAGATCAACAAAGTTGTTTAGATGGGTAGCAGCATCTTCACTAGGAAGGTCGGAAAACGGATCTTTCATGACAAGATTCAGCAAAGCAGCATTAATTTCACAAGATTCAGCATCGGTAAGAGGAGCAATCGGAGTGCTAATAAAATCACTATTGTTGGTATTGGAAAAATCACACAATTTAGTATTATCTTGAGCTATAGTGACAAGCAAGCAATCCAACACACGAGCGAATAAGAAATAAGCAAAAAGAGGTGAACTCGAGAAGAGAAGGTGAATGGAAAAAGAGGGCGAATAAAATGGCAAGGGTGAAGTGGGGGAGAGGAAAACGAGAGGCAAATGGCGAATAATGTAATGCGAGGGATAAGAGTTTGTGATGGGTACTTGGTATGTCTTGACTTGTGCGTAGACTCCCCGGCAACGGCGCCAGAAATCCTTCTTGCTACCTCTTGAGAACTGCGTTGGTTTTCCCTTGAAGAGGAAAGGGTGATGCATCAAAGTAGCCTAAGTATTTCCCTCAGTTTTTGAGAACCAAGGTATCAATCCAGTAGGAGGCCACACGCAAGTCCCTCATACCTACACAAACAAATAAGAACCTCGCAACCAACGCGATAAAGGGGAGTGATATCTGGTAGAGATAATAATGATAAGGTAAATATTTTTGGTATTTTTATGATATAGATTGAAAGTAAAGATTGAAAAATAAAATAGATTGGAAACTTATTTTCACTAGAGGCTTCTCTCAAGATAGCATAAGTATTACGGTGGGTGAACAAATTACTGTCGAGCAATTGATAGAAAAGTGAATAATTATGAGAATATCTAGGCATGATCATGTATATAGGCATCACGTCCATGACAAGTAGACCGACTCCTGCCTGCATCTACTACTATTATTCCATACATCGACCACTATCCAGCATGCATCTTGAGTATTAAGTTCATAAGAACAGAGTAACGCCTTAAGCAAGATGACATGATGTAGAGGGATAAACTCATGCAATATGATGAAAACCCCATCTTGTTATACTCGATGGCAACAATACAATACGTACCTTGCTGCCCCTACTGTCACTGGGAAAGGACATCGCAAGATTGAACCCAAAGCTAAGCACTTCTCCCATTGCAAGAAAGATCAATCTAGTAGGGCAAACCAAACTGATAATTCGAAGAGACTTGCGAAGATAACCAATCATGCATAAAAGATTTCAGAGAAGAATCAAATATTGTTCATAGATAGACTTGATCATAAACCCACAATTCATCGGATCTCGACAAACACACCGCAATAAGAGTTACATCGAATAGATCTCCAAGAAGATCGAGGAGAACTTTGTATTGAGATTCAAAGAGAGAGAAGAAGCCATCTAGCTAATAACTATGGACTCGAAGGTCTGAAGTAAACTACTCACACATCATCGGAGGGGCCATGTAGTTGATGTAGAGGCCCTCCGTGATCGTTGCCCCCTCCGGCGGAGCTCCGAAAAAGGCCCCAAGATGGGATCTCTTGGGTACAGAAGGTTGCGGCTGTGGAAATAGGGTTTCGTGGTGCTCCTCGATGTTTTCAGTGTATATGAGTATATATAGGAGGAAGAAGTAAGTCGGTTGAGCCACGAGGGGGAGGGCGCGCCCCCCTGCCTCGTGGACTCCTCTCTGTTTCTTGACGTTCACTCCAAGTCCTCTGGATCACGTTTGTTCCAAAAATAATGTTCCCGAAGGTTTCATTCCGTTTGGATTCTGTTTGATATTCCTTTTCTGCGAAACACTGAAATAGGCAGAGAAACAACAATTTGCACTGGGCCTTGGGTTAATAGGTTAGTCCCAAAAATAATATAAAAGTGTAAAATAAAGCCCATTAACATCCAAAATAGATAATATAATAGCATGGAATAATAAAAAATTATAGATACACTGGGGACGTATCAACGCTCTTGTTCATCGAGCTGTTTCTTCAATTCTTTCAGCTCTTTTGGCCCAAGCTTGTATGGGCGCTTGCAAATGGGTTCTGTACCGGGCTCAAGATCAATAACGAACTTGACTGGCCGGTGAGGAGGCATACCCAGAAGCTCTTCTGGAAAGATATCTTTATACTCACAAACAACTGGAATTTGAGAAATAGCGTCTAACTCGCCTTCCTCATTGAGAGAGAACAACCAAATGGTTTCATCACGAGCGGCAAAGATGGTCACATCATCAGAAGCATGCGTCAACACTACAAAAAAAGACACTTCCGTGATGATACGTGTTTGTCACAGTACGTCACGTTTTCTGTCATGCATGTACATTCATGACGATTTTATGACAGAATCAAGATAGTCATACATGTGCTGTCGTAGAAGTGTTCCATGAAATTACGAAAATTATCATCATGTAAGTGTCCACTTCCATGACGATAAAACGGGCATCATAGAAGTGCTTTCGTCAAGGGTGACCGACACGTGGCATCGACCATAAGGGCTCGCCGTTAAGCTATCGGGTCCAGTTTTGGATCCGATAACCCGTTAACAGACTGGACCAATGGGGATTTTCCACGTGTAAAATTCTCATTGGCCGGAGGAAACACGTGTTGGCTCACCACTGGGACAGATGTCATCCACTCATAGGACAGGAGGCGCCTATGATACGTCGACACATGGCACGGCCCAACAGAGGCCCATTTCGGTGAAAAGGCCGGGCCTATCAAAATAAGCGGGCCAGCCCATTAGCAGCCTACTTGAGTCAGGCCCATTTACAAGTACGGCCATACAAGTTACACAGAATTGTCCCATCAAAGGCCCATTCTAGATTCGACAATTTCCAGCCCCTCGTCAGTTTAAGCCTGTTAACGGCCTGCTACGTTTTTGGGCCCAATTGCGGCCCAAGCTTCTTTCGGCCTGTTAGCAGCCCATCGTCAGTTCCAGCCCGTTAATGGCCCAGAACGTCTTTCGGCCTTTTCTCGGCCCATTCTGCAGTTGGGCCAATTCTAGCCCTCTGTTACTTTAGGCATGTCCTCGGCCCATTCGGTAAATGGGCCAACTCTTAGCCCATTTTGTCTCTCGCCTGTTAAGGGCCTGCACAATAGTTGGGCCTTTGACTTTAGGTCCATTAGGGCCCACGTTCCGCAGGGCATCATTTCAGCCCAACGCGACTTTCGGCCTGTTAAAAGCCTAGTTTGCAAATTGGGCCTCCTCTGGCCCATAACACTTTCGGCCTCTTACTGGCCCGTAAAGTAAAAGGGCCGAGACAAAATTGACATTTATTTGCGCCTACTAAAGGCCCACGGGCCATTTTCATTTATACGACCCTATCGAGCTTTAGGCCTCTTGACGGCCTGCTAAGAGCCGTTGTTACGGTGGGCCCATTTGGGATCCACTTAATATTGTTTTGACCAGCCCAATTAAGGCCCGCTTTGACTTCACATGTTTGTTCGTTTGTATGGCGTTCAGGAAATGTTTGCGCGTGTTGGTCCCTGTTTCAACGATATAGCAAATTCAAGAATTATCCTACTCTATACTATCGCCTCTAAAAACATACACTATACAATAAAAAGCATAAAGCCGTAGAATAATCCTACACTATAAAATAAAGAAATTATAGCCAAATATACCCACTGGGCATTATAGTTCGGCACCAGTGATTATAAAGCGTACACAAACAGCAAATTACATACAGTGGACAAATAAAGCTCATACATAATGGACACGCATCAACAGAACTTACCATTTGAACTATAATCCTTTTAGAAAAAAGGATTGGCCGGATTCAGATAGCACAAATTTCAGTTTGCAAAATCTCCAATTCCTTTGTGGTTACCTCAGTGTCTTGTTTCATTTTTTGACTCCTGCATCTAATACCTGCATGTCTAGTCTCAACTTGTTGATTGTACGTCGAGAATCATGTACATGTTGTCTTTCCACCTCTACTTGATGCTTGAGAACATCAGCACATTCCAATTCCAATCCATAATCATTCGATAACGTCCATGTGGCACTGCTCGCGGATCTTTGTGTTGATGTCACTTCATCCTGAAATGTTTCTGTAAGTACAAATGACTAGGGCAAAAATATAGTTACAACAGTGAAGCGAGCAAGACAGACTATTTTGTACATGGCAAAACAAGACTAACAATAATGTTGCACGTAATGAAGCATAAGCAGGCGATATTTTAAAAATTATAAAAAAGGTAGTATATGCAGCCTACATACAGAAATCTCTCTTAGCTCACCAGAGGAGCACGATGTTGGGGATCAATCCAAAACACAGACAAGTTATGAATTTCGACAGCACATTCCGTATAAGTAAGCAAGCAGTTGGCCATTCTATAGCTCAATTAAAGTCTTAGGGAGCATAATGAACAGCAGAGGGATTCATACAAACCTACTACAGCAAGCAAAACTATGCAATCATTAGCCTAGTATAAACTAGATTGTGAGCCTCATGCAATAATAGTTGGTTAATAGACTTCAATGCTTCAGGCAGACTTCGCCAGAGTAATTAAATGGTAAGGCCTTTAATTATGTCAACTAATAGTTATACAAGTACCCAACACCAGGCATCATTGTTTGGGCATCTCATTTATTGAGGACAAATAAAGAAAATGAAAAGAGCAAATTACTATGCCTGAAACAAACAAGGAATTGAGTTGTTGAGTTGGATACAGTGACTTACCTTAACTGGTTGACCAGGCTTAGTGTAGCTCCTACTTCTCTTGCAAGTCTCCTTCCTAACATCTTGTACTTGGAAATCCTCAATCTTATCTTCATTGCACCCCCTCTGCAAGGTGACACAAACTAGTTACTCGTCTCCTTGGAAGATAAATATGCATACTTTCAAGTCTGTGAACAACACAAAAGGATGAGATTATAAGAAAATAATACCACATAATGAAACATGCCACATCTCTTGCACTTGCACACAATGAAATGAGCATTTACTATGTCTGCACTATGTAAAAACTAGGCATACCTTCGAACTGGATCTCCAGGTACTCTCGGAGAGCCTACTTTAGTGTACAGCCAAACCTTTATGTCACCTATGAGTTAGACAAGGCCCCACTACAGCAACCCTTAGTGTTTAAATCGTTGACAAGCTCTGCTAGAGTGTTAGGTCAAGAACAACAAGTAATCAAAGCAAACAGTCCTAGTATGGCTGGCTAATGCAAACAATAATTGAACAGATGTGTGAGCAAATCTTACATATCAAGAAAAGAAGCAAAGGAGGCTTAAAGACCATCACTTGACTGACCAGATTTAAGGGGCATTTAAACATCATGTGCAATGTATGAACTAACATAAACATTGCATATTCCAGATTCTACAATGGAATGCACATGTATTAGGTTATGCCATGTATGATGATGCCTAAATCTACACTATAGCAGGCATGAGCGATTCATCATTGCACACACAATTGAATTGCAGGTTAAGGGCCAGTTCGATTTCGCCTTTTCAGGGCTTATTGTCAAAATAAGCCATAAAAGATGTAAAGAAGTCATTTTTGAGTTATGGACTTGGGCTTAACTAATTTCGCTTTGGAGGGGGGTGTTTCGGGTAGAAGCTCACTAAAAATTGAAGGGAAGGGAATACTGAAATGACTCTGTTGTCTGCCTATATTACACTCAAAATGCAACTGCTCACGCCCGCGTCACACCTGACCCTCAAGTAAAAACAAACACGCAAGCGTTCATTGCCATGCCTGCTTGTATCTCCTCTCCCCTTTCCCTCTACCTCGATCCCCTGCATGTAGCCCTAGGGTTCCTCCAGCGAGCCGTTGCCTTTGGTCCCATCTGTCCTGGTCCTCGACGATGCTCTATCCAGCTAGGCTACATGGCCGGCAGGTAGGGGCAAATCTCCCTAGCTACTCCTTCCGCTGCTGGTATATGATGAATTGCACATTGATGTTGCTGCTATATGATGAGTTGCTATGAGTTGTTGCTGCTATATGATGCTTTCAGGTGGTGCTTCTATATGATAATAACCAGCCACTTGGAGCATCGAATTTTAATAAATAATTTTTCTTCATTTAAACATGGGTCATGCGTTCTTTGTTTAAATTAGGCAATGGGATCTCTATGGAAGACATTGACCAAAGTAGATTGTGCCAAGTAGATGGTATCTTTGTATTTGCATTTTGAACAAATAGTGATGGTCTGTTTTCTTATCATATTAATTACTGCACTGGGTTCAATTTGTGATGTTTTCAAGTCAAATTATTTTTCATATGGGCAGCAAAATGAAAAAATATAATGCAATCTAGACTTTTCACTGATCATACCAAAGATAAGCTGAAAAGGAAGGCAATGAAAACAACTGGTTGTCTTATTACAATGAGCCTATATTCATCGGTGCTTATTTTCTTAGGATAACTCGTATTAACTGTCCCTAAGAAACTTGGCCAATAGAACTGACATACAAATAACATGTCATGATGATTTCAATGGACGAGTGACCTACCATAGCACACTGTATAGGCTCACCACTGCCTCTCCTTTTTTTGCGATGTTCCATGAAATTGCCACATACATCTTTTACTTTTTCATTGTGTAACCCTATCTGCAAGTTGACACGGCTAATTTCAGACATCTCTACATGATAATACATTGCATATCCCTTGTGCATATTTAAACCACCTATTAATGATTGTGTGTAGCATAAACTAGCCATGACTCTGTGTGCTGGACTAGCAGGCACTCTAAGGGAGCCTAATGTAGTGTACTAGAATTCCTACATGCCACCTATGATTTTGTGTAATGTACTGCCTCTGTTCCTAAATATATGTCTTTGTAGAGATTCTAGTATGGACCACATACAGAAGTATATAGATGCATTTTCGAGTGTAGATTCACTCATTTTGCTCTGTATGTAGCCTATAGTGGAATCTCTAGAAAGACTTATATTTAGGAATGGACGTAAGAGGTAGTATCATGTATGACATCTACATATCTAATTTAGCAGTCAGTAGTAGAAATCATTGTCTGTACAAAGGGATTACTGGTCGAAAATCCTAGCAAAGCACGCTGGCAGGCACACAACAATACAAGAGAGAGAGACGCACTTACAAGATCATAGCAATGCCTCAGTCTAGGATCTTGGTTGGCCAAGCTATTAGATCCAGAAGAAACATCGTCCTTGTAGTTTTTGCCAGCTGCATAAAGGTAACAGTGACCTGTTAGTATATTTGAAGTACATCGGGCAGGTGATGCTGCACGGGTTTAAAGGTGACAACTACCTAGGTCGTGGCGCGTGGTTGGCATATTGCTAGACGGTGGGAATCAGGTTAGAAACGTCAAGGGTGATGACGTTGCGCTGGCTGTCAGGGTCTGGTAAGGAGATCTAGAACCGTCGAGTAAGGTGTTTGTGGAGCGGCTACGGTAGGGTGGACTACAGTGTGGGCGAAGCGGATCTGTGGCCGTGGACGAGGGCGTCGGTGAAGCTGCTCCGGTGGTTGGGTTAAGGATGGTGTCGACGATGCGGATCTGCACCCGTGGACGGGGCGTCGGAAGCTGCTCCGGTAGGTCGGATGAGGGTGCGACGAAGTGGATCTGTGGCCGTGGACTTGTGAGTTGGCAAAGCGGCCCCGGTAGGGTTGAGAATGGTATAAGAGAAGCTACTCCGGTAGGGTTGACGATGGTGTCGGTGAAGCGGCTCCGGTAGGGTTAAGGAAGGTGTCGGCAAAGAGAATCAGAGGTCGTTGACGGGGCAGCTCCGGCGAGGTGTGGACGAAGCGTCTCCGGTGGGGAGTACGAATGAGCCGCGGCAGATGCGCTGCGGTTGACGAGAGTACTGGCGAAGCAGATCCGGCGCCATGGACAAGGCCGGCACTGAATGGGCTGTGGTACAGTGGTGGATGAGCAGTATACTCGTTTCTAGTGGAGGTGGGAGGGGTAGATGCGGCCGCAGAAGCAGATCCAGCGAGGTGGATGCCGCTGGCAGTGAATGGGCTCTGGTATGCCGGTGGATGAGCAGTCTAGGGTTTCGAGATGGGAGGGGTAGAAAGGTCGATGAAGTACGGACAGCGTGATGTGTAACATCCCGATTCTCGGAATGTTTAAGAAAAAGTTTTCCAAAAATCAGGGCAAGAAAATTTCATTTGTTTTATTGTTAATGAAGCTTAAATTGGACTTTTATAATTTGAAGGATTTAATTTGACTTAATGCGAACTTAAATTAAATTTGAGTTTTGTTCTTTTCTTCTAGTTGGGTTTTATCTTTTGTCTTCAACACATTTAAACATGTGAGTCTGCATTTTCGTGGATTTCTTGGATTGTTTGATATTTGTTTCAGCTTCTATTAGTTCTCTATATTTTCCAAAAAGAGAAGTCAATTCTTTTCCATATGTTAAACTCTAGGCCAAATTTCCTAAGCCCATTCTACAACATCTTTATTTTTTTTATTCCCTGCTCTCTTGAACAGGAATGTGCCAAAGGCCAACTTTTATTTTTTCTTTCTCTCCCACTTGGGCCTTGCTGAACTGGGCCAACACCCAACTCTCCTAGCGAGCACCTCCTCTGCTTCCTGTACGTTCACTTCCACAACTAACCGAAGAGGAAACCTAAATAGCTACCACGCATGGTAACTGATGCCCTTCCTTTAATTCCTCCTCCCTTCCTATTTCTCTTCACTTCCTTTCTCTCCCAACCAACGCCTCTTCTCCTTCCTCTTCCTTCTGTATGCTCCCTCCACACACACACACACAGAAGAAACGTGCATAAGAGAAACAGCCCTCCCTCTTTCCCATAAATCCCATCAGTTTCCAAAACTACAGCCCCTCCTTATTGTGCGCCTCCACCTCCTCTTCCACCCGGCAAAAACTCCTGCCTCTACCTTCCTTGTTCTCTCCAGAACAATCTTCAAAGAAACGGTGCTCCATGGACACCGGTGTTCGACCCCAATGAAGGAGGCCATCCCCATCCTAATCCTTGCGCCAGATGATACTCCTCCATGCCGCAGCTCCATTCAGAGAAGAAGTAATGTGTTCCGTCGATCACACGCAAAGAATTTCACATGTCCGTCTACACTGTTCATCCAGTTCATCACACCGTTCCGTCAAATTTGGTGAGCTTCTATCAAATTCCTTTTGCACGCGTACTTTTCATCACCTAGTGTATCCCTTAGACATCATGATTCAACCTATCTATGTCGTTGGCTGCGTGTGTCCAAAACCGAATTTGATTTGATGGCATTGGCTTGTCTTTTATTTTCTGTCCATCGAATGATCTTGTGTTCAACATATGAAATGTATCTTGTGGCTGTAGAAACTCAGTGGTGGAGTTAGATTGTTGGTTCTATCTTGTGAATGGTAGAATAGATATAATCATACTCGTTTTTTTTAGAATTCAACGGTCTTTCGAGTATGGTTAACTTGTACTAGTATGTTATTTTCATGTGTTCTTGATATTCTTATGAGTGTATACTAGATATCTCTTAATTTGTGTGTCATGTTATTTATAAGATTTATTTTACTCTTGTTAAAATTGTTTTGGCTCGATAATTTGTGTGACCACATATAATTATTTTTATGCATGTGCACTGTTTTTTTAGGAATCATTCTCATGTTTAGTGTTTTGTTAGATTTTATTTGATTTACTAAATATAGTTTTATGTGTTGTCTCGTGTTAATATTGTTTTATGTGTCATGGTGTCCTTTCTTACGCATGCGTACAATATTTGGTGAACGTTCGCCATGTTTATAATTTTGTAAGATTATTCTAAGCTTTGCTTTGTTTATCGAATCATGAAATACTTCATATCTTTATTATTTAATTTTGTTTAGCATGGTGATATCTTAGGTATGGTTTACATATTCATTTCCATCCATGTCGCATGTTCGTTTTATTGGTTTGAAAATCATGGCATGCCTTTGATAGTTATTAGGCATCATTTGTAGGTGTTTTGCATAGTTTTCTTTATGCTAGATGTCAAATAAACTGCCTTGTTGTTTGGAAATGAGTGCATTATAGTTTGTTGCGTAGAATATAATTCCCAAGTTGTTCCTCTTCTTTCTAGATGTTGTTATCCATGATTTCATGGTTGGATGCTTTATGTCATTCATATTTGTATTGCTATATAGAATCATTCTGATGGGATAACTAGTTTATTGCATATTGATAATTATCATGTGTGTTTATTTATATTAGTTTATTACCATGCTGTGTTAACAATTGCTTATAGTAGAATGCATGTTTGGTTGTATGTGTACCATGTACTATATCATTTCTAGTTTGTATTGTATGACTACACATTTGGTTAGCCTTGATTTATATTATAGTAGTTTTTTGATCTTGTACATTCTTTTATTGAGCAACTTCTTGCTTTATCAATACAATGCCATGTTGTTGGGATTGTATAAATAGATTGCATAACATGTGTGTAACAACCCGTGTGTTCTATGATGCCTAGGTTGTCCAGTTATGTATTAGCAAGTCTAGGTTGTACTAGGTAGAAATACATGTCTTCATATAGCACATCGTTTGATGTGATTGATGCCATGACCTAGATGTGTACTTGCTTAGTATGCTTTTCCTTTTTGCTTATAAGTCACAACTAACATGATAGTGTTGTGTGCTAATGTCATTCTTGATAGTCATGTTAGTTGATATTAACTAAGTTATCTAATAGTTATGAGTTGTACTCTACTGGTAGCATAGTTTGGCATCTTGTGTCATGATCACCATGCTTAGCGTTATATCTAGTCTACCTCACTATTACATTGTTGTATGCCTGGACTCCTTCATATCTACTTTATCTAGTTGTTGCATTGTTATATGTCTAGTTGTCACTCACGCAAGTGATCTTTCATGTCTTGTTTTGTCTATGTGCTATAATTGAGTACTTAGTCTCTTGTGCATTCTTATGGATGATCACTTTGGACTTATGGTAGCCTCGGGAGTGTTGGGTCTCGTTGCGATAGTTTAGCACATGCTTAAGATAGTTTACCTTTCATGTTAGTTGAGTTGTATCTTCCTCATATGCTTAGTGTGCATAGTTTGATCTGTTATGTAAGCATGAAGTGGTAATATTATTGCTAGTGGTTACTTGAGTATTAGTTGTTCTTTAGTAGTAAGACCAGATTCTAGTTTAGTATCTTATCATGATCACTCGTATGTGTCATGCTTGTGTTATTTGCTTAGATATCTAGTGAATCTATACTCACATGTATTGTGTGAGATGTGTGTTATTATTAAGTTGTTTAATTAGTTTCTACCTTAATTAGTATTGGTTTGTCTTCTTTTATAGATATGCTTGCTAATAGTTTTTATGATTTATGTTTAGTCTTTGATTGTTGTTAACCATTATAAGTATTTGGATTCATCCAAATATTTATTCTCGGTTGATTGTTACTCTTAATCATATCATGCATAGGATAGATGTGCATCCATTTGTTCCATATGTTGTATAGTATCTTGTTAATTGTTTGGCAAATGAATTGGTTTGATATAATGGAGTTGATCCTATTCCATTTTAATGTTGTTTTAGGGCTAGACCTAGATCATTTCAACTCATGTTGTTGAATGATGTTTGATTGCTTAACTAGTATGGTTTTTAATGTTTGTTCGTTTGGAATTATTATATAGTTGACGTATATGTTTGGCTGTTGTTGTCCATTATAAATATTTAGATTCTATGTAAATATTTATTTGTGGTTAACTTTCTTTTCCTTTATCATACCATGTTGTGATTGTTTAGTTATAATCCTTAGGTTGGTTCAATTTCATGTGTGTTGATGCGTGTGCGTATGTTATATAGTAATTTCTTTTATAGATAGTCAGGTTGTGTAGCGGGAACTACTCGTGCTCAATAGCATAGTTCGTATTAGAACGTTAGACTTGTTAGGAAGCCTTGATTATCCATCATCAACCTAAACCCTATCAATTCATTGAGTCCTCTACTTACCTTACAATCAATCTATCTCCTTTTGGAATCTCCATCTGATCAATATCTTGCTATCCATCCACCCTTAATTTGTTTTGGATGTTATTTGGATTACTTTTGTTTTAGTATTTATTGTTTGTATTTTGCTATCGTTACAACGAGTAGGGAGTGGCGACGGTGTTGGGCATGGACATAATCAGGTTACTGAAGAAGGACTCAACAACAAAGGCATGCCTCCTTCTTTGATCATATTTATCCTATGTTTACAAAATTGCATTCTGTTTTATGGTTACTATATGCATGCTATTTTAGTTCTTGTAGCTAGCATGTCGATTGACACATTACCTTGATCTGCTTGTCGCCTATTCAATTGACACCTGAGTAGAATTATAGTATTCTGGTAGAGTAGAAATGCTTAGACATGCTTATTACCCTAGGTGCTTTGTTGAATGACCTTTGAGTCATTGACACTTGAAACTTATCGTTGAGCTAGGACGATTGGCCCTTGTTGATCTCCTCTACTCTCTTCTACTCTGGGTGAAACTTACCATCTGAATACTGGCGCGGGTGACAACTGAATCAAGGATTGAAGGAGCGATTGGCTGCCCTTCATAGGTTGAAGGGGGCAATCAGTCGTCCATGCCGCATGAGGCCTAATAAGTCTTGGATTTGAAGATTGTGATAACAGTATAGCCACATGCTATATGGGCACTGGCTTGGTTAATTAGTTAGTTCACTCTTATTGTCATCATCGCCATACCGCAGATGGGATAGCTGCCTTGCAAGGAGTATCCTCGGCACAAAAGGGGGGCCCGGACTGTGAACTGCGGTTACTTCCGTGTTGAAACCTAGTGGGCTTGGCACATTAAGTTTGGTCTAATGAAAGACCTCGTCACAATCTCCCTGCTGGTATACCAAATGGTGTACTACGCTAGCGACGGCTAGTGGAAACAAGTCGGGATTATGTCATGTGGGTAAAGTGTACAACCTCTGCAGAGTGTAAAACTATTCGAATAGTCGTGTTCACTGTCAAGGACAGCACATGAATCTTTCTCGACGTACAGGACCTGTCTTGTTTATTCCCTCTTTGCCCCTTTTCTTGGAACCTATGAAGAGTGTGAGTTGATCGAGGATCCTCACTTTGATGAAAGTTATTCTGGAGATAAAACTTGTTTTCATCAAAAACTGCTTTTATCCAACTGCTATATTTTTCAAACAAAATTAGCTTTTATGCAAATGAGCCATACAAACTTCCTTTGAAGCCACATGTAGCTACTAGGACCTTCCCCGAGGAAGGCATGTTGAGTATGTAATGTACTCATGGCAATAATTTTGTTGACAACAGAGTTCCGTGAAGACGAAGGTGATGACTACGACTACTATGGTGATCCGTAGAAATGAGGTCACGTGGACTACATCGACTGCCTGTGGCTGAGATGGAGTCGCTATGCATTGTACTTTCCGCTGTTTTTTGAATGTAATAAATGTCATGAGACAGTTCAGTAGGTATGTCTTGTGAAAAATATACTACTTGTAATGCTTTCATGCATTGTGCAATGATACCATTTTGCTGTGTTGTCAACAATGATCCTGGGGTTGAAAAATATACACAGGAGGGTCTGGAAGATAAATCCGGGTTCTCACATGACGTAAGATGCTCTGGTGTTGTGGAGTTAGTCGTTTTTGCAGGAGGGGGAGAGGAAATGAGGGTGCCGTGTGGTGGGGGAACCGAAAGTTACCAAAGCAGCCCCGACCTATTATGTAGACGAGGGCGGTATTGTTACTGTGGTTCTCCACGTAGCAAGGACAAAAGGGGAATTTCGCATGCTAAAGACTAGGTGGCGGAAATTTTAGAAGGAGGCGGGAGATTTTGCCGCCCGCAGGATCGTTCGTATCCAGTTTCAACTAATTTTGGACCGTGCTAGCGCGAAGGTCATGCGAGACTGTGTGCACAGGGCACGCGTCAGCAGTTAATAACTGGTGTGAAGTCCACCCGAGAAGAAAAGACAATAACTCGGGATGATGCACCGATAACCTAGATGTTCACACGGGCGTGGCCAATCGTACGGGTGTAGAGGTGTGTTCACAAAAAAGGGATCAAATGCTCAGCCTATGTATTTCTCATGTAAATGGATAATTTAGTACCATTGGTTATTTACTTTAAACATAATGCATTGACGTGTTAGTGTACAAGCGCACAAAAAGAAATGGATATTGTAGTCCGCTAATTAAAAGTGTTACCTCATATGATTACATAGCCTCCATTTCATAAATTGCGTACCCGTTGAATTCATGTATGAATATTACATATATTACTTCATAATAGAACCTTAAATCATCCAAGACTAATGAATTTGAATGCAAGAGTAACAATGGTGCTTGTACATGATAGCTACATTGGTTGTTTGAATAAACATCACTGTAACTTTGGCATGCACAATTGAAAAGGTTTATTTATATAGAAAAAATGTGATATATGAGTGTCCAATCTTTATAGCGTTGAATCGATATTGTACCTTTGGCCACGATACGAAGTAGATATTGATTTATGTTCAAGCGATGCACGTCTACGATCGCTAGATAGTGATACGTGAATGAATTGTGCAATCTCTCTCACACGCATACATATCTCATTTCCCCGTGGGCATCAGAATCACACACGCGCACTTCGTGTATTTCTCTCCCTCCGTCAAGGTTAGAATTCGTCTTTCTACCCCATCTTACAAGTCTCTCACACAGAAACGCACATGCTCTCTTTGTCGAACATGCCCACCCCTTTAATTCCGCCCACCCACAGCCACTAATGTCTCAAAGGATAATTATGTCTCTCACACATATGCCTAAGGTTAACTCGAGTTCCGGAACCATATGAATACATACAATGGGATTCCAGCAAAGCACCTTTTGTTTTGAGATCTCGCTCTCTCTATCTCTCTCTCACACACACGCGCGCGTAACCATTGTTTATCTCTTCATTTTTCGGGCACTTGCATGCACACCATTTGTTTATCTCAGTGATGCTTTAAGTATGCCTCGCATACATCCTATCTACCTATCCCTTAATATAGATATGGGTCACACAAACTCCTTCTCCCTACTAGCAAGATGCCCATGCGTTGCACGGAACATCAAGATGCATTTGTATGATTAGTTTATCTTGTGGGAGAAAAAGATGAACGAGGGAATGCCTTATTTGCAAATGTGGAGAGGGGTGTTGGTATCTTTTTGCAAAATTGCCATAGTTTCCTTCCTATCCGTCAGATATAAATCGGATGGCCTATATTGCAGGATGGCAGGAACACCATCATCACCAACTCTGTTTTTTATAAGAGTAGAGATATGTAAGTGTCACTGCCCCCCCCCCACCCACCCACCCACACACACACACACACTTCCTGACACCAAAGGAGTAGGGTGACACCGCAATCTTGATACTAATCTATCGACTGGCTTCTCTCTCAAACACACACACACATACTATCCGACACCGAAGGAGTAGGGTGGCACCTCGATCTTGATAGTAATCTATCTACTCCTCTTTCAAACACACACAGACACACACACACACACTCGCTAGTTGTGCCTCTGTGCCTACCGCACACACACTCGGTACATCTTTCTCTCCCTCCCATTGCCCACCCCCCCAACCCCAACAATGACAGCAGAAGGGTGACAACTCGATCCGATCTTAATCTGTCAATCGGTTTCTCTCACAAACATTGTGTCTTTGTGCCTCACTCAAACACACGAGATACGTCTTTTTCTCCGTAGCCCCCTCGATATGTAGGGGCTGTTTAGTTTTCAGCCACAAATTGCCACACTTTGCCACGCCTCACTTTAGGCAAGCTTGACCAAGTTAGGTGGGTGTTTGGTTCTAGCCACACCTAAGGCAAGAATTTTTTATGATCAGTGAACCCCACATGTCATAGAGACAAAAAGTGTGGCAAGATTCCCTTAGGTAAGACAAAAGTGTGGCTAACAATTTGAGCAACTCAAATTAGGCAAGTGTGGCAAAAATAACGTGGCAACACAAGGGAAATATAGTCACAATCCAAACAACCCCGTAGACTTCTCGCACGCGCACAGCTGTAGTGACGATGACGCTGAACCCAATGTGCCTTGTTTTCACCGGCCTCATGTGATAGTTTTCACCCTATTTTCTGTTAATTAACAAGACAACCTTTTCTTTGTTACTACTAGTGAATCTAAAATCATCCGGGGCATACATATAATATATCACTTCAACCCAATTATCGCAGTAACTATTTTAAAAGAAACTAGCTAGATGCCTGTGCGTTGCATGGAACATCAAGATGCATTTATATGAGTAGTTTATCTTGTGAGAGACTAGCAAGATGCCCATGCATTGCACGGAACATCAAGATGCATTTATATGAGTAGTTTATCTTGTGAGAGAAAAGGATGAATGAGGGAAGGCCTTATTTGCAAATGTGGAGAGGGGTGTGGGTATCTTTTTGCAAAATTGCCATAGTTTCCTTCCTATCCGTCAGATATAAATCGGACGGCCTATATTGCAGGATGACAGGCACACCATCATCACCAACTATGTTTTTTATAAGAGTGTAGATGTTACTCCCACTGTGGGTAGTCTCAGTGTGTGCTTCTCGTCGTTCTGCGAGTTGACGGGACACAGCAAAGTTAATACGTAGTAGTATTTAGTACTCTCTCCAAAAAGGGCCGACCATGTCCATGGCTACCATCCCGTGCTCGGTCATTGAGTACGAGCACTATTCACGTGCCATCGAGGGGGGGAAATATTGCGTAGCACTAGGCGCCATCTTGGTGCACGACTCACTTACGCACTGCTTATCTCCATTTTCTTGCATGACACGTGCACCTTGATGCTAGATGTCCCGCGTGTTGGCAAAAGGATGAACAAAGTGCGATGGGCTGGCGTTTTCGCCATCTATTGAGGTTGATTAACTCACCACATGTGATCGACTCTTGGGAGGGATAGTTTTTTTTGTGGGTTTGGGGCAACTTGCTCCAATTTAACCCTCATGTTTGGATACTTTAGGGCTATTTGAGCCCGAACTAGCTCAAACTAACTCTAACCCATGGATCCAAACAAGGCCAAAGTTAGTCTCGGAAAATGCATTAAGCCCTATATACATGGACAGACGAAGTACATGATACTAGCAAACGCTCACCATTAGTAGTAGTTCATTGGTTGGTTTTGATTTTTTGATTCAGCTGTTGTGCTGCTATCGTCCAATGTTCGTGTGTGGTTGTTTCTAGAATAAAAAAATGAGGTGCCCCTACTTACACTACTAGGAAAAGGCCTACTAATGGCGCACCAGTTTTGCCTACTAATGGCGCATCACTGGTGCGCCATTAGTATCACGCCACTAGTAGGTGCGCCATTAGTATCTAGTATACTAATGGCGCACCACCCAGTACGCCATTACTATATAACACCATGCGCCATTAGTATGCCTCCCAGGGGCCATATTTAACCATGTGCTTTGGCACACTAATGGCGCACTGCGGATAGATGCGCCATTAGTATACTTGGCATACTAATGGCGCACTCTGTCTTGATGCGCCATTAGTATCCTTTGGCATACTAATGGCGCACCTTGTGGTGATGCGCCATTAGTATGAATATTTCATTTTTTTTTACTTTTCTGATTTTTGCACAGGTTACAAAATATATTATTTGATAGAATATAGATAGTAGCACACAGCAATAGCAGATTCATCGAATACAATAGAAGATTAGTCTCTGAATACAATTCATCATATTAGTCTCCAAATTCAAAAGACCGAACAAAGATAAAACATTACAAGTCTCGAGACCGCGAGTATCGAGTTTGTCTTCACATTACAAGTCGATATCAATCATCTAAACTACCATCACATAGAAGAGAGCTGCGGTCATCACGATGAGCATCATCGCGATCAAACTGGTCTTCATCCGGTTCCTCCAACGCTCCCTCCTCTCTCCCGCTAGATAGCGGGCGTATCTAGATTCGGCCTCCGCCCTAGTGGTGTACCCTTTGTAACTGTTACCGCTGAAACGGTGAACCTGTCTCCGACACTCCTCCTAGTCGTCGTAGACTCCGGGAACCTTACCCTTGTACATGACATACGACGGCATCTCTATGCACAAGACAAACAACAGACAATACATACATAAGCAATATATAAGTATGCAACAAAAGGATCGGAAGAGAAAAGCAAGACATTAATAGCACGATTCATGGTCCTACTAATAAATAGCATCAATTACATCTAAGTTGAACGACTGTCCAAACCAAAGAGACATACAATTCATTAAAGTTTAATTACAACATGAGCCAATCAATGTTTCAGAACTACACATCACTACTTTTGACTCGACTCATGGACAGGAGCGTGGATGAAGCCGCCGTCTGTCATGATGGTCATGAAATGGCGGGCGTTGTCAGCCTGCATTTGTAGCATTCCATGTATCTCAATGTTGGACGGTTGATATCTGAGGAAGAACTGCCCTGAGGTATGAAGGACATCTTAATGGATGATGTCCGCAAACTCCGACTGGATGCGAAAGAATTCTTGTCTGATGTCCGCGTCCTGGATTGCCGACAAGCTCGCGGCCCAATCTTTGAGATTATTTGGTAGCAGAAGGTGATGATGGTCCCTTACGATCGCCCGCATGTGATGGAGGGCGTACTAGGCATCCTTCTGACCGCCAGGCGGCTGCTTGACGCAGCAGAACGTCGTATTGTGGGCGAACACGTGCTTGTCGTACTTACGAACTGCCCTGATGAAGGTGCCTCCAGATTTGGCATAGCCAGGGAGAACATCATCAAGAACTTTCTTGATATTTGTGTAGTCTATCTTGGAGTTACAGTTCGGGTCGAAATACGTGGCCATGGAATATTTCGGGCTTAAGAGGATGAGTGTGCAATGTGTGTCACTGCACAGAACACGGAATGTTAGAAAAAAAAGAACGATCGAAATCTAAGAAATCATATGTTACGGGGCGGTTAAGGGATGACTTACTCGGGAAAGTAAGGCACAAGGAAGTTATCTTTATCTGGGTTTGCCAGAATGACGTCTTCGAGGTGTGAACTCGCGACTTGGCGGTCCCAGCGCTGCTCAAGAGCTTGGCACGCATGTAGAAGGGGTGACAATCACGATGTCCGGGGTCTTATCTCTAATGATCCGCATCTCCATACTCAGCGAAAACAGCCGAACGAAGGTGTAGTGCAGCGGATGAAGGTTGAACATAGCAAAGATGTCATCAAACCACAGGACGATCGTACCCCCGATGGCGCCATCCACAAAGCCCTTGCCCTCTGGCACCTTGGCCACGAAAACCGGGTATGCCACATCATTCTCTCTGAGACGCCGCTTCTCTAAAGAAAGAACACTGTTGTGCAAACTCCGCATAGCACCGGTTGCAGCATTGAGCATATTTGTCGGTAGCATCGCAATACGCCACATGCACCCTCCTCGAGATATCCTTAGGTGAAGGTGGCTCGTCCTGAGCACGGATCATACTTGGTGCCGGCTGGCTCGCACCGACGGCCTTTTTAGTCGGCCGTTTCCGGCCCTTCTTCTTGATCTGTTGTAATGGGACCGAGTTCTTCTCACAGACTGCCTTCTTGAGCATGTTGGGGCTGATAATATTTGGCACCTCCGCTATCTGAGGCTCGGTGAAGGCGGCAGCTGGAGGCGTCTCCTGAGAACTGAACGCCAGACGACGCTTGTTGCAATTGGGTTTCTCCGCCGTACCAGCTAGATCGCGGTCGTCTTGTTTGGGTTCTTGATAAGGAGGCCCGCAGAACTCGTCACCGTACCCATGTTTGGCAAAGTACTTATCGACGTTGGTAAATGTACCATCGTCGTTGTCGTCGTCGTCCGGATCCTGTGCCATATGCATGTCTGGATCCTGTGCCATAGGGATGTCCGGCATGTCCGGTAGCGTTGCGGCGTTCTTGCCATGGCTTGGCGCCGGCATGACTGGCGGTCTTGTCTGTGGGGTGGTGTCCCCCGCCCCCAAACGAATCTGGCTCTTCGGCCAAAGCAGGGGCCAGCTTACGCAGGCGCTGAGGGTCATCTCATCTTCTTCGTCGGCCCCAGCGGGTCGAATTGGAGGGAACAACTCGTCGCAGCCTGGCAGCACCCGAACCACTTCAACCCTATACAATGTGGGTGGCATCGGATTACCGTGGAACACGGGGTTGCCCGGTTGAATGATTCTGCCCTTGGCGACATCGACCAACTCGCCGCCCATGAAGTGCAGGAGAGTGCAAGGAACGTTGGCGGCGCCCTGCGAAAACATGAAGGGCGTCAGGGATGCCTAGTCAAAGGCAAGGAGATGAAGTCCTCGGCCAAGAGGCTTAGTTACCGTGATGCCGTTGAGCTCGGATAATGTCGAGGCACCGCCAACGGCGGGCGTGCAACTGACGGAGGGGCCGCTTGCTGGCGAGGTGCCGGCCGGCGTACACCCGGGTGCATTAAGCTCCAATGTCGGCATCGGAGACACCAATACCGCCGCCGCCGGAGACACCAATGGCGCCGCCGCCGTAGACACCAATACCGCCGCCGCCGGAGACACCAATGGCGCCGCCTGCGCGTTGTGTGAGTTGCTGGCCGTGAAGCTGGGAATCGGGGGCGGCCCCTGTTGGCCACCCACAATCCACGTCGTTATCCCATGAATCAAGGTAGGCATAATGCCGGTAAGCGTCGATCCCAGTTGTTGTTGCACTTGCTCTTGGACCATCTCCGGAATCCGCGCCACTTGCGCCTTGAGTGCTTCAACCTCACGCGACTGGCTTTCCGAGCTGGTCTTTTTCTCCTTTCCCCCACCAGCGCCATAGTATGACGACCATTTTGTGGACAAGCCTTTGCCGGCCACATGACCAGCTGACGTCGGCTTATTGAGCTTATCCCTGTTTTTCATTACGTTCAATGCCCTATTCAAAGGGGTGTCGAAAGGGGAGCTCTGAGACGACCCCGCGCTACTGCTTTCTTTGTCCTGCGGAAGGAACGTGAACCATTTAGAAATATTGGGGATTAATTAGAATGCAACCATATGGAGCTAATTACGCGGGGGTGTATTCCTTACCAGAACAAGCTCAAGCTCCTTGGTCTTCGGATCCGTGGTAAGCTCCTTTGTTACCGGGTCCTCCTTGTACCGGGCCCTAAGAAAGTTCCTGGTCTGCTTGTCACTGGATTTCTCGAAGCAGGGCGGTAGGCCTTTCTTGGCACGCTCCGCGTCGTCCTTGTCCCATACAGGCTCCGCCACTCTGTAACCGCCGGGACCGAGTTGGTGGACCCCTATGTTCAACTGCCGCATTTCTTTCCCCCACTGACTTGATTCGGAGGTTGTGGGGCTCACGCACTTGATCTTGAACTCCTTGTAGTCATCTTCGCTCATCAAAGGATATTTCGCCTTGATCTTCTCATAACTATCACCTTTGTCAATCATTGCCTTCACCGTGCTTTTCCAAGTAGACAGGGCCGTGCTCATCGTCGTGAGGGCGGCACCGTTCACTTTATTACCCGAGAGGCGTGTGTTTGCGAACTCAGCGGGGAACTTGTATCGTTCGTGCTGCTTCGTGAAGAGGAGGCTGCGCAAATTCCCTCGGTCCTTATGCCTTAGGTTCTCGGTGTTGATCGAGGCGGTGCTCCGAAGAATGCACTCGAGCTGAATCGAGTACCCCTTGACTATGTGTTTGGGCGCCGTCAGATGCCCGTCGGAGTTCACTTCAGTAAATTCCTCCCTGACGGTGCCAAGCATGTTCAGGCGCCGGTCCTTCCGTTGCCTCTTCGGTTGGCTGCCATCTGTGCGTGCGCCGCCATCATCAGTGGTGGCATTTGCGGTGCCATCATCAGTGGTGTCATCCCCGACGCCACTAGGGGTTGTGTAGTCAAGATTGGTGTCTTCCGCGGTGTCCTCATAGCGGTGAGGTTCTTCCTCCAACTCCTGGGACAGCTCCCAGAATTGCTTGCCGCCCAAACCGCCGGCCTCATCGTTGTGGGCCATGTTTCGCTCTAAATAGGAAAAAAGTTTGGTCAAAAAGTTGGTTATTGTCAAGGAACAAGATCATGGTCTCATCATTTAGGGTTTGTCGACACCGAGGCATCCTAAAAGCTAAGTTTTTATCATTTAGGGTTTGTCGACGCCGTGGCACCCTAAAAGCCTAAGCGTACATCATTTAGGTTCTCATCGACACCGAGGCACCCTAAAAGCCAAGGTTTCATCATTTAGGGTTTGTCGACGCCGAGGCACCCTAAATGCTAAGTTTTCAGGTTGGGCCTAATCACTTGGCACTAATCAGTTGGCTCTATTGCCACCTATGTTGGGTTTATCATCTAGGGTTTATCGATGCTGAGGAGAATTTCTAAGTTGGGCCTAATCACTTGGCTCTATTGCCACCTATGGTTTAATGCAGCAAGAATAAAGGGGCAGTTGATCCTACTTAATTAAGTACTAAGATACCCCGGCCCATGCATTAGTAGCAAGTACCTCATATGTCCGATTTTTAGCAAAGTCATGCTAAAATTTACGGAAAATTTCAGCATGACCTTTGCTGAAAATAGGACATATGGAGTACCCGAATTTGCCGGAATGGAAGTTAATCGACATTCCGGCAAACTCAAGGGCCTCTCGGGGTACCTGGAAAATCATCACGACACGAAGGGCCTCTCAAGGGCCTCAAGCAGCAGCGGCGTCTCCCAGGCCCCCATTTTTTTGCTAAATTTCTTTGAGCAACAATCAGAGCAGAAAATTCAGCATATTTCTATACAATTTTTTTGGTTTATATCAGGTTTTGGCTGCATTTGCAAATGCATTCCATGTACTGCAACCCTCGAGAATTCCTAACATGAGGTTTGTCCATCACTTTTGGCTCACTTATTAATCTACTCATCCTATGTCAATATCCACATGCTATGTCATCTGATGTTCCTGAATCATTGTAGTTTAGGCACCATACAAGATTGTTAGTTCAATGTGCTTTATATCCTAGTTATACTACTGCAGGAAAGGAGGATCATCATACACATATATATGTATAGCAATTGACAGGAGCTTCATCATTTTTAGTAACAACAATACATATATAGCAATTGGAAGCAAACAGATGTACACATAAGATAGAAATGTAGTGCTGAAAGTTTAATGCTTACAAAAGACTTGCTGAAATAGTGAAAAATATGGAGTCACCAAGCTGGCTAAGAAACTCCCAAAGTCCACTAGCAAATCCCTAATCTAATCCTGTTACACACTCATAACAATTTAAGATAATTAGGATAAGGATAGTAGGAAATGAAAAAGAAAGAGCTCAAAAAACAATCACAACAGAAAAATAATAAAAACCTAGTCCTAGAAGAAAATAAATCCTAAAAGAAAAGAAATCCTAAAATCTGGAGCAAGTCCTAGCAGTAGTAGTCCAACTAGATGGCCACCACTACTACTCCTATCTCTGTTTAGCATCATCAATACAGGCTTTGTACACACACGCACACAAAGTCCATACGGCTTTGTACACACACGCACAAAAAGCACACAGCCATGGCCATGGCCATGACCGCCAGTAGCTACAGCGCTAGCAACATTAGCAAGCAGCGGCCGCGGTGCAGCTAACAACAGGAGGCGGCAATAGAGCAGCAGCGGTGACGGGCGCAGGTGACTACAGGAGGACACGGGCGAAGCGGCCAGAGGGCGCGGGGGCGGAGCGAGCTCGGGTCAGGCAGGCAGCAGTGTCTACGGCGATGGATCCACACGAAGGAAGAAAGGGATCGATGGATGGGCTCACAGGAGGGGCGTAGGCAAACTCGGCGAGGTCGGGGGCGATCGAGGCGGCGCGGAAGACGACAGAAGGAAGAAGACGATCTCGATCCCGTCGTTCGGCGGTGCCCTGGCTCGATCTGGACTTGTAGATGACGTGGAAGACGACGGTGAAGCCGGGGGACACACTATCTTGGCGTGGGGACGATGGTGGCCGTGACAATGACGACGGCGAGCGCGGTCACCGCACGAGCTCTCACGCTCGAGTACGAGCCGAGGAGGAGGCGGCTCGATGGGGAAAGAGGGGGAATCGGGCGAGGGGTGGTCTCTCTGGAGGCGGCGGGGGTGTGGAGTCCGGCGAGGGTCGGGCGGCGGGGGTGGGGGCGCGGTGGCGGCGGGGGTGGAGTCCGGTGAGGGTCGGGGCGGCGGCGTCGTGGGTCGGGGCAGCACGCGGGTGGATCTGGTGGCGAGGGAGAGAGGGTCGAAGGGGATCTAGCGAGGGAGAGGGAGGATAGCTAGGGGGAAGCTTACTAATGGTGCACCACACCTCGGTGCGCCATTAGAAATCTTTTTTTAGATAGCAATGGCGCACCCCGCAGCGGTGCACCATTAGAATGTTTTTTTATTACAGTTCGAGCACAGGTTATATTGCACCTAACCCAATCCACATCAGAACTTGCCCACTAGCCCGACTGGTCAGCACGTAGCACACACACTATGAGGTCCTGGGTTTGATTTCCAAGCTCCGCAATATATTTTTTTGCATTTTAAATGTTGTTTGATATTTATTTGTTTTTAATTAGTTCAAACTTGTTTAAATCATAACAGTAATATTTTTTTATAAAAACAGTAATAATTTTTTAAAAAATGTGTTCAAATTTGTTACTTGAAAATATCATCGGCGGCGGCGGTGGAGCGGGGGAGGGTGCAGGGGGTGCCCGTTGGCGGCGGTGGAGCGGGGGAGGGTGCGGGGGGCCGGGTGCTCGTCGGCGGCAGTGGAGGGGGATCGAGATCGAGTGTCCTCATGAATTCAAAAAGTGCCCGTGAAATTTAAAAATATTCATGATATCAAAAAGTGCCCATGAAATACAATCGAGAAATGAAGACTACGATTTAAATACAATCGATCTTAGCTAGCTATTTGTTCACAATCTTCTTCCCTTCTTTTTTGCAAATGGAGTTCTTTTGTGGAACGAACGTCCTTTAGGTAGGGTGGTCCTACTTCTTCTTGTGGTGTGTGCTGCTACTTCATCGTCGTCGTCATGTTCGATCTTTGGGTCGCCGTACTTGTCGAAGTCTTGCTCATTGGCTACTCCATCCATTCCGATGATCTTCCTTTTGCCTCTCCTCACGACAACACGAATGGGCTTTGACGGGTCGGTAATGAAGAAGCATTGGTCCACTTGGGAAGCCAGTACCCATGGCTCATTTTTCACGGTGACGTTTGCGCTCGCGGTCTTGGATTTGGCTTCGGGAATAACCATGGAGGTGAAATATCGGTCTTCTTTTAGGACGCTCTTGGCCCATCTGACACGGAACATCGGGACCTTCTCTCCAGCATAGCTCAGCTCCCAGATCTCCTCGATCCTTCCGTAGTATCTGTCCTTGTCGTTACCGGTGTAGGATTCCATCGTTACCCCGGAGTTCTGATAACCATCGCTCTTCATCTCCTTGTTCTCGGTGTAGAATGTGTAGCCATTGATATCGTACGCCTCATAGGTCATCAGGTTGTGCTCGGCGCCTTGTGACAAGGCGAATATGAGTTGTTCTTCCGCGGAAGAATCCTCATGTAAAGGGTACGACAGAAGCTTTTGCTTGAACCAACGCGTGAAACATGAGTTGTGCTCTTTGATTATATCTCCGTCCGTCCTCTGTTGGCCTCGGTCATTGTATGTCTTCTCAATAAAGGTTTTGTGCTCTACCACCCAAGGATCGACCACGTCTATGTGTTGTAGCGCGACTAGGTTTGCTCTTTCAAAGTCGGCGAGTCGACCCTCGAAGTCGACATGCATTTCGCGGCGACCCTCACGGTGACCCCATCCAGCGAGCCTGCCGAGGTGCCTGTTGACGGGCAGACCAACGGGGTTCTCGATGCCTAGATAATTCGTGCAGTAGGAGATGCACTCTTCGGTCAGAAAGCCCCTGGCTATAATTCCCTATGGACGTGACATGTTGTTAATGTATCCTTTGATGACACCATTCATCCTTTCGAACGGCATCATGCTGTGCAGGAACGTCGGCCCGAGTTGGATGATATACTCCATGATATGGACCAGCAGATGCACCATAACATCGAAGAATGCGGGCGGGAAGTACATCTCTAGCTCGCATAGTATCACCACGATCTCTTCATGTAGCCTTCTGAGTTGCCTCACGCCAATCGACTTCCGAGAGATGACGTCGAAAAAGTTGCATAGGCCAAATAGCGTTTCACGGACGTGCGTGTCCATGATCCCACGGATTGCAACTGGAAGTATCTGCGTCATCAGCACGTGACAGTCGTGAGACTTCATCCCACTGAACTTCTGCTTCACTGGGTCTAGGTATCTGCTTATCTTCCCCGCGTAACCGTAAGGAAGTTTTACTCCTACGAGGCAGGTGAAAAACTGCTCGATCTCCTCCTGACTTAGAGTGAAGCACGCGGGAGGGTAGTCACATCTGGTTTTCTTGGCCTTTTTGCCTTTGCGACGAGTTTCTGTGTCCTGCTTCGCCTCATCATCATCATTAGCGTGAAGCTCCTGCCTGATGCCCATTGATTTTAAGTCTGCCCTTGCTTTCGGCCCATCTTTGGTCCTCTCTGGCATGTTGAGCAGGGTACCAAGCAGACTCTCGCACACGTTCTTCGTGATATGCATGGCATCAAGGCTGTGAGGAACACGGTGGATCTTCCAGTACGGCAAGTCCCAGAAAACAGACCTCGTTTTCCATACCTTCAGCAGCGGCTCTAGCGCCTTTCGCTTCTTTCCCGGCTCTGGCGCCTTTTGCTTCTTTCCCAGCAGTGGGCAATCTTTCCAATTTTTCAATAGCTCGTCTATTTTCTCGCCGCTCCTCGTACGCGGGCGTTTTCGGAGTTCGGTTTCACCATCGAACAGATCCTTGCGTTTCCTCCACGGGTCATCATCGTGAAGCCACCTTCAATGTCCCATGAACACGGTTTTCAAAGAGCCGGGATCTCTATCTAGCTGGCGATACGTTGTGTCATCCATGCACCTTACGCATCCAGAAAATCCGTGGACTACCTGCCCCACGAGATATCCGTAACCGAGATAGTCGTGCACCGTCGTGAGCAGTGCGGCTCTCATAGGGAAATATTCTTTCTCTGCGGCGTCCCACGTATTGGCTGGCGTTTTCCATAGCGTGTCTAGATCCTCTTTTAGTAGCCCCAGATATAGATTGATGTCGTTCCCTGGTTGTTTCGGCCCTTCAATTAGCACACTCATGTGAATGTACTTCCTCTTCATGCACAACCAGGGGGGAAGGTTGTACATCCACACAAACACAGGACAGGTGCTATGTGTGCTTATCTGGCTGCCAAACGGATTGACTCCATCGGTGCTCGCGCCCAGCACGATGTTCCTTGCATCCTTCCCAAATTCTAGGTATTCGAAGTTCAACGCTTGCCACTGGCTCGCATCCTTAGGGTGACTCAGCATCTTGTCTTTTTTATTTATCTCCGGATCATTTCCGTCATCTTCCCACTTCTTATCCTCCCTATTCGCGTGCCAACGCAGGAGCTTTGCTACCTTAGGGTCCGCAAAATACCGCTGCAGACAAGGAGTGATCGGAAAGTACCACACCGATTTTCGAGGAGCTTTCTTCCTCTTCTTGTATCGAGTGACGCCGCACACCGGACATATGGTAGACTCCGCGTGCTCGTCCCGGTAAATGATGCAATTTTTCATGCACACATGGTATTTCACGTGCGGTAAATCCAGAGGACGCACGATTTTCTTCGCCTCCTCGAAACTGGTCGGGCACTTGTTCCCCTTGGGAAGACGTTCGTGCCAGAATGACATGTTCTCGTCGAAGCATGCGTCGGTCATTTTGTGTTTTACCTTCATCTCTAGAGCCATGAGCGTTACTTTCAGGCGGGTATCCTCGGGCCTGCATCCTTCATACAATGGAGTAACCGTGTCTATCTGCAGTTGATCCAGCTTGGCTTTCTCTCGGGCGGCAGCTCTTACGTTATCCGTCTGCTTGAGAAGCAGCTCTTGAATATGAGGGTCCTGCACCCAGCCTCCATCGTCGTCTGCTCCGGCATCTTCATCTTCATGATCATGCCCTTCGTCTTGATCTTCCTCATCATCATGTACGAAATCTTCTACATGATGACTGTGTACAGCATCACCATCGTGATCATGTCCTGGAGATCCTTCGTCTTCTCGCCCTCCCTCGCCGCGGTGGTACTTGTCTTGTTGCCCTTCCTCATTTCTTGCCCGGCCCCCATGGACGACTTCATAGTCATCTTCATCACCTTGCCACTGATAGCCATCCATGAAACCACGCAAGAGCAGGTGGTCCCGCACCTGCCCGGAATCCGGGTCCGCAATAAGGCTCTTCAGCTTGCATCTTCGACACGGACATCTTATCTCCGTCTCGTTCTTTTGAAGCATCTCGGCCTTCGCGGAGCTCAAAAACCTATTCACGATGCCTTCGGTCATCGTGCGGACCATGGTCGCCTGCGGGGTAGAGCAAAACGATATTTTAGAACCAATAAAAAATTTGGCATGACCTTCCCTAAAAATAGGACCAAAAAGAATGCGTAGTGCCAAAATTCTCGCCGAAACGGAAATGAATCAACATTCCGGCAAAATATTGGCAACTATCGCATTTCAAATACCGGTACCTGCAAACACAAACATATATGCAACACCACAAACACATGCAACACCACAAACATACATAGATCTAGCTAGGCCACAAAAAGTGCATGTGCACGTTGTTGGAGCGAGCTAGGGAGAAAAAAAGTAGATCTACATCATGAAGATAGCTTTCCCCTTACTTACCTATCAAAAAAAGGTAATTTCACCACTTAATTTTGATGAATCTATGGTGGAAATGAGGTGAGGAGGAGGAGGCAGCCGAAAGCTTGGAGAAGGAGGTGGAGGGAATGAAGTGCGGAAAGTGAGTGGGTAGGTGTGGCTGTCCAAAATATCTTGTTGGGGTCCCAGGTTACTAATGGCGCACCACCTGCAAATGCGCCATTAGTAACCCTGGTTACTAATGGCGCACCAGCTTGTGCTGCGCCATTAGTAGTTTTGCAAAAAAAGAATAAAAAAATTCAGTACTGGCGCACTCCCTGTCTGGTGCGCCATTACTAGTTAGAACTAGTAATGGCGCACTTCGGTAGGATGCGCCATTAGTATGTATGTAAAAATGAAAAAAAAATTATCACTAGTGGCGCACCTATTTTCCGGTGCGCCATTAGTGTCTTCCACACTAATGGCGCATCACCAACTGGTGCGCCATTAGTATATAGTAGTGGCGCACTACTTCCCTGGTGCGCCATTAGTGTCAATCCTATCTATAGCCCTTTTCCTAGTAGTGTTATGTTACTCCCACTATGCCTAGCCTAAGGTTAGTAGGTGACCTTGCGCTTGGCTCTTCGCCTCTTCTGGAAGTTGAACAATAATGATGGTACTACAGTAGTACTTCTGGCAATCTGACACCAAATGAACTGCTGCACGTCCACCGCCTGTAAGCAAAAGTTTCTCCTTGTGCTGTGAGCCACCGCACACGCATTGGCGAGGGAGAAGGCATAGTAAGCAAGCTTCTCGTCGTTCTGCGAGTTGACGGGACACATCAATGTTATTTAGTACGTACTCTCTCCAAAAAAGGGCTGACCATGTCATGGCTACCCCCTCCCCATCCCATGCTCCGACGTTGAGTACGTGCACTATTCATGTGCCATCGAGGAGAAAAAATATTGCGAAGTAGGTGCCATCAAAGTGCACAACTCACTTACGCACTGCATATCTGATTATCTCCATTTTCTTGCATGACACGTGCACCTTGATGCTAGATGTCTTGTGTATTGGCAAAAGGATGAACAAAGCTCATGTAAAAAATGAGTTGAAGAACATAGATTCTTGACGACCGAGAAGGAGCAAGGAACCTTGCACGTTTTCCCTTTTTTGCCGCATGCCCACCTATAAACAAATAAAAGAACATGAACTCTTCGCTAAACACTAGAGACGATACAGCGGGATGCTAAGTTGAAGATGTTTTATAGTTTATATTGATAACCACGCAAGAACCCACGCATGTACAGGACACATGCAGCCATGCATGTACACACGCGAACGCACTAACTCATGCTGATCCCACTCATGCACATACGCGCACAGCATGGAGCACACAACGCACGTACACAACACATGCATGCACACAAACTCGCCACAGAATGCACGTGAATAACACATGCATGTGCACACACTCGGCAGCATGGAGGCATGCGCCATCTGTGGCGACGTCCCGTTCGTCGTGCTACGGTGAAGCCCGCACACAACGGTGCCTACACATCTCTTGCAGCACCTCTTTGTCGTCATTGCTCAATGACTAGTCAGAGACGAAGACGACTGCAGCCTCGACCTTAGAGCTAGCACCGATGGAAAAGCACGCACGCTGCATGCACATGAGCACGTACAGAGTCCCCACGATGTGGTGCGTCCCCAATCGCCTCTACTCCTTCTGCGCACGTTGTCTATCAAGGCGGCTGCATGCCTAATGATGATGTGGGTGAGATCTTCTAGGACTCAGATGATGATGAGGAAAGTTATGGGGAGTGGGCTCTCATGCAAGAGCCTAGTTATATGTGGATTCCTAGACAAATAGAATAAATGTGAAGAAAGAGAAAGAGAGAAGGTTGAAAAAGGTACTAAGTGATGTTATAGCCAACCTTGTAGCCCACACTACTATATGAGTGAGTACTAGCAATGTGCCCGTGCGTTGCAATGGATCCAAAATAGAATAATACATGTTCACAAAACTTGAAAGAAAAGCACTCTAGTTTGGTGTATATATCACTAAAAATATACTCGTATTAGGTTTCACTCAAAATATATTCCTTGTGGATGTTTTGATGAGGTGGGGGCGGATGTGGTTGGTTTCAAGATACTAAGGGGTTTCTGCAAATTGGAGCATAGAAGTGGGGCCTTGTTGCAAAAATGCCACGACTTACATCATAGTCGTTAGATGCAGATCTGATGGTCAGAAATGACGGATGGCAGACACACCATCATCACCAACTGAATCTTTTATATGATTAATTATAGGAGTGGAGATAAATGATGGTTATACATGACATGGCAGTTTCTTATAGCCATCAGCTGGCTATACTATTAACCATGCTCTTAGGCTGGTCAGACACTAGTCTAAGTTACTACATCCATAATGCAAAGTAACATAGTAGTAGTGTCATACTAGTTGGCTTCATTTATTACCTTGTAGACTCATCCTCTCTTGGAAAGCGTTGTGTTACAGTAACATCTTTTTTTCTCAAATACGCACGAGTGTGCGTATCATTAATTAAAGAAGAGAGGGGAAAGAGCCCCAAATCCATGGTTACAAGCTTATTTACCTTCGGAATTAATTCGGCACCACCCTAGTTTCTACTCCCCCTGTCCCATAATATAAGAGTGTTTTTGACACTACACTAGTGTAAAAAATGATCGTATATTATGGGACGGAGGGAGTACAATGGACTACTCGCTTGTGCCCCACACTGCCTATTATGTTACTCTAAACACATCTCTCCTCATTAAATACATGCCACATAAGCAAACTTGTCTTGGACTGCTTTATGTTACTACTCCTACCTAGGGGTATGTTACTCCCACTATGAACTGCTGCATGTCCACCGCAGCAAAAGTTTCTCCTTGTGTTGCGAGCCACCGCGCACGCATTGGCGAGGGAGAAGGCGTAGCTTCTCGTCGTTCTCGAGTTGTCGTGTGTTGGCAAAAGGATGAACAAAGCTCACGTCAATAAAAAAGAGTGGAAGAGCATAGATTCCCGACGACCGAGAAGGAACATGGAACCTCCTGGTGGAGCGTCTGCACTCATAATATTTTATATTATTCAGTGATATAAAATCAACCAATCATATCCAAAGTGGACTGGAAGAGTACGAAACACGGCAGCCCAGTGAAGTTACATCATACTACATGGCTAACCCACACTATCACCATTTCATATAAAAAGCTGGATCTTCATATAAACATGATGGATTTCATTACCTTCACATGAACTACGCGGTGCTAATCCGGCTTTCTTGGTATAATTAATACTCCCTTCGTCCGAAAATACTTGTCCTAGAAAATGGATGTATCTAGACTTATTTTAGTTATAGACACATCCAATTTATCCATTCTTAGAACAAATATTTCCCGCCAGCAGGAGAGAGAGTACCTAATCTAAATGGCCGCCCGCGGATCCCATTGTCTTCCTCATGTCCGGTAGAGGCTTGCGGGGTCGACGAAGGTCCTGGAAGAGACGAAGCAGCAAAGAAACCACCTGAATGCGCAGTTGTCGCCTCGGCGGTGGCCTTCATGGGACCCAAGTGGCGCCGGCCTCCCGTGTTCTACTTCTCCTCGATGATGGCGGTGGACACGGAGAAGCTGGCCATCGACTCGTCGCTCTCCACACACCCGGCTTCTGCGCAGTTGTCGCCTCGGCGGTGGCCTTCATGGGACCCAAGTGGCGCCGGCCTCCCGTGTTCTACTTCTCCTCGATGATGGCGGTGGACACGGAGAAGCCGGCCATCGACTCGTCGCTCTCCACACACCCGGCTTCTGTCTCTGCCTGCATGGTGTTGCCGCAGGCACGGGAGGCGTGGCCGCAGGCATGGGAGGCGCGCCCACAGACACGGGAGGCGCGGCCGCAGGCATGGGAGGCACGCCCACAGACACGGGAGGCACGGCCACCGCAGACAATGGTGGTGCGGTACGACGCGACAACGACGACGCTCGTACTGGCGTGCTCGCCGCCATGCCGGCGTGGAGCAACTCGCCGCTCCTCATCGAGCTGAACTAGAGTGGCAAGTTGTTGAACCACGCGCCAGATAGGGGCGGCAACTGGCTCCGTCGGGCCAAGCGAGGTTGATGAACCACCGAGCGGCCTCGCTCGTATCCAGAGGGCTCGGCAAGCCACCCAGCCGGGTAGTATGCCACGAATGGCTCCTGGGAAGCCATCGGAAGAGTGGAGAAAATGGTGAAGGAGGAGATGGGGGAGCGGCGGAGGGGTGCGATTCTTGCCTGATGTCTGTCTGGTCTTGTTTAAATAGAGGGCGGACGGTAGGAGCTTGGCCGGCTTCTGGCCTAGTTTAAACTGAGGGCGAACGGGAGGAGCTCGGCTGGTGTTGCATTTAATTTCGGCCCGCTCATGAACAGACGTGTGGTTGGAGTAGGTTTGTCGGTTTGCATGCGGGTTTAACGAAGGGGTTTGATGGAGGCGAGGAGGCGTGTTCAGCCGGGCGTGCAGCGGGTGGTGCAGTACTATTCGATTTGACACCGGGCGACATAGTTCCCGATACGGCTTTAATGCAAACGAGGGAGGGGTAGCGGTTCCCGAAATGTTGAACGGCCAATGATGCATCCTCCTTTAATTAGCATCATGCACGCATGAGGGAAGTAATGGGAGGAGGACCGGGAAAAGAGGCTACACGATCTGAATGCAACAAGTTTGCACTCATATAAAGGCGCCCCTCCATTCCAATGCATCTACCACATCGTACGCACCTAAGCATTTGCCTAAACACCTACACTAAGCACAAAAGTGCTCACTCCAGACTCATGGCGGCGATGCGCGCGAGCGGCAAGCAGCTGTGCCAGATGGTCCACGACGCCGGCCTGCGGCATGGCGCCGAGGATCTCCAGACGGTGATCGCGACCGGCTGGTGGATGGCCTCCATCGACGCCAACTACGACTCTCATTTGGACCAGATGATCGTTGCCACCACCAACAAGTTCACCGTCCTCAAGAAGATCAGGGACAACATCGTCGTACTCCTCCAGCCCGCACACCCGGGCTCCTCATTGCCTGCCAGCCTAATCGGCCTCCATGGACAGAACCTCTTTCAAGCACTGGTGGCCCTGCGACTGCCCATCGATGCCACGAAGAATGTCCACCTGGGGGTCGCATCATGGGAATCGCGAGTCACAGTGGATGAAACGTGATGGTTGTCGTAGTTGAACTTCCATGTACAAGTTGTCATGTCTACGGACACATGCATTGCATACCGATCACTAGAAGGAGTAGTAGAGAAAGCTAGGCGGATAAATAGTTCCTTATAGTCAAGCGGACCAACGCTACTACTTGTTCCAAAGACATGCACACCATTGAAATAGTCCATCTATATCAATATACATAGAGAGGGAATATATTTTTACAAGAGAGGAAATAGCTCATCCATCCACAATGCCCTACTGCTGGTGCAGCATCTTCTTCTTGTTGTTGTTCTCATTTTCTGTGGGAGACGGCTTCACAACAAGCTCTCTGGACCTTGCAGCTATCTCGAAACTCACACGGGCATCGAGGACAGCATATTTTATCCACTCGTACGTCAAGGGATAGTTCTCCCATCCAGACGACCTTAATGCCAGTCTCTCGTCACCCTTCTGAAGATTTGTTCTGAGCACAAAATTTTCTATGTCGAATAGGGATGGTGTCGGTTTATCACAATCTTCTACAAGATTTTTTTTGTTTGTAGGTCAGTGATGCTTTTAAAATCAAGGTTGTATGGCTCCAACTTCTGTTTGTCCCCTGCGATGGCTGCCCCACAGAAGTATATGTCCTCCCGAGACAAGAAATCATGAAACTCACCCGGTATGGAGGGCGCGTGTATGATGTGGTACACCAAAACATCATCTTCGAGGCATAGCTAAAGGACGGCGGCGCGTTGGATCTTCCCAGTGGCACTCTCCGTGTACTCTGTGTTGAGACCGATGACCTTCATCTCCACCTTTTGGATTGAGTTGGATACATTGTTGATCCACTTCCGAACAACCCTTGGGTGGTCGGTGACTGTGGCAACTATGCTTAATGAGCCTTCGACGAGGACATGTTGGACGCTAAAAACCTGCATCTCGATCTCTTTCGCCATTTGGAACCGCTGGACCCGAGGGCTATGGTTTGGAGAATTAGGATTAGATGGCTATTCTAACTGAAGAAGATGATTATTTTTAGGGGCTTCAGAATTACTACAAGAGGATGTGAAGAGGTTAAAACAATGTGAATGCAGTGTGGTTTGGATGCAAATGAAGACCAAGGAGCAGTGAAGAAGCCGAGGAAAATTGGTTCTCGATGGAGAAGTAAATGGGAGAAATTATGCACATGCATGAGGAGAGCTCCGGTGGTATGATTGCTGCATGCAATGGATTGGACGGGCTCTTCGGTTGCCTTTTCTCTCTCCCACTCGCACAGAATAGCCCACTTGCATGCTGCAGTTTGTTGGCTGGAGTCTGGCTGCAGCTGCTCATGCGTACGCTAATTAATGTTGTGAATGCAGGGCATGGAGGGAAATGGGCGCATGCAAAAGGGTATATACACAGACTAATTAGAGAAATACTGAAAAAAATTATGCGCAAACAAAAGAGGACCGAAGGGAGTACTACTCATGTTCCTACTACTCCTACTAGTAGTAGTTGTACAACTGTGGTACACTTGATGGTCAAAATACTATTATTCATCCGGTCCTCACAGTGAAGTGACAAGACCCTGTGCCCGAGGTGACACCAGTCCAGGCGGCGTGTCCGGGTTACCAAAGTCAGCCTCACCTTGTGCACTGTGCAGTCACTGTCACCGTCGATGTATAACATGCCTCGCCTCGTCTCCCTCTCCCCTAGCACCACTCCATCTCAATCTCCGTCTCACCGGAGATCCTGAGGTCACTCTTCATCATCTCACTGTGCCCCCGCATACCCTCGCCTCGCTTGCCTCCCCTAGTACCACTATTCCCTAGCTGGCCGCTCCAGCACCGAAAGCCTTCTCCCGTGTAAATCAAGCCCCCAAAACCCCACCTTCCAAACTCCACCATGGTCGAACGCGAACCGCACACCATCCATATGAGCGATTGGAGAAATCTCCCCACTGACGTCCTCGACCTCTGTTGTTCGTGTATGGATATGTTGAGTGCCCTGCGGCTGGCTGCATGCTCGACGGGCATGCACATGGCCATCGTCGAATCAAGGCCTAAGCTATTCAAGACACCTTGCTTGCTGCTATCTGGTCTTGCGAGATTTTCTCATCATGATACGGAGGTGTACATGATGCCCCTTAACTTCAATCCGACCTCCATTAGCCAAAACTTCTATGCAGGTATGTAGTGGGTTGCCGTATATCATTTCCCTCGACTTCGATCCGATCACCATCGCCCGAAACTTCTTGCGTGTATGTACTGGTTCGGCATGAACTCCCACTAGATGGCTGCCATCAAAGAAGACGGGGAAAAGTTGGTGCTCGTGAACTTCCAGACCTCCCATGAGATTATCCTTCCTCCGTTGGATGATATAGAGTTTTACCTTCGCGGTCCAAGTCATCCAGATTACGTCGCCAGTTGGACGCACCTTGTTTTGTAGAAGATTGTAATCTGCCAAGTGCCCACACGACATGTGGATTATGCATACTTCAAGCTAATTGCGTTGTTCGACAAGGGACTCGCCTATGTTCCTGCCGGTGCCTTCTTTAGCTGGAGATAGCTCGGCTCGCAGTGGATCGTCATCAAAGCTGATACACACTTCCGTGATGCTATTGAACACAATGGCATCATCTACGCGATCAACAAAGCAGATGGCACCACGTATTGCTGGGACAGTGCATGTAAGTTGTTTCTGTCTGATATTAATGATGACTCCATGACACTGTTTGAACTTTTTGTGATGATTGACATATCCCTGTTTGAGCAGAATTTGAGTAGAACTATGGCAATGTATTAGAGACGACGTAAATCAGCTATATTTGGAATGAGTTAATTCATGCGATTGTGACCATGTCATTACAGCCAATTTGTACCCATGAATAATCAAACTGTTAGGAAGATATTGATATTCTCCTTATTTTATAGTAATCTATATACTACTAAATATGAGTGTGTATGAATGGTCATGTTAGTTTCCTCATTTTCATGATGTAGAAACATGCATCACACTGTTGATTTCATCTAACCATAAATTAGGGAAGTGAATGTGCATATGGAGAACTCTATATTTTGAAGTAGTGAAATCCTGTAATGCTTACCATGTGTACATACCTATGTTCGCCCTTCAGCAATCAATAGCTAGAATAATATGCTCACAAAAAAATTTCCCACAGAACATGAGTATATAACAATGCATGGTCTGTTAGTTTCCTTGAAGAATTTGTTTGTGAGGACAGAACATGATTACATGATGACCTACAAGTATAGGGGATCTATCATAGTCCTTTCGATAAGTAAGAGTGTCGAACCCAATGAGGAGCAGAAGGAAATGATAAGCGGTTTCTAGAAAGGTATTCTCTGCAAATACTGAAACAAGTGGTAACAGATAGTTTTGTGATAGGATAATTTGTAACGAGCAACAAGTAACAAAAGTAAATAAAGTGCAGCAAGGTGGCCCAATCCTTTTTGTATCAAAGGACAAGCCTGGACAAACTCTTATATAGAGAAAAGCGCTCCCGAGGACACATGGGAATATCATCAAGCTAGTTTTCATCACGCTCATATGATTCGCGTTCGGTACTTTGATAATTTGGTATGTGGGTGGACCGGTGCTTGGGTACTGTCCTTACTTGGACAAGCATCCCACTTATGATTAACCTCTATTGCAAGCATCCGCAACTACAACATAAGTATTAAGGTAAACCTAACCATAGAATGAAACATATGGATCCAAAGCAGCCCCTTACGAAGCAATGCATAAACTAGGGTTTAAGCTTCTGTCATTCTAGCAACCCATCATCTACTTATTACTTCCCAATGCCTTCCTTTAGGCCCAAATAATGGTGAAGTGTCATGTAGTCGACGTTCACATAACACCACTAGAGGGGAGACAACATACATCTCATCAAAATATCGAACGAATACCAAATTCACATGACTACTAATAGCAAGACTTCTCCCATGTCCTCAGGAACAAATGTAACTACTCACAAAGCATAAACATGTTCATAATCAGAGGGGTATTAATATGCATATAGGATCTGAACATATGATCTTCCACCAAATAAACCAACTAGCATCAACTACAAGGAGTAATTAACACTACTAGCAACCTAGCTACTAGCACCAATCCCGGACTTGGAGACAAGAATTGGATACAAGAGATGAACTAGGTTTTTGAGAGGAGATGGTGATGATGAATATGTTGATAGAGATTGCCCTCTCCTGATGAGAGGAGCATTGGTGATGACGATGGCGATGATTTCCCCCTCCGGGAGGGAAGTTTCCCCGGCAGAACAGCTCCTCTAGAGCCCTAGATTGGGGGAGTTGATACGTCCATTTTGCATCATGCTTTTATATCAATATTTATTGCATTATGGGCTGTTATTACACGTTAAGTCACAATACTTATGCCTATTCTCTCTTATTTTACAAGGTTTACATGAAGAGGGGGAATGCCGGCAGCTGGAATTCTAGGCTGGAAAAGGAGAAAATATTAGAGACCTATTCTGCACAACTCCAAAAGTTCTGAAACTTCATGGGAGCATGTTTCAGAATATATAAAAAATATTGGGCGAAGGAAGTACCAGAAGGGGGCCACCCACCATCCACGAGGGTGGGGGCATGCCCTTCCCCCCTGGGCGTGCCCCCCTGCCTCGTGGGCCCCCTGGTAGGCCTCCGGTGCCCATCTTATTCTATATGAGGTCTTTCGTCCGAGAAAAAATCATAAGCAAGCTCACTGGACGAAACTCCGCCGCCACGAGGCGGAACCAATTTAGGGCTCCGGCGGAGCTGTTCTGCCGAGGAAACTTCCCTCTGGGAGGGGGAAATCATCGCCACCGTCATCATCATCGATCCTCTCGTCGGGAGGAGGTCAATCTCCATCAACATCTTCACCAACACCATCTCATCTCGAACCCTAGTTCATCTGTTGTATCCAATCTTTGTCCCAAAACCTCACGTTGGTACATGTGGGTTGCTACTAGTGTTGATTACTCCTTGTAGTTGATGCTAGTTGGTTTATTCGGTGGAAGATCATATGTTCATATCCTTTATGCATATTAATACCCCTCTGATTATGAACATGAATATGATTTGTGAGTTGTTATGTTTGTTCCTGAGGACATGGGAGAAGTCTTGCTATAAGTAGTAATGTGAATTTGGTATTCGTTCGATATTTTTGATGAAATGTATGTTGTCTCTCCTCTAGTGGTGTTATGTGAACGTCGACTACATGACACTTCACCATTGTTTGGGCCTACAGGAATGCATTGTGAAGTAATAAGTAGATGATGGGTTGCTAGAGTGACAGAAGCTTAAACCCTAGTTTATGAGTTGCTTCGTAAGGGGCTGATTTGGATCCATATGTTTCATGCTATGGTTAGGTTTACCTTAATACTTATTTTGTAGTTGCGGATGCTTGCAAGAGGGGTTAATCATAAGTGGGATGCTTGTCCAAGGAAGGGCAGTACCCAAGCACCGGTCCACCCACATATCAAATTATGAAAGTACCGAACACAAATCATATGAGTGTGATGAAAACTAGCTTGACGATAATTCCCATGTGGCCTCGGGAGCGCTTTCCTTTATATAAGAGTTTGTTCAGTCTTGTCCTTTGCTACAAAAAGGATTGGGCCATCTTGCTACACTTTATTTACTTTTATTACTTGTTACCCGTTACAAATTACTTTATCACAAAACTATCGGTTACCGATAATTTCAGTGCTTACAGAGAATACCTTACTAAAAACTGCTTATCATTTCCTTCTGCTCCTCGTTCAGTTCGACACTCTTACTTATCGAAAGGACTATGATAGATCCCCTATACTTGTGGGTCATTACCCCTCTATAAAGGGTGGAGAGGGATGGCGTCCTTCTTTATTTGTCTCCTCCTCGCCTGGTCTCTTGCTTCCCTTCTGCTCGACAGCGTGCCCCCCTCCTCCGGAGCCCATGGCAGCAGAGCCTGCTGTGAGAGGAAGAGGGAGGGGTGTGGCCGAGGCCGCCGCGGCACTCGGGGTAGAGGAGGACGGGGCGGCGCACCGGCCGCGCTTCCGCCAGCGGCTCGCCCCCCCCCCCCAATGGAGGGCCACGTTGGAGACCAGCCCCACGAGTTCTTCATCAGGCTGTACAGTCGGTGTGCGGCATCCCCACTCCATTCGCCCGGGAGATGGTGCTTGACCCGCCACAGGCCTTGAGGCTGCACATGAGGGGTTGCGGGAATGGTCGCATGTGGGTCGATGTCGACTTCCCCGCCCCTCACGTGATGTATCTCCGCCGTAGGTGGAAGATTTTTATCCGGGCCCATGATATGTCCATTTTGCATCATGCTTTTATATCGATATTTATCGCTTTATGGAATGTTATTTCACTTTATGTCACAATACTTATGGACATTCTCTCTTATTTTACAAGGTTTACATAAGGAGGGAGAATGCCGGCAGCTGGAATTCTGGTCTGGAAAAGGAGCAAATATTAGAGACCTATTCTGCGCAACTCCAAAACTCCTGAAACTCCACGGAACGTCTTAAAAGAAATAAAGAAAAATCCATGCAAAAGATGAAGGCCAGGGGAGCCACACCCTTCTCACGAGGGTGCCCCCCCCTAGGGCGTGCCCCCCTACCTCGTGGGCCTCCTGGTGGCTCTCTGATGCCCATCTTCTCCTATATGAGGTCTTTCGATGAGAAAAAAAATAGAGAGGAACTTTTCGGGATGAGACTCCACCGCCACGAGGCGGAACCTTGGCGGATCCAATCTAGAGCTCCGGCAGAGCTGTTCTGCCAGGGAAATTTCCCTCCGGGAGGGGGAAATCATCACCATCGTCATCACCAACGCTCCTCTCATCGGGAGAGGGCAATCTCCAACAACATCTTCATCAGCACCATCTCATCTCAAAACCCTAGTTCATCTCTTGTATCCAATTCTTGTCTCCAAGTCCGGGATTGGTGCTAGTAGGTTGCTAGTAGTGTTAATTACTCCTTGTAGTTGATGCTAGTTGGTTTAATTGGTGGAAGATTATATGTTCAGATCCTATGTGCATATTATTACCCCTCTGATTATGAAGATGAATATGCTTTGTGAGTAATTACGTTCGTTCCTGAGGACAAGGTAGAAGTCTCACTACTAGGAAAATGATTTTTAACGACGGGGTATGTGGTTGTTAAAAGTTAGAATGTGGTCGTTGAAAGTCATTAACGACCACAATTTTGTGGTCGTAATAGGCTCCGTCGTTAAAAGTATAACGACCATATACTTTTTCCCATTGTTATTTTGTAACAACAAGAGAGTGTGTCGTCGTTAATTTTGAGAGAATAACGACCACAGTTTGTGTATTAGCGACCACTTTTCTCATTGCTAAAATTGTTTTGATTGATGCTAAATGTTACTCCCTCTGTCCCAAAATGTAAGACATTTTTTTACCACTTTAGCTTTTCTCTCAACTTTTAAAGATTAGCGACCACACCAATTAGGCAATTAAAGAATCTGAACAACCAAAGTATCATAGCCCTGATTTTATTGATCAAAACCATATATATTGAACATGATCCTCACATACATTTCTGGAGATAAAATACCATTCAGAAATTATGAACCCCAAAACTCTCTAGACAACCATTGTAGTTGTTCATCTCTAACAAGAAATCATGCAACAACTAGAAAAGAGATTTTCTTTTCATAATCTTCGGCCATGACACACCATCATCAGTCCTTGTACTTAAGTGCATATCATTCTTCACCAATTACTATAGCACCTCTTGATGCTTGTATTACGGTGGACCATCAGTTCTACAAAAACATAATTGATTTGTAAGTCAGATATATTTACCTCTTAGGGATTCTGCCAAATTAAATCAAAAGAGGAAATTGTACACAAAAGTGTGTTAGTTATAAGTAGTATACATTATGTACACCTAATATATTTTCAGAGATTGATGCTCAATAATCAAGCAATGCTTACATCGACCCATCTCCAGAAATTGGAGTCAATAGGCCATCCATGGAAGAGGTCATTCTGCAATCATCAGACACATTAAATATTCTTTTTAGTTGAGAAGACAAGACAAAATTTTCAATGGTGTACACGATAATAAGAACTTAGGTAGCCAAACCCACGGTCCTTCCTTTCATATCTTTCAAGTAGAGAAAATGTAAATATGTGTTGATCACAAGTGTAGGCACTTACTTGGATCATGTGCAACACCCATCTCCAAGAATCCCTTGAGAAGACTGGTATCATCTATCACCTGTACGACCCTGCATCCATGTTTGCATCTACACTTTCAAAATGAAAAAATGCAAACAAAAATGGTGCAGTGAAGAATACAATTAGTTAATCACATGTTGCACGGCTGCTTGTGGACGTCCTAGCAATGCTCACGCCTAGATCTGTTCTGTTCATGGCATGACAAAGACGACCAGTCAAATTCAGAATCTGCTATAACATGTTGTATTGTGCATCATCATCGACATCATGCTTACTTGTGCATCTCGCCGCCATTTTTCCTGGAGGTGACGTTGACATCGGCGCAGGCCCTTTGGTCGTGTAAAGCGCGGCTACGAGATCTCCAAACTGTGCCTCCTCATGGTGTCCGCGGCCGCCACCACCGAGATAGCATCGCGTGGCCCGCTCCCATGAGGAACGCTGGGGAGGATGTCCACGAGAACTGGAATCTGGCCGACATCCCCTGCAGTCCGCCCGAAATCCGGCGCTGCACGCAAGATCTGGAGGGAGGTGGGAGAGCGGAAGGGAGAGGAGGACGAGGCGGCGGCTGGAAGAAAGAGAGGCGGCAGGGAGAGCTCTCGAGGGAAATCAGCGCATGCGAAGGGTATCTAGATTTGATTGGTAATTATCTTCCTCTTTTATCGTTTGTTTTATCAGATAAGGACATAAATTACTCTAAGCATAACAAAACTAACGACGGGCAGACCTACTCTTGTTAGGGAGGTTTCGTAGATTTAGTTTGGAGGAATTCCTAGTTTGGACGTGGGACTAGCACACCGTACTAATAACAACCGAGGATTGTTAGTTGTTGGTCATTATTGGCCTAATATCTACTAGTGTCTTGCTATTAGTAGTCATGTGAATTTGGTATTCGTTTGATATTTTGATAAGATGTATGTTGTCTAGCCTCTAGTGGTGTTATGTGAACGTCGACTACATAACACTTCACCATTATTGGGCCTAGAGGAAGGCATTGGGAAGTAATAAGTAGATGATGGGTTGCTAGAGTGACAGAAGCTTAAACCCTAGTTTATGCGTTGCTTCGTAAGGGGCTGATTTGGATCCATATGTTTCATGCTATGGTTAGGTTTACCTTAATACTTTTGTTGTAGTTGCGGATGCTTGCAATAGAGGTTAATCATAAGTGGGATGCTTGTTCAAGTAAGAACATCACCCAAGCACCGGTCCACCCACATATCAAATTATCAAAGTATCGAACGTGAATCATATGAACGTGATGAAAACTAGCTTGACGATATTCCCATGTGTCCTCGAGAGCGCTTTTCCTATTATAAGAGTTTGTTTCGGCTTGTCCTTTGCTACAAAAGGATTGGGCCACCTTGCTGCACTTTATCTACTTTTGTTACTTGTTGCTCGTTACAACCTATCTTATCACAAAACTATCTGTTACCACTTATTTCAGTACTTGCAGAGAATACCTTGCTGAAAACCGCTTATCATTTCCTTCTGCTCCTCGTTGGGTGCGACACTCTTACTTATCGAAAGGACTACAATAGATCCCCTATACTTGTGGGTCATCAAGACTCTTTTCTGGCGCCGTTTCCGAGGAGTGTAGCGCCTTTGGTAGGTGGAATTTGGTAAAGAAAAATTTATATAGTGTGCTGAAATTTACTGTCACTTGTTACTATGGAAAGTAATTATCTGAGGGGCTTGTTTGGGGTATCTTCACCCCGTCCAGTAGAGCAAAGAGTTGCTCCTCAACCTACTGAACCTATTTAAAATGAAATTCCTTATGAGTATCCTTCGGGTATGATGGAAAGACTGCTAGCTAACCCTTTTACAGGAGATGGAACAAAACATCCTGATGAGCACTTAATATATGTGGATGAAGTTTGTGGATTATTTAAGCTTGCAGGTATACCCGATGATGTTGCTAAGAAGAAGGTCTTCCCTTTATCTTTGAAGGGAGACGCATTGATATGGTATAGGCTATGTGATGATATGAGATCATGGGACTATAAAAGATTGAAGTTGGAATTTCATCAAAAGGATTACCCTATGCATCTTGTTCATCATGATCGCAATTATATATATAATTTCTGGCCTCGCGAAGGAGAAAGCATCGCTCAAGCTTGGGGGAGTCTTAAATCAATGTTATATTCATGCCCCAATCATGAGCTCTCGAGAGAAATAATTATGCAAAGTTTTTATGCTCGGCTTTCCCATAATAATCAAACCATGCTCGATACTTCTTGTGCTGGCACTTTTATGATGAAGACTATTGAATTCAGATGGAATTTATTGGATAGAATTAAACACAACTCTGAAGATTGGGACCTCGACGAAGGTAAGGAGTCAGGTATGACACCTAAGTTTGATTGTGTTAAATCTTTTATGGATACCCATATTTTCCGTAAGTTTAGCACTAAATATGGACTTGACTCTGAGATAGTAGCTTCTTTCTATGAATCTTTTGCTACTTATGTTGATCTCCCTAATGAGAAGTGATTTAAATATCATCCTCCCATAGAAGTAAAAGTAGTTGCACCTATTAAAGTTGAAGAAAAGACTGTCACTTATAATGATCCTATTGTTCCTACTTCTTATATTGAGAAACCACATTTCCCTGTCAGAATAAAGGATCATGCTAAAGCTTCAACTATTGTTCGTAAAAGCAATATTAGAACTTATACGCCTCCTGAGCAAGTTAAAGTAGAACCTAATATTGCTATTGTTAAAGATCTCTTGTCTGATAATATTGATGGGCATGTTATTCAGTTCAAAGGTGAAACTGCTGGAATTGCTAAACCTTGTGCTAAAGATAAACATAGACTTGTGGTAGGTGTGCCTGTTATTTCTGTTAAAATAGGAGATCATTGTTATCATGGCTTTATGATATGGGTGCAAGTACTAGTGTTATACCGCATACTTTATACGAAGAAATTAAGAATGAAATTGCACCTGTTGAGTTAGAAGATATTGATGTTACTATTAAACTTGCCAATAGAGATACTATTTCACCAATTGGAATTGTTAGAGATGTTGAAGTCTTGTGTGGGAAAACTAAATATCCTGCTGATTTTCTTGTTCTTACTTCCCCACAAGATAGCTTTTGTCCCATTATATTTGGTAGACCCTTCTTAAATACTGTCAATGCTACCATAGATTGCAAAAAGAATGTTGTTACTGTTGGCTTGGATGATATGGTTCATGAGTTTAATTTCTCTAAATTTAGTAAACAACATCGTGAGGAAGAACTACCTAGTAAGGATGAAATTATTGGTCTTGCTTCTATTGCTGTACCTCCTAGTGATCCTTTAGAACACTATTTGCTAGGCCATGAAAATGATATGTTCATGAATGAAAAAAGGGAAATAGATGAAGTATTCTTTAAACAGGAACCTATTCTGCATCACAATTTGCCTGTTGAAATCTTAGGGGATCCTCCTCCACCTAAGGGTGATCCCATGTTTGAGCTTAAACCTTTGCCTGATAATCTTAAATATGCTTATCTTGATGAAAAGAAGATATATCCTGTTATTATTAGTGCTAACCTTTCAGAGCATGAAGAAGAAAGATTATTGAAAACTCTGAAGAAGCATCGTGCTGCTATTGGATATACTCTTGATGATCTTAAGGGCATTAGTCCCACTCTATGTCAATATAAAATAAATTTGGAAGTAGGCGCCAAACCAGTTCGTGATCCTCAATGACGTCTGAATCATAAAATGAAAGAAGTGGTAAGAAAAGAAATACTCAAGCTTCTGGAAGCAGGTATAATCTATCACGTTACTGATAGTGAGTGGGTAAGTCCTGTCCATTGTGTCCCTAAGAAGGGAGGTATTACTGTTGTTCCTAATGATAAAGATGAATTGATTCCACAAAGAATTATCATAGGTTATAGGATGGTGATTGATTTCCTCAAATTAAATAAAGCTACTAAGAAAGATCATTACCCCTTACCTTTTATTGACCAAATGCTACAAAGATTATGCAAGCATACACACTATTGCTTTCGAGATGGTTATTTTGGTTTCTCTCAAATACCTGTGTCAGCTAGAGATCAATCAAAGACTACTTTTACATGCCCTTTTGGTAATTTTGCTTATAGATGTATGCCTTTTGGTTTATGTAATGCACCTGCTACCTTTCAAAGATGCATCATGGCTATATTCTCTAAGTTTTTTGAAAAGATTTGTGAGGTTTTCATGGACGACTTTTCCGTCTATGGTTCCTCTTTTGATGATTGCTTGAGCAATCTTGATCGAGTTTTGCAGAGATGTGAAGAAACTAATCTTGTCTTGAATTGGGAAAAGTGCCACTTTATGGTTAATGAAGGTATTGTCTTGGGGCACAAAGTTTCTGAAAGAGGTATTGAAGTTGATAAAGCCAAGGTTGATGCTATTGAAAAGATGCCATGTCCCAAGGACATCAAAGGTATAAGAAGTTTCCTTGGTCACGCCAGATTTTATAGGAGGTTCATTAAGGACTTCTCAAAAATTTCTCGGCCTCTGACTAATTTATTGCAGAAAGATATACCATTTGTCTTTGATGATGATTGTGTAGAAGCATTTGAAATACTTAAGAAAGCATTAGTCACTGCACCTGTTGTTCAGCCACCTGATTGGAACCTACCCTTTGAAATTATGTGTGATGCTAGTGATTAAGTTGTAGGTGTTGTTCTAGGGTAAAGGGTTGATAAGAAATTAAATGTTATTCATTATGCTAGTAAGACTCTAGACAATGCTCAAAGAAATTATGCTACTACTGAAAAAGAGCTTTTAGCAGTTGTATTTGCTTGTGATAAGTTCAGATCTTATATTGTTGATTCTAAAGTAACTATTCAAACTGATCATGCTGCTATTAAATATCTTATGGAAAAGAAAGATGCTAAACCTAGACTTATTATATGGGTTCTCTTGCTACAAGAATTTGATTTGCATATTGTTGATAGAAAGGGAGCTGAGAACCCCGTTGCAGACAACCTGTCTAGGTTAGAAAATATTCTTGATGACCCACTACCTATTAATGATAACTTTCCTGATGAACAATTAAATGTTATAAGTACTTCTCATAGTACTCCATGGTATGCTGATTATGCTAATTATATTGTTGCTAAATTTATACCACCTAGCTTCACATACCAACAAAAGAAAAAGTTTTTCTATGATTTGAGACATTACTTTTGGGATGACCCACATCTTTATAAAGGAGTAGATGGTGTTATTAGACGTTGTGTACCTGAGCATGAACAGGAACAGATCTTATGCAAGTGTCATTCCGAGTCTTATGGAGGGCACCACGCTGGAGATAGAACTGCACATAAGGTATTGCAATCTGGTTTTTATTGGCCTACTCTCTTCAAGGATGCCCGTAAGTTTGTCTTGTCTTGTGATGAATGTCAAAGAATTGGTAATATTAGTAGACGTCAAGATATGCCTATGAATTATTCTCTTGTTATTGAACCATTTGATGTTTGGGGCTTTGATTATATGGGATCTTTTCCTGCCTCTAATGGATACACACATATTCTAGTTGCTGTTGATTACGTTACTAAATGGGTAGAAGCTATTCATAACACTTCTATTAAAATGCTTAAGGAAGTTATTTTCCCGAGGTTTGGAGTCCCTAGATATTTAATGACTGATGGTGGTTCACACTTTATTCATGGTGCTTTCCGTAAAATGCTTGCTAAGTATGATGTTAATCATAGAATTGCATCTCCTTATCACCCACAGTCTAGTGGTCAAGTAGAGTTGAGCTATAGAGAGCTCAAATTAATTTTGCAAAAGACTGTTAATAGGTCTAGAAAGCATTGGTCTAAGAAACTTGATGATGCATTATGGGCTTATAGAACTGCATACAAAAACCCTATGGGTATGTCTCCGTATAAAATGGTTTATGGAAAAGCATGTCACTTACCTCTCGAACTAGAACATAAGGCATATTGGGCTATTAAAGAGCTTAACTATGATTTTAAACTTGCCGGTGAGAAGAGGTTATTTGATATTAGCTCACTTGATGAATGGAGAACCCAAGCTTATGAAAATGCCAAGTTGTTTAAAGAAAAAGTTAAAAGATGGGACGACAAAAGGATACAAAAGCATGAGTTTAATGTAGGTGATTATGTATTGCTATACAACTCTCGTTTAAGATTTTTTGCAGGAAAACTTCTCTCTAAATGGGAAGGCCCCTATGTTATCGAGGAAGTCTATCGTTCTGGTGCCATAAAAATCAACAACTTCGAAGGCACAAATCCGAAGGTGGTAAACGGTCAAAGAATCAAACATTATATCTCAGGTAATCCCATAAATGTTGAAACCAATATTATTGAAACCGTAACCCTGGAGGAATATATAAGGGACACTTTCCAGAACGTTTCAGACTCCCAAAAGGAATAGGTATGTGGTACGGTAAGTGAACCGACTCCAAAACAATTTTAAGGCAATATTTCTCCATTTTGGAATATTTAGAAAAATAGAAAAATAAGTAGCAGTCCGGGAAGGAAACGAGGGCCCCACGAGGGTGGTGGGCGCGCCCTACCCCCTGGGCGCGCCCCCCTACCTCGTGAGCGCCTCGTGTGCCTTCCGGACTCCGTTTTCTTGCATGATATGTATTTTGGTCGGTTAAAATTCATTATATATTCTCCCGAAGGTTTTGACTCTCGTATCACGCAAAAATCTCTTGTCTTCGTTTCGAGCTGTCCCGTTGCAGATTAAATCAACATGTCTTCCCAGGATTAGGAAGGAGAAAGCTATGTGGATGATTACTTAGCAAATCCAAAGGTCTATGGAGATGTTGAACACGATGGATGGACCAGGAGGAAGAAGAGGACCATGAACCCAAGGGTAAGGAGGAGACGAGCTCAGATGAAGATGAAGCACCATTACCTCAACCTGGGGACATGCACATGGAGTTCAAAAAGTCAAGTCTCCCTGATAGGGCAAAGAAACCCAAGTTCGAGTTTATCCCTTTTCATCTCTTGCAGGAAAATAAGCAGGACCTATGCAAAAAGATATTAACCCTGGAGTGGGAGATCGATGATCTGAGGGATCAAAATGCCGTCCTCAAGCGCAAATTAAGGGAGAAGCCTAAGCCATCAACTAAGCCAACATCACCTCCACCTTCTTCACCGACAAAGGAGATATAATCACATGGGTATGGGCACTCCCCTTGGCAACTGCCAAGCTTGGGGGAGGTGCCCCGGTATCGTATCACAATCACAATTCCTATCTTTACCGTTTTTCTTAGTTCGATCCTATTAGTAGTATCTTGATCTAGTAGAATAAAGTTTATGGCATGATCTAGTTTTGAGTTTTGCTTTATGATCTCTCTATGTAATCGAGTCCGTAAGCTATATATAATAAAGATTAGTGTTGAGTCAAGGGCTTGATTATTTTGCCATGATCTTGGGTGAATAAAAGAATAGAGAAAAGAATAAAAAAAAACAAAAAGTTCATATTGATCTTATTGAGAGTAATGACTTCACATGGAAATATGATGATTAAAAGTTGTTGGGAGTTGGCAGACATAGCTTTGGTCATTGTTGCAATTAATAGGGAGTAATAAGGAAAGAGAGGTTTTCACATATAGATATATTATCATTGACATCTTTTATGATTGGGAGCACTCATTAAAATATGACATGCTAAAGAGTTGATGTTGGATAAGGAAGACAACGTAATGAGTTATGTATTTCTTATATCTGAGATAAAGTATGTTGTCATGGATCCTCTAACTTGTTGAGCTTGCCTTCCCCCTCATGCTAGCCAAATTCTCAGCACCAAGTAGAAATACTACTTGTGCTTCCAATACCCTTAAACCAGTTTTGCCATGAGAGTCCACCATATCTACCTATGGATTGAGTAAGATCCTTCAAGTAAGTTGTCATCGGTGCAAAGCAATAAAAATTGCTCTAAATATGTATGATTGATTGGTATGGGAGAAATAAGCTTTATACGATCTTGTGATGTGGAAGTAATAAAAGCGACGGACTGCATAATAAAGGTTCATATCACAAGGGGCAATATAAAGTGACGTTCTTTCGCATTGAGATTTTATATATCCAACTATAAAAGCGCATGGCAACCTCTGCTTCCCTCTACGAAGGGCCTATTCTTTATTATTATCTTCTACCTTATGCAAGAGTCATCGTGATCTTCACCTTTTCTTTTTCATTTTATCCTTTGGCAAGCTCAGCATGTTGGAAAGAACATGATATATATATATATATATCTAATTGGATGTAGGGGAGCATGAACCATTATTGTTGACATTACCCTTGAGGTAAAAGGTTGTGGGGCAAAACTATAAGCCCCTATCTTTCTCTGTGTCTGATTAAAACTCTGTAACCACAAGTATCGTATGAGTGTTAGCAATTATGGAGGACTAAATGATAGTTGAGTATGTGGACTTGCTTTTTAGCTCTAACATAGACTCTTTCGATGTTATGATAAATTGCAATCGCTTCAATGACTGAGATTATAGTTTGTTGGAGCCCAATAAGGTTTATGATTTATACTTTTCCATTGTGAATAGATCATCACTTGAACATAAGTAATCATATGACAAAATTTATATATGTTGCTGTTATGACAATAATCATGATGCCTTCATGTTCGTATTTCATTTTTATCGACGCCTCTACCTCTAAACATGAGGACATATTTATTGTTATCGGCTTTTCACTTGAGGACAGGCGAGGTCTAAGCTAGAGTGACAGAAGCTTAAACCCTAGTTTATGAGTTGCTTCGTAAGAGGCTGATTTGGATCCATATGTTTCATGCTATGGTTAGGTTTACCTTAATACTTCTTTTGTAGTTGCGGATGCTTGCAAGAGGGCTTAATCATAAGTGGGATGCTTTTCCAAGGAAGGGCAGTACCCAAGCACCGGTCCACCCACATATCAAATTATGAAAGTACCGAACGCGAATCATATGAGCGTGATGAAAACTAGCTTGACAATAATTCCCATGTGGCCTCGGGAGCGCTTTCCTTTATATAAGAGTTTGTTCAGTCTTTTCCTTTGCTACAAAAAGGATTGGGCCATCCTGCTGCACTTTATTTACTTTTATTACATGTTACCCGTTACAAATTACTTTATCACAAAACTATCGGTTATCGATAATTTCAGTGCTTACAGAGAATACCTTACTGAAAACTACTTATCATTTCCTTCTGCTTCTCGTTCGGTTCGACACTCTTACTTATCGAAAGGACTATGATAGACCCCCTATACTTGTGGGTCATTACCCCTCTATAGAGAGTGGAGAGGGATGGCATCCTTCTTTATTCATCTCCTCCTCGCCTGGTCTCTTGCTTCCCTTCGCCATGGTGAGAGGGTGTGCCGGTGCTCCAGTGGCAGCGACGAGGGCTTCTGCTCGACAGCGTGCCCCCCTCCTCTGGAGCCCATGGCAGCAGAGCCTGCTGTGAGAGGAAGAGGGAGGGGGTGTGGCCGAGGCCGCCGCGGCACTCGGGGGAGAGGAGGACGGGGCGGCGCACCGACCGCGCTTCCGCCAGCGGGTCCCCTCCCCCCCCAATGGAGGGCCACGTTGGAGACCAGCCCCGCGAGTTCTTCATCAGGCTGTACAAGTCGGGGTGCGGTCACCTCTGCCTCCCCACTCCGTTCGCCTGGGAGATGGTGCTTGACCCGCCACAGGCCTTGAGGCTGCACATGAGGGGTTGTGGGAATGGTCGCATGTGGGTCGATGTCGACTTCCCCGCCCCTCACATGATGTATCTCTGCCGTGGGTGGAAGACTTTTTCCTGGGCCCATGATACGTCCATTTTGCATCATGCTTTTATATCGATATTTATCACATTATGGACTATTATTTCACTTTATGTCACAATACTTATGGCTATTCTCTCTTATTTTACAAGGTCTACATAAGGAGGGAGAATGCCGGCAGCTGGAATTCTGGTCTGGAAAAGGAGCAAATATTAGAGACCTATTCTGCGCAACTCCAAAAGTCCTGAAACTCCACGGAACGTCTTAAAAGAAATAAAGAAAAATCCACGCAAAAGATGAAGGCCAGGGGGCCCACACCCTGCTCACGAGGGTGGGGGCGCCCCCCCCCCTAGGGCGCGCCCCCCTACCTTGTGGGCCCCCTGGTAGCTCTCCGATGCCCATCTTCTCCTATATGAGGTCTTTCGATGAGAAAAAAATAGAGAGGAACTTTTCGGGACGAGACTCCGCCGCCACGAGGCGGAACCTTGGCGGATCCAGTCTAGAGCTCCGGCAGAGCTGTTCTGCCGGGGAAATTTCCCTCCGGGAGGGGGAAATCATCACCATCGTCATCACCAACGCTCCTCTCATTGGGAGAGGGAAATCTCCATCAACATCTTCATCAGCACCATCTCATCTCAAAACCCTAGTTCATCTCTTGTATCCAATTCTTGTCTCCAAGTCCGGGATTGGTGCTAGTAGGTTGCTAGTAGTGTTAATTACTCCGTGTAGTTGATGCTAGTTGGTTTAATTGGTGGAAGATTATATGTTCAGATCCTATATGCATATTATTAGCCCTCTGATTATGAACATGAATATGCTTTGTGAGTAATTATGTGCGTTACTGAGGACAAGGGAGAAGTCTTGCTATTAGTAGTCATGTGAATTTGGTATTCATTTGATATTTTGATAAGATGTATGTTGTCTAGCCTCTAGTGGTGTTATGTGAACATCGACTACATAACACTTCACCATTATTGGGCCTAGAGGAAGGCATTGGGAAGTAATAAGTAGATGATGGGTTGCTAGAGTGACAGAAGCTTCAACCCTAGTTTATGCGTTGCTTCGTAAGGGGCTGATTTGGATCCATATGTTTCATGCTATGGTTAGTGTCGGTGTCAAAACTGGCGGATCTCGGGTAGGGGGTCCCGAACTATGCCTCTAAGCCGGATGGTAACAGGAGGCAAGGGACACGAAGTTTTACCCAGGTTCGGGCCCTCTCGATGGAGGTAAAACCCTACGTCCTGCTTGATTAATATTGATGATATGGGTAGTACAAGAGTAGAACTACCACGAGATCGGAGAGGCTAAACCCTGGAAGCTAGCCTATGGTATGATTGTTGTTGTGTGTGTTGTCCTACGGACTAAAACCCTCCGGTTTATATAGACACCGGAGAGGGTTAGGGTTACACAAAGTCGGTTACAATGGTAGGAGATCTACCTATCCGTATCGCCAAGCTTGCCTTCCACGCCAAGGAAAGTCCCTTCCGGACACGGGACGAAGTCTTCAATCTTGTATCTTCATAGTCCAGGAGTCTGGCTGAAGGTATAGTCCGCCCATCCAGACACCCCCTAATCCAGGACTCCCTCAGTAGCCCCTGAACCAGGCTTCAATGATGACGAGTTCGGCGCGCAGATTGTCTTTGGCATTGCAAGGCGGGTTCCTCCTCCAAGTACTTCATAGAAGATTTTGAACACAAAGATAGTGTCCGGCTCTGCAAAATAAGTTTCCACATATTGCCATAGAGAGAATAATATTTACAAAAATCTAATCTGCTGACGTATTCCGTAGTGTGACACACCACGGCCAAGCCTTTATCCGAGTCGTTTCATTATCCCACCTCAGCGCGTCATGCGAGGCGGTTTCCTTGGCACGTCTTGTTAAAGCAGAGATCGTGTCCCCTTATTCCGGGATTCTCATCAATACGGGCGTGGGTAACCCAACCGCGCCATTGATTACGGCGCTTGGAGATAAGCAAGTTTTACCAGGCTGGTGGGGACACGTAGTTGCGTCCACCCATATAAGGGGATAAGGATCCACCCTTTCACCTACGCCTTGTTCCTCCCTTGCTTATCCATTCTCGCGCACTCGAGCTCCAGTGCCCAAGTCCGCACTCCCCACCTCAACCTTCTCCAACCATGTCCGGAGCGGGAGGCAAGTGGATGGTCTCCTCTGTCACGGAGGGACACATCAAAAAACAGAGGAAGGTCGGATACTTGTCTAACGACATTGCGCACCGGCTTCCCGAAAAGGGGAAGCTCATCCCCACCCCTAGGCCCTATGAGAGGGTGGTGTTCCTCCCCCATTTCCTCCGCGGACTGGGCTTCCCTCTTCACCCATTTGTCCGGGGGCTCATGTTCTACTACGGCCTAGATTTCCACAATCTGGCCCCGAACTTTGTCCTCAACATCTTGGCGTTTATCGTCACGTGCGAGGCTTTCCTCCGCATCCGCCCCCATTTCGGCCTATGGCTCAAGACTTTCAACGTCAAGCCGAAGGTGGTGCGCGGCAACCAGGCGGAGTGCGGAGGCGCCATGGTGGGAAAGATGGCCAACGTCTTATGGCTCGAGGGCTCCTTTGTGGAGACCCTGAAGGGGTGGCAATCGGGGTGGTTTTACATCACCGAGCCGCGCGACCCCGAATGGGTCGCAGCCCCCGAGTTTCGATCCGGACCCCCTACGCGGCTCACCTCCTGGAAGGAGACGGGCCTGTCGTGGGGTAAAAAAGGAGAGCTGACCGGACTCCAAACATGCGTCCAAACCCTGGTGGACAAGAAGCTCAAACTTGTCAACGTAGTCCAGGTTATGCTCATCCGCCTGATCCTCCCGTGTCAACAACGGGCTTTCAACCTATGGGAGTTCGACCCGGCATGGCACCAAACTCTGAGCAGGCTCTTTGACACGATGTACGAAGATGCCTGGAAGGTGCTTTTCAAGGGCGCTGAGGCCCCCGCATCCGCTACCGAGGATCGCGGATTCAGTACGCAGCGTCACGCTCATGCGGTAAGCTGTTTTTTCCTTTTACAGGTATCAATTTTTCATAGTTTGACTCCATGCAGGATCTAAGCTCCCTTACCTTTGACAGGATTGGCAAGTGACGTCCGGACAGATCAACTGTCCGGCTCCTTTGCCTGAAGGCCCAGCGGATGCTCGCTTGGCGAAGCTGCTGGTTCCGGCACCCTATGTGGTGCCGGAGAAGAAGGCCGCGAAAAAGGCCACGGGGACTCGAAAGAGTGCCCGGCGCCAGGAGGTGTTGGATCCATCATCCGACGGTTCCGAGGCGCATTCCTCCCGTGAAGACGAGGAGGAAGAAGAAGAGACCTCCCCCCCTCCAGCGGGAGGAGAGAAGAAAAGGAAGGCTGCCCTCTCTGGGGAGGCCGGAGGGTCCAAGAAGGGGAAACCCTTCCTTCGGACTACTCCACCGACGCCGACGACGGCGGAGAAGAGTGGCCGCCCAGGGCCAAGCCCCTGGCGAAATCGTAAGTATCCGGATACCAGAGTAATTCATAGTATTCGTTTATTGCACAGCTTTCCCTTATGTCGAATATGTTTATGCAGCCCACCCAAAGACCGGCTCGACGCGTCATCGAGCAGCTCACTGGACTCGTCGGATGTGAACTCGCTTCCGACGGCTTCCTCCCCCCGCCCTACGGACGACACCGAAGTGTTGTCCCAATAGGTTCCAAGCCGGGAGGAGGTGGTCCTGGAGGCGCCACAAGGCGACCTCCCGGACTCCAGGAGTAAAGGGGATGAAACCCCCCAGGGCTCCAAGTCTGGCTCTAGGCCGGACACCGCTCCAGAACCTTCAAAAGTTCCAGAGTCCGGCGGGGGACCTCCTTCCAAGAGGAGCAAGCCCACCGTGTCGGTGACCCCCGTCCAACCGGAGGCGCCAGACAATCTGTTGGAGGCGCTCCAAGGCGCCTCCATCGACGAGGAGCATCGCACCATTATGAGTGCGGTGGTCCAGAAGGTTCAGTCCGCCAAGAGCGGACTGACTGAAGCTTGTACTAGCCTTTTAACAGGCTTTGAGGTAAGTAAAGAATGTGTAAATAATATTACCGCATAGACAGTAGCCCCTGATGCTCTGTTTGGCGTTCGGGGAGAAAAGCCGAATAGAGGATCAAATAAAATCCGCAGGAGTCTAACAAAAAGGAGTCAATATGCGTATGCAGGCTTCTCTACTTGCGTCCGCCGCACTGACTGCGGAAGTGGACACGCTAAAGCAGAACCTCGAGCAGTTCGAGCAAGAGCTCGGGCGTGCCAAGAAGCAGCTCGAGGACAATGAAGGTAAGAAATACCTTGTTTAAATATATATAAAAAGGTGCAATTGCAAAAAATGACAGGATTATCATGGCTATTGTAGGGGCCATGTCTGAGGTGGCGACCCTTAAGCAAGCGCTGGTCGAGGCCGAGAAGAGGGTGGCCATGGAGCGCACCGAGCGGGAGAAGTATGAGGCCGAGGTTGGCAAGGTATGGCAAGAGCTCCAGGCTCTCATGGAAAAACATGAGAGTTTGGAGCTTGACTCAAAGACGCGAGCGTCCGAGCTCGCGGTGGCTATTGAAAATGCCAAGTCTGCCAAGGCCGAATCCCAGAAGACCCTCCAGGAGTTGGATGAGGTGAAGAAGATAGCGGCGGGTAAGGCATTCTTTATGCAAAGCAAACACATAAACGTGAGTTACTTGTTACTTACACGAATCCGAAGCTCTCCAGGAGTGTTCGCAGATCTTCCCCAGAGTGTGTCCGATGCCGCCGCATTCTATCGAGCTGAGGAGGGCAGCTCGACAGAGAAGGTGTTCTGGTCTCAGTATGCTGAGGCCGGACATCCCATGCCCCTGAGCGACCAGATGAAGCAACTGGTCGAGCTCCACAAGGCGGCCGAATAGGCCATGAAGGGCCTCATAGTTCGGCTGTGGCCTGGAGGGGCTCTGCCTGGGAGCTATTTCGGGCTGGTGCGGCGGTTGGTGGAGGCCTGTCCAAGGCTCGAAGTCACCAAGCGCTCCGTCTGCATTGAAGGTGCCCATAGGGCCCTTGCCCGTGCTAAGGTGCACTGGGGCAAGCTGGATGCTGAGAAGCTTGTGAAGGACGGGCCACCGCCGGGGAAAGAGCATCGCAAGCCCGAGAATTATTATAAGGATGTTCTAAAGGGTGCCTGCCTTGTGGCGGATGAATGTCCTAGGGATGTAATTTTTGAGTGAAACTTGCTCGTTTTGTCCTGTGCGCTGAAAACTTATTCATATGCGCTACGCAATGCTATTGGAATTTAAAATATTGCCTTCTGTGCGGCTGTTTATCAATTCTGAGAGATGGCAAGTCGTCGGCTTCTGCCCCCGTGCCGCTAGTGCTGGGGTGTTCGGGGATAAACCTGAGCGCTCTTTTTCCCATGTTTGGGTCCTTCGAGGGAGGCGCTCAGCCCAACGAACAAGGCAATCGGACTATAATGCGTGAACACTCTCACTTAGCCATAGAATTCTATAATTTTAAATTTCGGCGAAGCCCCTGGTATTCGGAAGACCGAGTTCGGGGCGCTATCCATGCCTTGGCCGGACAGAGCCGGCTCCTCGCTCTAAGCGGCATAAGTCGTTAGGGACTCGAAAAACCTCTCGAACAGCGACCAGCTCTCGCTTCATCATGACAGTCAGTTTTAGCTTTCTCCACTGAGGTGCTCGACCCAGCTCAACTGGGGCACAATCGCAGTGGTTCTCCTAGTGCTACCTTAGCCGATATAGCGGAACGTAAGGCACCAAAACATAGGAGCCGGGCAAACCCAACTATTGACCCAAGACATGATTCGGAGCCGATGCATATAATGCTATAAGTTCGGGGTGGCGCACTTGTTAAAGTGTTCAGACTTCTCACACCATATTGAGGGGTACTAAAGCCCCTGGCGTATTTAGGCCGTACCAAAGTGTACGGGTGCAATATGTCATTAAAGAACATATATATATAAAGAGTAATGCAAAAATAGACAAGAGCTATGCACTGTTTATTAAAGAGGGCTGCGATCAAAGCAGAACGATACAAATAATGTGATAAGCAAAAGGTTGGACTATGTAACATGTCCGTTCCAGGGGCAAGCTGCGGAATAGTATGCGAAATAGGTATACTACTCGTGATAGAGACCACCTGGGAGTTCCGTAATGCGGCGTGGCTTGTCTGCTTCCCTGGTTCTTGCATCGTTTGTGCGGCAATTGAACTGCCAAACAGGCCTTCCAAAGTGTGGAGTCCTGAAAGTAAGAGAAAATTAAAAAATCGGCAGCCCCTGGTGCGGTTTAAGCCGTGTTTCGGGCGTGCCGTGATGGTGCCCCTTCCCCTGTACCCATGGTATTTCTAGAGCGTAGTTATGTACGCGAAGTACTGGTGTCGCATTTTTGCGAGGGCTGGGGTTGGGGCCGCATTGCTACGCCTGCTCGGATCGTGCCAGGCGGTCTTGTTGTAGGTTACTCCAGGCACGCTTTACGATGTCCGGTCGTTTAATGGCCGGACTAGAGAATTGCCTGGAGAGGTTGCTTTGTACTTCCGCTGCAATGGCCGCCGTGTGCTCCTCCGTTCGGGGGGAGCGTTCGGTGTTTCCATTGACCGTAATTACTCCTCGAGGGCCTGGCATCTTGAGCTTAAGGTATGCGTAGTGCGGTACCGCATTGAACTTGGCGAATGCGGTTCGCCCGAGTAGTACGTGATAGCCACTGCGGAATGGGACTATGTCGAAGATTAACTCCTCGATTCGGAAATTATCCGGAGATCCGAAGACCACTTCAAGTTTGACTGAGCCTGTACAGTTGGCCTCTACACCTGGTATTACGCCTTTAAAGGTCGTTTTGGTGGGCTTAATCCTCGAGGGATCTATGCCCATTTTCCGCATTGTATCCTGCTAAAGCAGGTTCAGGCTACTGCCGCCATCCATAAGGACTCTAGTGAGATGAAATCTATCAATAATTGGGTCTAGAACCAATGCGGCGAATCTGCCATGATGGATGCTAGTGGGATGGTCCCTTCGATCAAAGGTGATCGGGCAGGAGGACCATGGGTTGAACTTTGGGGCGACTGGCTCTACCGCGTATACGTCCCTTAACGCGCGCTTTCGCTCCCTTTTGGGGACGTGGGTTGCGTATATCATGTTCACCGTCCGCACTTGTGGGGGAAAACCCTTCTGTCCACTGTTGTTCGGCGGCCGGGGCTCCTCGTCGTCATCGCTATGCAGCCCCTTGTCTTCATTTTCGGTGTTTAACTTGCCTGCCTGCTTGAACACCCAACAATCCCTGTTGGTGTGATTGGCCGGCTTTTCGGGGGTGCCATGTATCTGGCACAAGCGGTCGAGTATTCGGTCCAAACTGGACGGGCCCCTAGGATTCCTTTTGAATGGCTTTTTCCGCTGACCGGATTTAGAGCCTCTGAATCCGGCATTAACTGCCATATCCTCAGCATTGTCGCCGTTAATGCGGCGCTTCTGCTTGTTGCGACGCGACCTGCGACTACTGTCCCTAGTATCTAAATTACCAGGGTTCTTGGTCATATTGTTCCTACGAGCAAGCCAGCTGTCTTCTACCGTGCAAAAGCGGGTCATGAGTGTCGTGAGTGCTGCCATAGACTTCGGCTTTTCCTGTCCAAGGTGCCGGGCAAGCCACTCGTCACGAATATTGTGCTTGAAGGCTGCTAGGGCCTCAGCGTTCGGACAGTCGACTATTTGATTTTTCTTTGTTCGTAACCGTGTCCAGAATTGCCTGGCCGATTCCTCTGGCTGCTGAATTACGTGACTTAGGTCATCGGCGTCTGGGGGTCGCACATAAGTGCCCTGGAAATTGTTGAAGAATGCGGCTTCCAGGTCCTCCCAACAACTGATTGATCATGTTGGCAAGCTGTTAAGCCAATGCCGAGCTGGTCCTTTAAACTTGAGTGGGAGGTATATGATGGCGTGGAAATCATCGCCGCGGGCCATGTGGATATGAAGGAGATAATCCTCGATCCATACCGCAGGATCTGTTGTGCCATCATATGATTCGATATTTACGGGTTTGAAACCCTCGGGGATTTGATGATCCATTATTTCGTCTCTGAAGCATAGTGGGTGTGCGGCGCCTCTGTACTAGGCTATATCACAACGTAGCACCAATGAGCTTTGTCTACTGTGTTCGGCCCTGCCGAATTTGTGGCCGGCGTGATGGTTACCGTCTCGAGCCGTGGGGCGCCCACGCGATCCGTAGATCGATCTTGTTTGCCTTGCCTTGTCCTCCAACATATCTCGTAAGTCCGGCACATATTCCCGTGCCTTGGTACGGGGTGCGGCTTGAGTGGAGGGCCGAGAGGCCTCTTTGTCGCGGCCATGAGGTGGCCGGTCGGCCGCATCAAGTGCTTCCTCCTCTAATCGGGGTAGCAACCTGCGCTTTGGGTAGCTCTTGGAGGGGCGTTCAAGTTTATGCTCTTCATCCGCAAGGACTTCAGTCCATCTGTCGACTAGCAAATCTTGATCAGCTCTTAGTTGTTGCTGTTTTTTTCTTGAGGCTTCTTGTCGTGGCCATAAGCCTGCGTTGAAAACACTCTTGCTCGACGGGATCCTCTGGCACGACGAATTCATCGTCGTCGAGGCTTGCCTCGTCTTCGGAGGGAGGCATATAATTATCGTCCTCGACCTCTCTGTCTGCCGCTCTCTCATGAGGGCTGGTTTCTCCATCCTCCTGTGCTAAATCTTGCTGGAGGGGGTTTTCTTCGGCACTTTCCGGAGTATTATTATCTCCCGTGCTGGAATCACCGTATTTGTTTTGGCGGGATTTTGAGCGGCGCCGCTGACGCCGGCGCTTAGGCTATTTCTTGGAGGGGTCATCCTCCGCTGTTTCATCACCATCTCCTTCTTTTGGGGTGTCCACCATGTATATGTCATATGACGAGGTGGCTTTCCAGGGCCTGATAGGCGCTGGTTCATCATCGTCTCCTTCATCGGCGTCCATACCGTCGATGTCTTCGGAGTCGAAGTTGAGCATGTCGGTTAAGTCGTCGATAGTGGCTACAAAGTGGGTGGTGGGTGGGCTTTGAATTTCTTCATCGTCCGAATCCCAACCTTGTTGATCATAGTTCGGCCAGGGCTCTCCTGATAAAGAGAGAGACTTCAATGTCTTCAGAATATCGCCGAAAGGCGAGTGCTGAAAGATGTCTGCGGTAGTAAACTCCATAATCGGCGCCCAATCGGATTCGATCGGCAGGGGCGCGGAGGGTTCGGAGTCCGGAGAGGAGTCCGGCTCCTCGGAGTCACGAGTCTCGCAGAGTGCGGGGCTGGTGTTCGGCTTGATCGCCGTTGGGATCGCAGCCCCCGAGGCGGCGTCCAACCACCCATCCTCGATCGGCGCAGTTGGCTCCGAATTAAGGGTCAAAGCCGATGCGGGTGCGGCTTCCAGGGCATTGTTCGGCGGCAGAGCTAGATCATGCTCGTCGTGACAGTGCGGCGCGCTCGGCAGTGGCTCGAATCCGTCGAAGATCAAGTCCCCGCGGATGTCAGCCGTGTAGTTTAAACTTCCAAATCTTACCTGACGGCCAGGGGCATAGCTTTCGATCTGCTCCAGATGGCCAAGTGAATTGGCCCGCAGTGCGAAGCCGCCGAAGACGGAGATCTGTCCGGGGAGGAAGGTCTCACCCTGGACTGCATCGCCATTGATGATCGTAGGAGCCATCAAGCCTGATGGCGACGACACAGAGGAACTCTCAATGAAAGCACCAATGTCGGTGTCAAAACCGGCGGATCTCGGGTAGGGGGTCCCGAACTGTGCGTCTAGGCCGGATGGTAACAGGAGGCAGGGGACACAAAGTTTTACCCAGGTTCGGGCCCTCTCGATGGAGGTAAAACCCTACGTCCTGCTTGATTAACATTGATGATATGGGTAGTACAAGAGTAGATCTACCACGAGATCGGAGAGGCTAAACCCTAGAAGCTAGCCTATGGTATGATTGTTGTTGTGTATGTTGTCCTACGGACTAAAACCCTCCGGTTTATATAGACACTGGAGAGGGTTAGGGTTACACAAAATCGGTTACAATGGTAAGAGATCTACATATCCGTATCGCCAAGCTTGCCTTCCACGCCAAGGAAAGTCCCTTCCGGACACAGGACGAAGTCTTCAATCTTGTATCTTCAGTCCAGGAGTCCGGCTGAAGGTATAGTCCGGCCATCCGGACACCCCCTAATCCAGGACTCCCTCAGTTAGGTTTACCTTAATACTTTTTTTGTAGTTGCGGATGCTTGCAATAGAGGTTAATCATAAGTGGGATGCTTGTTCAAGTAAGAACAGCACCCAAGCACCGGTCCACCCACATATCAAATTATCAAAGTATCGAACGCGAATCATATGAACTTGATGAAAACTAGCTTGACGATATTCCCATGTGTCCTCGGGAGCACTTTTCCTATTATAAGAGTTTGTTTCGGCTTGTCCTTTGCTACAAAAGGATTGGGTCACCTTGCTGCACTTTATTTAATTTTGTTACTTGTTGCTCGTTACAACCTATCTTATCACAAAACTATCTGTTACCACTTATTTCAGTACTTGCAGAGAATACCTTGCTGAAAACCGCTTATCATTTCCTTCTGCTCCTCGTTGGGTTCGACACTCTTACTTATCGAAAGGACTACGATAGATCCCCTATACTTGTGGGTCATCAACACATAGCCCGTCGGAGGGGCTCATTCTCCATTTCAAATTGATGGAGAACAGCGTGCTCTCCGTCAAGGTCTTCGGGCACTTGGGAACTCTCCTAAGGTTTTGCGCGGAGAGCTCCACCGATGACGAAACCTCCTCCTCGGGCGAGAGTGACGAGGAGGACAGCGACAGCAACGACAAGGGTACCAAGCGGGAGGACGCTGACTCCGACTCTGGCTGACCATTGGCGGAAGCTCGGTCATCCGCATCGTCCTCCTCCCTCGGCCACGCGCCCCGCTGAGGGTCATCCTCGCCATGCTCTCCATCGGTGCGTTCCCCGTCGCCCATTCTTTGCCTTCACCTGCCGCACCTGGGAGGAAAGGGGCAAGAACGGGGATCACGGGGCACTTATCTCTCTTTTAAACTTGTAGGCATTTGCCGAATTTAAATTTCAAAGTATTGTAATCTCTCGAGACCATGCTTATGTTCTACAACATCTGTGCTTGTATTAGCATGTTAATGAAAAAAAACTAGCCTTGCGAGGAACTCGTGCACGGATACGCTCATGTAGAGGCAAAATGCCTCCTTAACGCAAATAAACGAGTCCTCCCGGCAAGCCGTCCTGCCGGCGCCCTCTACGCCTGTCGGAGAATCACATCTGCCAGGTTACAAACAAAGGGTCCAGCCCCTCGTCCATCTCCTTTTAGCAAGGGCTACTACGACCACTACGACCGAAGCAGCATTCGGGTCGGGAATGGGGGCACCTGAGTTTTTCAAAAGAGAGTGGCGAGGTTTTCTAATGCACAAGTTACAGGTTATGAACATGGATGGGCAACAGGCCAACTTTATCTGTTTGGTTTGCCTGGGATCGCCGTGCCAGACGGTCTTCTCAACTTCTTGCCGGAGCCGGGTCCTTGGCGGGATCAAGCGTCCTTGCTGTGGCTGGAAGGAAGAGAGGGCAAGAGCATGGACCCTTGGCAGTCCATTAATATTTGTTGGAACCAAAAAGTAGTACAATACCCTGGATAAGCATGCATATATGTATACACATAATCATGGAAATCAATAGGAAAATATACATACTAAGGGTTTCTTTCCCTGACTGCACGTAGGGTCTGCGCCTGGCTTTGTACAGAGGGTTACATGCCTTGCTGGCAAGGCTCGTACAAAAAGGGGGTTGTCGGGGCTCCCGGCAACCATGCCTTAGGGGTAAAACTTGCGAAGATGTTCGATGTTCTAGGAATTGCTCACCGGAATGCCATCCTCGGTCTCCAGGCGGACTGCGCCGGGCCTGGAGACTCGTATTACCCGATAAGGGCCTTCCCACTTAGGCTTCAACTTGTTTGAATTCTTGGCGGATTGGATTCGCCGAAGAACAAGGTTGCCTTCCTCAAGGCTTCGGGCGTGAACGTTGCGGCTATGGTAGCGACGCAAGGCTTGCTGGTAACAAGTGGCTCGCACAGCAGCCTGAAGACAATCTTCCTCAAGGAGCGTCACATCATCTTGGCGCAACTGCTCTTGCTCAAGCTCATCGTAAGCGAGAACTCGAGGTGACCCGTATATGAGTTCTGTGGGGAGAACTGCTTCTGCCCCGTATACCAGGGCAAAGGGTGTCTGGCCAGTGGCTCGATTTGGTGTCGTTCTGATCGACCAAAGAACCGCTGGCAACCTGTCAATCCAGGGCCTTCCGCACTTGTGCAGCCTGTCAAAAGTTTTGGTTTTGAGGCCCCGCTGCACTTCCGCATTTGCCCTCTCAGCCTGGCCGTTGCTTCAGGGATGAGGAACAGAAGCAAAACAAACCTTATCGCCGAGGTCTTGAATGTACTACATGAAGGTGCGGCTCGTGAACTGCGTGCCATTGTCGGTGATGACTCTATTTGGCACACCGAAACGACAAACTAGTCCCTTGAAGAACTTGACGGCTGATTGTGCTGTCACCTTTCTCACCGGTTCCACTTCCGGCCACTTTGTGAACTTGTCGATTGCGACGTACAAGTACTCAAAGCCCCCGACAGCACAGGGAAAGGGGACCAGTATGTCAAGCCCCCAGACTGAAAAGGGCCAGGAAAGAGGGATTGTTTGAAGGGCTTGGGCTGGCTGATGAAGCTTCTTTGAATGGAACTGGCACGCTTCACACTTGGTTACTAGGGCAGTAGCATCCTCGAGAGCGGTGGGCCAAAAGAAACCTTGCCGGAACGCTTTGCCGGCAAGGGCTCTTGACCCGGTCTGCCGCGATCCTGAGACCGGCAAGCAATCCCTCGTACTCCGTCGTGTTGTTCGTTGACTTTTCCCGGGGAAAGTGCATCTGGACTACGTACTTGAGGTGCTCTCCGGTGGGTGCAATGAGAAGCACGCCGGGACCAGCACCTTGCAGCGAGAAAGCTCCGTCAAAGTACATGATCCAATCTCGGCTCGTCTCCTTTCCGGGAAGGGCGGTCTCTCGAACTTCTTCGTCTAGCGTTGAGGTCCATTCCGCTATGAACTCTGCCAGGGCTCGGCTCTTGATCATTGAAGTGCTTTAAAATTTGAGGCTGAAGCTTGACAGTTCAAACGCCCACTCCACAATCCTCCCAGTGGCATCCGGATTGTGCAAGATTCGTTGCAAAGGGAGGCAGGTGACGATGGTGATCTCATGCGCTTGGAAATAGTGACGCAGCTTTCTCAAGGCCATAAGAAGGCCGAAAAGTAGCTTTTGTATGCCAGAATATCTTGATCTAGCCCCCTGTAAGAGGGAACTGACAAAATAAACCGGGTGTTGCACCACCTTCTTCTGTTCGACTTCGCCCGCTTGCGCGGACTCCGTCTTGCCGGGACCAGGCTCTGTTGGGGGTTCTGCCTTGCCGACATCAGGCCCTGCCGGGGAGAGCTCTGGCTCATCATCCGACAGCTCTGCCGCTACCGCTGCCTCTCCCTCAAATTCTCTATGTGCCACTAGCGCAGCACTAACCACTTGATTCGTTGCCGCTAGATATAGTAGCAACGGCTCTTGCGGTTTAGGTTCGATTAGTATTGGCGTGGAGGAGAGGTACTTCTTCAAATCTTGCAGCGCTGCCTCTGCCTCCGGAGTCCATTTCATTGGACCCGCCTTCTTCAAAACTTTGAAGAAGGGGAGGGCGCGTTCAGTAGATTTGGAGATGAACCTACTTAGAGCAGCAACACAGCCGGCAAGCCTACGGACGTCTTTGACTCGTCTTGGTGCCCCAATCTGCTCGATTGCTTTGATCTTGTCGGGATTGGCTTCGATTCCACATTGAGACACAAAGAAACCAAGAAGTTTGCCGGATGGGATGCCGAACACGCACTTCTATGGGTTGAGCTTGAGGTTGATCTTGCAAAGGTTGGCAAATGTTTCCTCCAGATCCTGCACGAGCGTGGCCTTGTCCTTGGTTTTGACCACTATATCATCCATATATGCTTCCATATTTCTATGCAGCTGGGGCTCAAAACCAATTTGGACTGCTCGGGCAAATGTCGAACCCACGTTTTTCAACCCGAAAGGCATCCATACGAAACAGTACGTACCACATGGGGTGATGAATGCAGTTTTCTCTTTGGCTTCCTTCATCATGAAGATCTAGTGGTATCCTGAGTAGGTGTCGAGGAATGACAGCAAGTCACACCCGGCAGTGGAGTCCACTATCTGGTCAATGCGTGGCAAAGGGAAAGGATCCTTTGGGCATGCCTTATTGATATCTGTGTAGTCAATACACACCCTCCACTTCCCATTCACCTTACGCACTACCACTGGATTGGCCAACCACGTGGGGTGGAGCACTCCTCTGACCAAGCATGCCGCCTCCAACTTCATGATCTCTTCGATGATGAACTCTTGTCGCTCCAAAGCTTGCTTTCTGACCTTCTGCTTGACGGGCCGCGCATGGGGACAGACAGCAAGGTGGTGCTCAATCACCTCCCTAGGAGCGCCGGGGATGTCGGATGCTTGCCATGCAAACACGTCGACATTTGCCCGCAGGAAGGCGACAAGCGCGCTTTCCTATTTGCTGTCGAGGGTGGAGTTTATGGTAAAAGCTCCACCCGTGCCATCCTCCTTGACGGGCACCTTCTTGGTTTCTGGCGGGGCCGCCTTGGACCTCTTGCTCCCGCTGGCGGAGCTCTCTGGCATGTCCTTAATGGTAACGCGGCGCTCCGAAGAGGCGCGTTTTCTGGAGGAGGTGCAGGAGTCCTTGCCGGTGTTGGAAGTCTTTCCAGAAGGGGCCTTGCTGGCAGAGGCAGAGGACTTGCCGGTTTTATTCCCTCCCCGAGCCTCAGCGGCAGGAACAAGTGCCTTGGCGGCAACCGCTGCAACTGCCTCCCAGTAGAGTTGGTCGGCGCAGATGAGCTCATCCTTTTTGTCGGAGGGGACGGTGATGATGCTCATCGGCCCGGGCATCTTCAACGTGTTGTAAGCGTAATGTGATGCCGCCATAAACTTGGCCAGCGCTGGGTGGCCGAGGATCCCATTATAGGGCAAGGGGATCTTGGCAACATCAAAAACGATCTTCTCCGTCCGATAGTTCAGCTCGCCCCCAAATGTGACGGGCAATGTGACTTTGCCCTTCGGCTGACTCCTCCCCGGGTTGACCCATTGAAACGTGCCCGTCTCCTCTCCATCGGGGATCTGCAGCCTTTCGATCACAGCGGGCGAGATCAAGTTCAGACCGGCCCCAACGTCAACTAGTATCTTCGTCACCTTGAGGTTGCTTATTGTTGGGGAAACCAACAACGGCAAACACCCAACCACAGTTGTACGATCAGGGTGATCCTCGGTGTCAAAGATAATAGGTGTGTTGGACCACTTCAATGGCCTCTGCGCATCAAAGGATGGCTCCGCCGTAGTGACTTCACACGCCCACTGCTTCAGTTGGCGGTGAGAGGTGTGCAATGAGGCACCACCGTCGACGCACATGGCCTCCGTAGCTTTCTGAAACTCGTGCTCGCCGGACTCATTGTCCTCATCATGACCATCATCTTCCTCCTTCTTGTCGCGGCCCCGAGCGGGCCTCTCTTGTTGATTATCCTTGTCGTCGCGGCCTCCTCGACCGCCACGCTTCTTGCCGGACCCCTCAGCACCATCCTGGCCCTTCTCCTCGTTGCGCCTCTCATATTCAGCTTTCTGCTTCTCTGCAAGCAGCTCAACCTGCCGGCAATTCTAGAGGTCATGGCCTTTGGTGCGGTGAATCTTGCAGTACTGCTTGTCGGAGCCTCCTGGCTTGTCGGCAGCTGCCAAGGCCCGGCAGGCGGCGCACCTAGCAACTTCCTTGCCGGGGTCATCAACCTTGGCCTTCTTGGCGGCGCCAGGGTCGCCGGATCCCTCGACGGCAAGCACGGTCTTGCCCTTATGCTTCCTATTGCGGCGTCGGCCCTTCTTTGCCGGGGTGACGGTGTCTTCGTCTGTGGAGTCGGTTTTCGCACTAGCATCTTCGCCAGAACAAAAGTATGAAACAGATGCATGGCTTGTCATCGGGGTTGTGCATGATTTGAATATTTTGTGTGATGAAGATGGAGCATAGACAGACTATATGATTTTGTAGGGATAAGCTTTCTTTGGCCATGTTATTTTGAGAAGACATAATTGCCTTGTTAGTATGCTTGAAGTATTATTGTTTTTATGTCAATATTAAACTTTTGTTTTGAATCTTATGGATCTAAACATTCATGCCACAATAAATAAAATTACATGGATAAATATGTTAAGTAGCATTCCACATTAAAAAATCTGTTTTTATCATTTACCTACTCGAGGGAGAGTAGGAATTAAGCTTGGGGATGCTTGATACATCTCCAACGTATCTATAATTTTTATTGTTCCATGCTATTATATTATCTGTTTTAAATATTTTATATGCATTAATATGTTATTTTATATTATTTTTTGGGACTAACCTATCAACCTAGAGCCCAGTGCTAGTTTCTGTTTTTCCTTGTTTTTGAGATTCGCCGAAAAGGAATACCAAACAGAGTCTAAACGGAATAAAACCTTCGCGATAATTTTTCTTGGACCAGAAGACACATGTTGTACTTGGACTCCAAGTCAGAAGAGCTTGGAGTAGACGACAAGCCATAGGGGCGCGCCCCCTATCTTGTGGTCTACTCCAACACCCCCTGACCTAATTCTTCGTCTTATATATTCACATATATTCCCAAACCTCCAAAGGAATCCATGAAAACACTTTTCCATCGCCGCAACCTTCTTTACCCGTGAGATCCCATCTAGGGACCTTTTCCGACACCCTGCCGGAGGGGGATTCGATCACGGAGGGCTTCTACATCAACTCTATTACCCTTCCGATGAAGTGTGAGTAGTTTACCTCAGACCTATGGGTCCATAGCTAGTAGCTATATGGCTTCTTGTCTCTCTTTGATTCTCAATACAATGTTCTCCTCGATGTTCTTGGAGATTTATCCGATGTAATATTATTTTGCGGTGTGTTTGCCGAGATCCGATGAATTGTGGATTTCTGATCAGCTTATCTATGAATATTATTTGAATCTTCTCTGAATTCGTATATGCATGATTTGATATCTTTGTAACTCTCTTTGAACTATCGGTTTAGTTTGGCCAACTAGATTGGTTTTTCTTGCAATGGAAGAAGTGCTTAGCTTTGGGTTCAATCTTGTGGTGTCCTTTTCCAGTGATAGTAGGGGTAGCAAGGCATGTATTGTATTGTTGCCGTCGAGGATAAAAAGATGGGGTTTTCATCATATTGCTTGAGTTAATTCCTCTACATCATGTCATCTTACTTAATGTGTTACTCTGTTCTTTATGAACTTAATACTCTAGATGCAGGCATGAGTCGGTCGATGTGTGGAGTAATAGTAGTAGATGCAGAATCATTTCGGTCTACTTGACATGGATGTGATGCCTATATTCATGATCATTGCCTTAGAGATATCGTCATAACTTTGCGCTTTTCTATCAATTGCTCGACAGTAATTTGTTCACCCACCTTATTATTTGCTATCATGAGAGAAGCCTCTAGTGAAACCTATGGCCCCCGGGTCTATTTTCTATCATACAAATTTCCGATCTACAATTTTAGTTTCTGATCTACTATTTCTGCAATCTTTTACTTTCGGATCTATAAACCAAAAATACCAAAAATATTTACTTTATCGTTTATTTATCTCTATCAGATCTCACTTTTGCAAGTAACCGTGAAGGGATTGACAACCCCTTTATCGCGTTGTGTGCAAGTTGTTTGATTGTTTCTGCAGGTATTAGGTGATTTGTGAGTTGTCTCCTACTAGATTGATACTTTTGTTCTCAAACTGAGGGAAATACTTATCTCTACTTTGCTGCATCACCCTTTCCTCTTCAAGGGAAAAACCAACGCAAGCTCAAGAAGTAGCAGTAGGCGTCGGCCATCTCAATGCCTCTGCTCCATCCTTGACTTGGTGGCATGTCGAAGTTGAAGTGGGTCACCCCTGACCACTCCATCCACCCATGGCGGCCATGGTAGTGGTTATCTTGTACTGTTGGGTCGACAAAGCCCATCGGCGCGGTTTCAGTCCCGACATTATTGCCAATATATTTGGCGTTGCAATAGCCATGATGGTGAGCTCTTTTCCTTCGTATTCACGATGGTGGTGATCTAGTTATGTGCAATGTGTGAGAATTTTGATGTATGTCAGTATTTAACAGTGATGGGGATGTAGTCATATGTCATCTGAGAATCTAGTGCCATTAGCTTACAATGATGAGAATCTAGTTAATAGTTATGTGCTAGGAGTTTGGTATGGTAGTAGTATGTTAGGGGTTTGCTATAGGTGAGGATCTACTTAAGGCAATGCTAGTATGTGTAGTAACGGGCGGTGCGCAGGTCCTTCGTCTCAGAGGCCATCCCATTGTTGGATTCATCGGTTTTATCTTCCGTAATTTTGCCTCTGCCCCACCGCCCACGGCTGATTTGTCACCATCAATAATGCTCAAAGTCTAGCTAAATGTTTTTGAGTTAAATGTGTGTGTCTAATAATGGATATCAATGTAATGTGATGTATTGCAGTTTTGGTATATGGATGCATGTATGAATGTGATACATCAATTTATCTATGCAATACATATGCATGTACCAATATTAATGTGATGTAATGAGTAAACCACTAGCACAACAACACTTTCTGGCCTGTGAGGCTAATGGTGGGTGCCCTGCTTGCCACTAGTAGGCCTTTTGCGCCCACCACTAGTAGGCATTCGTGCAGTAGTGAATTTGATTTATTCACTTGTCGGTGTTGAGCAATGTATCCCTAGTTAATACTCAATTGTTGTATAACAGCCATAGAAAAATGTGTATCTTAGGAGGGCAGAGAAATCGAATATTTGCAAGGGGACTCCAGGATCCGAATAGGGCCATCTTTAGAAGAAAAAGGAGAGATAGTTTGAATAAGGGAAAATAGTTCATGCCACAAAGAGAGCCCGACTTGGGTTACATACCTTCGAAAAGTCAACTTCTGGTCAGTGCAATCCCAAGCATGGGCCAAGGTACATTCAGGTTCATTGCAAATAACAAACAAATTTCAAAGCATGTATTTAGAGAAAAACTCCAAGCCAGATATCATGCCAAAAATTATATTCACACCATTACTCGGAACCCATTTGTAAAAGGTCTTGGAAGTAGAAATAGCCCATGTCACAGTTTTCCAAAAAGGAGAGCCCAAACCACTTCTTGACCAGAGCAAATTAGGGTTGGAACTATTGTATTTAAAGTTCAAGATTCTAGCCCATATTTGTCCTGACTAGAAAAATATAGTTTGCCCCAAGAAACAAGAAGGGTGCTATTAAATTCTAAGCTTAGGAAACCCTAAGCTACCAAACAATTTATTCCTAGAAACCAAACCCCAGTCAGCCAAATGGTATTGACGGGAGACACCTATATTACCCCAAAAGAAATGATACATTTGGGACTAATGGAATTGATAACCCATTTTGGAAATTTAAGCATAGACATATCAAGTAAGCAGGTATACTGGTGATACATGATCGAAAAAAGGTGTGTTTGCCCCTATAATACATATTTTTAACCTAGTCATCTAGATATATTCTTAATGAATCTGTCCATGACATGCTGGAGATCCTCTATTTTCAGCTTGTTAAAATGTAGTGGAACCCCCAAATTCTTGAAAGGTAATTAACCATTTTATAGCAAAAAAAAATGAGCATAGAAGTTTGCCTCCTCAACATCCACATTAATAGTCAATATGTCACTTTTATGGAAGCTGATTTTCATACCATAAAGGCTTTCCAAATAGGAAAGAATCCCTTTTAGGTTTGTGGCTTTATCCATAGACTTCTCAATGAAATGGATGGTATACTAGAAGCTCACAATGCCACCAAAATGACATGAGGTTGCGTCAAAAAAAAAAGACATGAGAGCAAAGCGCAGAAACTGGATTATGGGAGCAACTTTTTCTAACATGAAGGTAACAAAAACACCATTTCAGAATACATTTATCATTCTCGCTTGCTATTTATATACTTTGACACTTATGTATTAATCCAATACATTAACCGGACTTCTCGCAAAACTTTTGGCATTTACACCAAGCTTCACTATCAAGATTTCTCATAAAAGAATAATACATCTATATTTTTTCAAAAAAAAATCTCTCTCAACCAAACCAATTTGGTGATCTGTGACTTGTGTTACGCCCCTATTGGATCTAGCTCAAATATGTACAATCTTCCATTTTGCTACTCTTACTCCTTTACAACAGTCCTAACTAAGCTCTGTGATGATCAACACTATGCACCCCTTTCCTCGGTGTAACTTGATGCTCTTCGGTGACGTTGTAGCGCAGTGGTATACGGCCCGATGGCACCATCCCGTTGCAGCAAAATGTCGGCGTGTATCATTGAGTTTGGGAACTTTTGCCGGTGTCGATCTTGGTGGCTCTGGTGCTTGTCCTCTACAATCTTCTCAACCTTCATGCCAGCCTTCCACTCATCATCAATAAGCTTTTCTTTCTTCTCAACGTTTCTATCGGTATTTTCCACTACGACTGTGAACACGAATGGACCCACTTGTAGGTAGTCATCCATCTTCAGTATGGGCTCTAGGGCCTGAACGACCTCTTTCATGGTGGGCCTCAACTTTGAGTTTTGGCTCAAGCATTTGTACGCTACACGTGCAGCCAGTTCGGCCCCCTGACACGAGTACTGGCATTCCAAAGCCGGATCCATGACCCGATGCAGCTTGTCCTGCTTCTTGAGGTAAGGTCTGGCATAGTCAACCAAGCTTTGCTCCCTGGAACGTCGAGCACGGTCAATGGACCGCCGACCCGATAACAGCTCAAGGAGCACCACGCCGAAGCTATAAACGTCGCTCTTAGCGGTTAGATGCCCCGTCATGATGTACTCTGGTGCGGCATATCCATGTGTCCCCATGATACGTGTCGTGACATGGGTGGCGTCGCCGTTGGGCCCATCCTTGGCCAGGCCGAAGTCGGACAGCTTGGCGGTATAGTCCTGAAATGCAAGAAGCAAATTAGGTTAGGCAAAGATAACCTGTGACAAACACAGATATATCCGTGTAACATGACAACGTTTCTATCGTGCTAAGCTGTATCTGTCAGGCTGTTGCTCTGATACTGACATAATCATACATTACGGCACGGGTGGGTACAGATTTATTGATTGTGAGTAGTAGGATTTATGTGACAAATGGGCATCCAGGAACCTTCCAATTCCAAGTCCCAATCATGGCGCCGCTGGCTTTTCCAGCGAAGCCAGCAAACATGTTTGAAACGGGTGCCAGACTTTGACATTCAGCCGTCCACAGGTGGCTCTATCGACAACTCGTGGTCAAGGCTAGAAAATGGTGAGATGGTTCGATTGATCGTGCAGTTGACTCACCGAGTCGAGCAAGATGTTGGACGCCTTGAGGTCGCGGAAGATGACCGGCGTGTCGGCGCCGTGGAGGAAGGCGAGGCCCTTGGCGGCGCCGACGGCGATCTTCATCCTCGTCATCCACGGCATGGGGCCGTCGATGCTTCTGAAGAGGTGCTTCTCCAGGCTGCCGGTGCCCATGTACTCGTAGGCCAGCATCCGGTGCTCCTCCTCGTAGCAGTACCCGACGAGCTTCACCAGGTTCCTGTGCCTCAGTTGCCCAAGGAAGAACACCTCCGCCTGCAGAATCAATCATGGAGAAGTTAGTTGGCGCAATAATGGAGGTATTTTATTCGACAGCTCATGCATCCGTACGTGCAACAACAATGGTGGAGTCAGTGGGTCGACTTACCAGCCACTCGTTATGGCCCTGCGAGCTGGAGTCGAGGTCGAGGTACTTGACGGCGACCGTCTGCGCCTCCAGGCCCGGCCGGAGCTCAGCGGCGAGCTGGCCCTTATACACGGGCCCGAAGCCGCCGCAGCCGAGGTACCTGGAGCGGGAGAAGCCGGCGGTGGCCGCCCTGAGCTCGGCGTAGGTGAAGGCGTGCAGGTTGGAGCCGGAGAGCGTCAGCGAGAGGTCCTCCGGCGTCAGCGTGCCCGTCGACCCCAGGCTGGACAGGGAGAGCCGGGACGCCGTCGACGCGGACGACGACGGCAGCAGCGTCCTCCGCTCCCCTCTCCTCCGCCTCGGCGTGGAAGACGGCGACGGCCCTTCGTCGTCGGTGGCCGCCCCCGCCGCCGCGCCTCCGACGCAGCAGAACATAGACCTCCACGGCTGCGCTGAAGCCATCGGTGATACGATACCAGCTCCGCGGCGATCGAAGATGGACCGCGCAATGCAAGAATCGAAGAGCTGACAACGATCTTGGCGATGCAGATTGGTTGGTTTCTTGGTCGAGCTGTGAGGGTCTGGGGAGTTGAAGAGGAGATGGGAGAGAAGAGACTGGTTGACGACGAAGCATCGGTGGGCGACGGCGGGTATATATAATGGCCGTGGTGGTGGAACGGAACGGAACGGAATCGTGGTGTTGGCTTGCCTTGACCCTGTCGCGGGGCACGAAGCCGCGGCGCGCGGGCAGTAGCAAACAAGAAGCAGACGAGTCGTTGAGCTTCCGGGGCTTGACTATTCCCGCCTTCCTTCCTCTTCCCCTCGTACGGAACGGGCGAGCGAGGGAGATGCCACGGGAGACCGGTAATCTGGAATCTGGTGCGAGGGCGCATCACACCGCTTTACGTGCGTGACGCTGACCCGGCGCGCGACGGGACGGGTGGAAAACGTGAGGTTGCTTGAAGCAGGGGCCATATGCGCGCTCCGTGTCGATGCTGGCCGTGATTGACCGATTGGCGATGCAAATTAACTAGTGGCAGGTGTCAGACCACGTGAAAACCCAACATATGCCGATCAGGCAGCCGGTTGAATGTTTTAGTAGTACGAGAGAAGATAATTGCCTCTTCTGGCTACGTCCATGTTCTTCTGCTAGTAAAATGGTTTTCCCTAAGGTGCGTAACCCACAAACCATCTCACAGTATCGACCTATCTCGTTATGCCCGGTTCTGTACAAATTGGCTGTCAAGGTCATCATCAATAGGATGCGGGATTTCATGGATGAGCTCATTAGCGAGGAGCAAAGCGCTTTCGTCCCCGGATGCCTCATTACTGACAATATTTTGGTTGCGTTCGAAAGCATTCATGCCATGCGGCGAAGGAGGAAGGGGAAGAATTACTCTTGCGCAATCAAACTTGATATGATGAAAACTTACGACCGAGTTGAATGGAGTTATTTGGAAGCTATACTATCCAAGATTGGTTTTGGCGCAGACCTTGTCAGACTTGTTATGGAGTGTGTAACATCAGTGTGTTTCTCAGTACGAGTTAATGGAGAACTATTGCCTTTCTTCAACCCATCTCGGGGTTTGCGGCAGGGCTGCCCGATGTCGCCGTTTCTGTTTCTACTCTGTGCAGAAGGATTTTCTTCCTTGCTCAAACATTATGGCACAGTGGATAGAGGGATTCGAGTCAACTATCACGCCCCTTAGGTAAACCATCTGCTCTTCGCAGATGATAGCCTCATGTTCAGGAAGGCTGATGCTGAGAGTGCGAACAGATTGAATGCGATTTTGCGCATCTATGGTAGTGCCTCTGGTCAGTGTGTCAATAGAGAGAAGAGTGCCATCTTCTTCAGTCCAAACACCCCACTTGATCAACGACAGCTTATCAAAACCACCCTTGATGTACATGCTGAAACTTTTAGCGAGCATTACCTTGGTCTCCCAACAGCCGTGGGCAGGATCACCAACGGCACATTCGAACATATAAGGGAAAGATCAAGAAGTTGCATGCAGGGATGGTCAGAGAGATTGTTTGCGTGTGCGGGAAGGGAAACTCTGATTAAATCCATCACGCAAGTCATCCCCACATTTAGCATGAGTGTGTTTCTGCTGACAAAGAAAGTATGCAAGAGCTTAACGACTTGCATGGCCAAGTTCTGGTGGAGTAGCTCCATTGACAAACGTGCTTTACACTGGATATCATGGAAGAAGCTTGCAACACCTAAGTGCAAAGGAGGAATGGGTTTTCGGGACCTCCATCTTTTCAACTTAGCAATGCTTGGCAAACAAGGCTGGCGGCTTATGACAAATCCTAACACCTTGTGTGGCCGAGTTTTGAAAGAAAAATATTGCCCCAATTCTGATTTCATGCAGGCTTCAACACCGGGCTCCTCCTCGGCGACTTGGAGGGCGATTATCGCCGGGCGGGAAGCGCTGCGAACGGGGCTCATTATGCGGGTCGGCGACGGATCTTCTATATCCGCGTGGTCTGACCCATGGGTGCCCGGCATAGCCAACTTTATTCCCACTCTCAGGATAGCAGATTTGGTGTCAAAGGTCAGTGATCTTATTGATACGGACAACTGGACATGGCAGCGGGATCTTATTCAAGAGTCATTCCAGCCATCCGATGCGGCAGCAATATTGAACATCCCTTTGAGAACCGGCGGTGGCGAGGACTTTTTAGCATGGGCACATGATGTTTCAGGCAACTATACCGTTAAATCGGCGTACCGAGCTCTAGTGACTCGCAACGAGCGTCAAGCTCAAGAGGAAGGGCAGGATACCGAAACTCTAATCAATGAGCAATAGGTATGGGACAAGCTGTGGAAACTGAAGGTGCTGCCCAAGGTCAGGGTTTTTTTTTGGCGGGTGCTGAGAGGCATTTTACCTGATGAATGCACTTTGCTACATCGACACCTGCGAGAACAAGGAACTTGCAAGCTTTGATTGGCTTATGATGAGGACTTGGGACACGCTCTACTTAGGTGCAGCCATGCAAAGCAGTTTTGGGAAGAGGCCGAGCAGCTGTTCGACTTCGACATGCTCACACTCCAACCCCTCACCTGGGCAAAGGATGTCATCTACAGCGACACACTCACCACCAGGGATCGATCGATACTAGTCTCGGTGATGTGGTCTATATGGCACTCAAGGAACAAGCTGACTCATGGCGAGGACAAGCTTGATCCGGCGACCTCGGTCCGCCGCACGAGGGAGACACTAGCGCTCCTGGACATTCCCCGGCAGCAGGTGCTAATGTTGCCGGGACACGGTTGGCGCCCTCCAGACCCCGGATTCGTCAAGATCAACAGAGACGCAGCCATACATCTTGATGGCGGCAAGGATGGTGCAGGAGGCGTCGCTCGCTCCCCGACCGCCTTCCAAGGAGCGTGGAACAAGCCCTATCCTGGGGTAACAGATCCTCTCATAGCTGAAGCTTTGGCGGTGAGGGACGGCGTGATCTTCGCTAAACTAAGGGGCTTCTCAAACGTCATCATGAAGACGGACTCTCTGGAGGTTGTAAACCTCTGGGCTACTCGACACGACTCCCGTTCGGTCGTGGCTCCTATTTTGTTAGATATTGGAGAGCTTACCACTTGTTTTTCATCTTTTGATATTTGTCATGTTGTAAGATCAGCTAATGAGCCTGCTCACATCTGTGCTAAGTATGCTTGCACGATTGACAGGACCGATAGTTGGCTCGATAATACTCCCGGTTTCCTGGTCAGTGCCCTGTTGGCGGACTGCCCAGCGAATACCTTTAATCAATAAAGCTCTCTATTAGCCTGCAAAAAAAAAAAAAAAGCAGCGCTGGGTGATAGTTTTTTTGGAAACGGAGCGCTGGGTGATAGTGGAAGCTACTCCCACTTGCAAAGCCACGAGGTGCTACCTGAAGCTGGTAGAGCATGCAGCATCAAACGCGATCTGATCCCAGCAAATCTCGCCTCCCACAGCACAGCGGGTGCAACTTCCGGCGGGTTCTCGTGCTTATGCGCTGGTCGTTCGGTTAATCCTTCCATGAATAATGACACGTGCGCTAGAGATCGGAGAATGTTGAGCGGCCAGATGAGCGACAGGTTGGATGCAGAGATGCGTTGCACGCTCCGTCCGATCCGCCGTACGTGCACAATACTCTTTTCCAGGATCTTATTACAGGTCAAGGATCGCAGCGGCAAGCAACTTGTCATGCCCTGCAGTGGCACTTGCATTATCATGTACCCTGCGTGCTTTCGAAGAAACTTAGCAAGCTGGTTATCATAGCATTGGAGTTTAGCTGTTCTGTCCGCTAGCCAGAATCCAGCTTAACTGTCGTGTTTATCAGTTGACGTTTTGGGTGGGGCACTGTTTTTTTTTAATCTTTTTTCTTTCTCAGAACTGTATTATAGTAATTCTCTGCGTGTGTCACGTATGGAGTGACATAGCATTAGCCTCGCACCATTGACCGTGAAGAATGTTCAGACTATTATGTCATTCTGGCATATCTTTTTGACAGCATCTTCTTGCTCCGGAAGATTAGTCTACCTGCTTTCGTTAGCTTTTGCTAAAGAGAAAATGCCATGAAAACGTTGACCAATGGAATGGGTCTCGTGCTTATGCATGGGCTGAGTTACATTGGTATCTATGAGTACAAATGTGCACACATTACTTTTACCAAAAGCAAATCGAGTACATAGATATACAAAGGCGTATACGTGTGTGATGTCCGTTGGCTAGCTTATGGCGGCGACCCCCACATGTGATGAGGGTGCTCCATGCGAGGGTACCCTATGGTGTGTCTCTACAGTCTGCACTGTGATGTCCTTCGACTCCTCTCGGTGGCACAAAGGCGTCGTGGCGTCTTGGCCGACGGCCACCCATGTCCCATGACACATGTGGTGTTGCGGCTGTGTGCCCTCTGCTGCGCTTTGCTTTTTTATTACGCCAATGGTGCAGTGTCGCGGTTGCGTCTTGGCTGATCGAGGTCATTTGATTACACCAACGGTGACTCAAGCTAGGTTGCCTCTCCCACTATCGCGTCCTGCTGGCTATCTTTTGTGGTAGTTGTGCTTGTGTCGTGATGGGTTTCTCTCTTCAATCAACAGGCTTCGAGGATTCTTGGAGTGATTCCCTAGTTTTTTTTTTCCTTCTTGTGTGTTGTTACTCATCTCATGTAGTCTCTATGAGCTTTGGTTCATTTGAACCTATCTTGTAGAGGCTGCATTGCCGCATAGCACCGTCGAGGACAACCACTATTTTACTGCACGCATTAGTATATATGATTATCAATAAATTAGTTGGTCATCCTTATGGCATGTGAATGGTATTTTAGTAACTTTACTTTTTAGACAAAAGTTGTAAGTGTGAGATGATTCCTAATCATCTGACAGGTTACCTTTCAGACAAAAAGCTCATGATGGTGGCACCAGGAGACACCGTTGGGGGTGCTTCTCCCATTCTCTGCTCGTCATTGCGGTGGGCAAGACCGCTCTATTGGTGTCTTGCCTCGTCAGATCCCAGCTTCTGATGAGGTTGAAGTTCGTCCCTGCATAGTAGGAAGTACTCCGACCTCTCTCTTCTTGGCATGATCTTCCACGAAGAGAGGTGCGACTGAGAATATGCGGATGGGAACGACACGCATAACCATCGGTAGACTTGGAGAGACTATGGTGCCCACAATGGCTTGCCGGTCTCCTTTGACGTTCTGTTGCATTCTAGGGCGGAATGGCGGCCCATTTCATTCCTCATGACCATGCAACCCAATGGGAGGAAGTACAACTTCTATCCGGAGTCCATTGTGTTCAGTCACGGAAGGCTTGTTGTACCAAGGGGTCTCGCCCTCGGTGCCGACAATCTTAGTTCTGTAGGGGAGATGTTTTGGACCCGGTTGGAATTTCCTTTCACCTTTTAGGGCCCTCCTTGCATAAATGAGGGGCATCTTTGTAATTTTTGTTTTTCTTGGGTCTTGATGTCACTACAACAAAAACCCTCCTATACCAACACATTTGTACCAACGATATTATAGGATCTGTTGTTTATCCCACCTCCCACCTCCCGCACTTAAAGCTAACCTCCTCGTCCCTAAGGATGATTAAAAAAAACTCCTCGTCGCCTATGGCGCTTAGAGCCAACCTCCTCTCCCTAAAATAAATCAAACCACCCCATACCCGCAACCCCCATCAATACCTCGCCCGCCATCTCTCTCCCCCGATTCCCCTCTTTCCCATCTATCTTCCATTGCGGCCGCCGCCACCTTCAATTCTGCCTAGATCCGGCGCTGTCCCGCGACGTCGCTCATAGGTCAGGCTCCCCCTCAGTGCACTCGTCCTATATTCTTCCTTGGCGACGTCCTCCACGCCACTGCACGCGTCCTGCAGTACTAGTCGACACGGATTGCCGGCGCAGCTCGCTCGCCTCTGTTTCGGAGGCCACTGCTCCGCATCGCTACTGCAGGCTCGGGCATGGATCTGAAACAAGCTGTGTGTAGGGTGATGCTCCCTTGTCTCGGTGCTGGCCGGCAGTGGAGACGGACCCGAGATGAGAGTAGGATAGGGTGGAACTCCGGCCGTGTTCCTCAACTGCCAATTGGATCCCGCGCGTGCGGGTGGTTCTTGTGGCTCGCGAAGCCTTCGGCGGCGGTGGTGCCCCTTTTGGATTTATTTTGGCGCCCGGCGTGCTCAAGCTCTGGTGGTCTCGCGTGCGTTTGTCTACAGCTGCGTGCGTGGTTGGCTCGTGTGCATGTCTGATGTCTCTGTGTGGTGCGTCCGTGCTGATTGAAAGTACAGCCATGTGACACTGATTGTTTGCTACTGCCGCTGATTACTAGGCCGATGCTGCTCCTTAGTTCCTAACTTCCTATACAGTAGATAGAAGATGATTACCGCTGACGCTGATTGTTTGCTATCGCCGCTGGTTGCTATTGCTGCTGCCGATGATTGTTGTTGCCATTGCTGCTGATATTGCTTTTCCTTATATTAGTACCTATACCGTAGATGATATTCATTCCCAAATAAAAAATATAGAAGATTTGTATGTTTTAAAATTCTTGCAAATTGAACGAACTACTTGTTATATCTTCTCTAATCTTTCTCTTGATCAGATTCTCTTTTTTACTATCCACTGCAAAATTTACTCAATAATATGTACAATGCGTACAATAATAATCATGAAACCATCTAGCTCCTTATTGAGTCCATGGCCCCTTTTTCCATGCAATGGTTAGTATTATTTGTTCCACCTGTATCTCATCATATGATTTTTTTCCCTTGCAATTTTTGTGCTTGCAAGATGTCAGCTAGCAGTCTATCAGTATCTAAACAATGCAGTAACCATGATGTTGGTATGAAACTGTCCTACAGGTCAGGTTTTGAACTGTTGACAATAGATGCGCAGATTGATAAGATTGTGTTAAAATCATTAATTTGCATTGGCTGATCGTGTAAGGGATTAACTTTCTTTATTGGCGTGCAGCTTCAGGGGCAGATGGAAATGTATAGCTTATGACATAATCACAGAAAGTCGGGCAACCCATTCGCTTACTTGATAAATCCTCCCCTGGTTCAGTCCACTAAGGTGTCCATTTCCTTATCTCCTCCTCATGACGCAGCATTCTTATTTATTTGTAGGATCGAAAATATGTCTAGAGGGGGGGGGGGTGATTAGACTACTTGACCAAATAAAAACTTAACCTTTTCCCAATTTTAGTTCTTGGCAGATTTTATCTATTTTGGGACAAATCAAGCAATCATCACATAATTCAAGCAAGCATGCAAAGAGTATGTTGGCAGCGGAAAGTAAAGCATGCAACTTGCAAGAATGTAAAGGTAAGGGTTTGGAGAATTCAAACGCTATTGGAGACACGGATGTTTTTCCCGTGGTTCGGATAGGTGGTGCTATCCTACATCCACGTTGATGGAGACTTCAACCCACGAAGGGTAACGGTTGCGCGAGTCCACACAGGGCTCCACCAAGGGTAACGGTTGCGCGAGTTCACACAGGGCTCCACCCACGAAGGGTCCACGAAGAAGCAACCTTGTCTATCCCACGATGGCCAACGCCCACACAGGACTTGCCTCACTAGCGGTAGATCTTCACGAAGTAGGCGATCTCCTTGCCCTTACAAACTCCTTGGTTCAACTCCACAATCTTGTTGGAGGCTCCCAAGTGACACCTAGCCAATCTAGGAGACACCACTCTCCAAGAAGTAACAAATGGTGTGTAGGTAATGAACTCCTTGCTCTTGTGCTTCAAATGATAGTCTCCCCAACACTCAACTCTCTCTCATAGGATTTGGATTTGGTTGAAAGAAGATTTGAGTGGAAAGCAACTTGGGAAGGCTAGAGATCAAGATTCATATGGTAGGAATGGAATGTCTTGGTCTCAACACATGAGTAGGTGGTTCTCTCTCAGAATATATGAGTTGGAATGGTGTGTGTGTGTTCTGATGGCTCTCTCTCATCGAATGAGGAGGAGGTGGAGGGGTATATATAGCCTCCACACAAAATCCAACCGTTACACAGTTTTCCAATCTCGGTGGGACCGAATCAATAAGCTCGGTCGGACCGAAAATGTAAACCTAGTGACCGTTAGTGATTTTTCGGTGGGACTGACATGCAACTCGGTAGGACCGATATGGTTAGGGTTTGGGCATAACGTAATCTCGGTGAGACCGATTACACAAACTCGGTGAGACCGAATTTGGTAATTAGCTAACCAGAGAGTTGGTCAGGCAAACTCGGTGGGACCGATTTGCTCTTTCGGTGAGACCGAGTGGAACTCAGTGAGACCGAAAAGTTACAAAGGGGAAACACTGAGTTTACATTGCAATCTCGGTGGGACCGATTCGCTCTTTCGGTGGGACCGAAAAGTTACGAAAGGGAAACAGAGAGTTTGAAACCCCATCTCGGTGAGACCGAGATCCCTATCGGTAGGACCGAATTGCTAGGGTTTGACAGTGGCTAATGACAAGTGAAACTCGGTGGCACCGGATAGGAAGAATCGGTAGGACTGAGTTTGGCTTAGGGTTTAGGTCATATGTGGATATGGGAAAGTAGTTGAGGGTTTTTGGAGCATATCACTAAGCACATGAAGCAAGAGGCTCATTAAGCAACACCTCATCCCTCCTTAATAGTATTGGCTTTTCCTAAAGACTCAATGTGATCTTGGATCACTAAAATATAAAATGAAAAGTCTTGAGCTTTTGAGTTTGAGCCAATCCTTTGTCCTTAGCATTTTGAGGGTTCCACTTTCACATCCATGCCATGCCAATCATTGAGCTTTCCTGAAATAATCATCTTGGAATAGCATTAGCTCAATGAGCTATATGTTGTTATGAATTACCAAAACCACCTAGGGATAGTTGCACTTTCATTATTCCATATCCTTAATTTTTACACTAACTAGTCCAGCGAGTCTTTGTTAGTTAAGTGTGCCAGTATATGTCTATTTTTTCCGATCATAACTTTTGTACATGCCTATATTTTGTAGATTCATATAGGTATTGATATTCAGGTATTCAATGCATGACAAATGATACATGATTAGGGAGCTGAATTGTGACCAAAGATCAAATCCTCTTGGGCATATGATATTCTACATTGGCAGGAAAGGCACATGGGCAGTGTTTCTTATAACTGGGTAAGTACTGACATAGAATTGTTCATCCATTAGTTAGGTTTGCTATTATTCATATTGTTCAGCCATTACATAGGTCGCCCCTGATGCTTTTTTCTTAAATATATATTCAGCTTATTGATAGGTTGGTCTTGAAAAATTAAATATTGCCACATTAAATTATTATTTTTTCCCTGTAAACACCTTGGATCCTACCTTCTCTAGAAACAAAACTCCACTACTTTTTCCTAGAAAAGACCAAATCTAAAGAAGTGTTTCTTTTTCATGTTGTTTCTTCTACTAGTTCTAAGAGTCTTATTCTTGAATCTTGATTGAGAAATTATAATGTGACATTGTAGTTCTCAGGTAACTACGAAATTTTTTGTGATGTAGATTAGTTAATGACTTTGAGCTGTTGGCATTGAGTCCTTTTCTCCTAATACGTCATAGCAAGCATGAGCAGTATGTGGGTAATCGTGACACTAAACTAGTTAGTGCTGAGACCTTTAGAAAACGGAAATATCCAATTTTGTATAGTCGATATTATTGCTTGCCTACTCACCATTTAGTTGGTTGCTGAATGCATATCATTCTTGATATAATATAATCTATGGATAATTGTTAGTAGTGAATACATGCCGCTGGCTGTTCGCAGTGAACATGCACACTGGATTGGTCAAAGATAATCAGTGTTTTAACATGTCCTCCTACTAAGTCATTTGTTACACATACATAAGATTATTTCTTCTTCCCCAACAATCTTTTCTTTCACACTTTGTAATTTTTATGTGGATCCTTTTATGTACAATACATATTATGTTTATTTTTAAACTTCATTTAGAATTTATGCCTAAATAGTATTATGATTTTTCTTTGTAGGTGAGAATTTCAATACAAGATGATTACTTGGATCTTGGAGAACGTATGATGGTTCTTGGTACTTGGAGGAAAAACAAGACAATTCTCTGAATGTTTAGAAATTTTATATTTTGTTTTATTTTATTTTTCGAAGGAAGTGATGTACTCCTAATTGATGATACTTCCATTGTAATGTAACAGATTGTTCCATTGAATCAATATATCATTTTCATTTTTACTCTATCGAATTTTACTAAAGTTCTACCTTGTACTGCCATTCAAACTACCTACTGTTACAAATGATTATATATGGAGGTTATTCTATTTTATAAGCACCAGTGCATAGAACAACAGTGTTATAAATGATTATATATAGAGGTTATTCTATTTTGCAAGCACCAACGCATAGAAGCGTTGCATGAATACGTTGTTGCTTTGGAACACATTATTTCTCAGATCACCAACGGATCTATATATGTTGTTGTAGACCCTTGCAACGCCACCAACGACAACACATATGAATCCGTTGGTGTAGGCCTTTGCAACGTTTATGCGGACAAACGACAACGCATCCATGCGTTGCAATAGGGGGGTTCTTGTTGTAGTGTGTGAAATGCTTTGTGCCATTGCTTGACAATTAATAAAAGCATCTGGAGCATTCGAGCCCTTCTGTGTTCAGAAAAGAAAAGGAGAGTAGATGGGTTGTTGAGCTTCCTGAGCTAGAGTATTTACACCTTCCTCGCGAGCGAAATTCCACCAGAGAACGGTAAAGTCTTACTGCCGGTTTTGCATTTGGAATCTGGTGCGTGAGTGCGTCACAATTTCTCTCCTTGCTCACGAGGTTACTTGAAATGGGGGCATATGCGTGCTCCGTGTTAATGTTAGCTGTTATATTAATTTTTTCCCAAACGTGAGCATAAATACGTTCTCCGTGTTGATGTTAACCGTGAAATTAACTAGTGACAAGTGCTTTCCCTCAAAAGAGAAAGGAACTAGTGACATGTGCTCGCTCAGACCCACGTGAGAATTCCACGAGTATCAGCCAATTAAGCGTTTTAGTACTAGTACCATTTTTCCTTTCCGATAAAGACATTTTTAGAAGGAGGTTTCAGTACGAACATGCACATGCTTGCCTCTCTCGCCAGGTCTACGTTTTTCTGTTAGTGAATTGTCGCCGTCAAAGTGCTAAAGCCAATCAGTAAATGTTATTACTTCGGCAGTCCGGGCGAGTGATGGCCAGCAAGGCTAAGGTGATAGTGGAAGCTGCTTGCAATTGCAAAGCTGGTGAAGCCGTTGGCTCCAGCGTCTATGTCTGAAGCTGATGAGGCAGCATCGAACGGCCAAAAGGGAGGGATCTGATCTGATTGCACCAAATCTCGCCTCGCCCGCAGCAAAGCGGTTACAACGTCCGGCCGGTTCTCGATCGTGTTTATGCGCCGGCCGCTCTGTTAATCATTCCATTTACGACACGTGCTAGCGATCGGATAAGCGTTGAGTGGCCTGGCCAGATCCATAGGTTGGATGCAGACATGCATTGCACGCTCTCTCTGAACCGCCCTACGTGCACAATATTTCTAGAATTTTACAGGTGAAGGAGTGGCAAACAGCTTGTGCTGTGCTGCAGAGGCACTTGCAATTATGGTGTTTTGTGGGAAAATAAATAAGCTGCTGGTTACTAACTCCATTCTATGTTATTCAAAGTTCTATCGTTGTTTAAGTCAAAACTTGTCTATATCCTACCAAGTACATGAAAGTGTATCAGCGTCTACAACATCAAATTAGTTTCATTAAATTCATTATCAAATGTATTCTCGTAAAAAGATCATAGACTTGGCCAAAGTTACACAAGTTTGACTGAGGATTAATCCCGGACTTTCAGTTAATCGGGAACGGGTGGAGTATGATATTTAGATGTTCAGTTCGCTCACTTGAATTCAACCTACCAGTCTGTTTATTTGTTGACGTTTTGGGTCACTATGTATTTCCTTTTTCTTTCCTGCTGCATAATTGTTGTGACAATGATTCCTAATTTCATGTTATATTGCCTCAAGTTGATATTGTTGCTGTCAGAAATGGCATTGCATACATGCTGTCAAAATGGTCAATTCAAAGAAAAATGCCAACATATACAATATTCGTGATCAAATTTGAAGACCAAGTTACACTAAAACATGATTCAAATTCGTTAGTAACGCCGACCTGCAAATTCCTCCAATATATGTCCATTTTTATGTCTAGGCATGGTCCGCGGACATGATACGGGAGGGAGACATCCAACACTAATTACAAAGTATTCAGCTGGGAGGGAAAAAATAGGTGAAGACCGAGTGGGATATTTGTGGTTTAGTGTGCGGTTGGGAGGAGAGAGAGAAGAGGGGGATCATCCATGTGGGGTTGGGAAGAGAGAGAGAAGAGAGGGACATGCATGCATGTGGTTGGTCAAGTGCATGTCTGGATTCCGGTAAAACTCCCCCACGTTTGTCTTCAAAATACCAGAATTTGAACGTTCGGACAGCTTCGGGGACTGATAAAGGTCTCCATTGAATTGCAAAAGTGAACAAATGTGTCCCGTCGGACATATGCCGATGTTTTGCGGGTCTCCCTTGAAGATACCCTTATGCAACTAAACGGAAAGATCATCATGCCATACAACAACAACATCATCTCTTTCATTTGTCATCTCATGCAATCTCTGTGTTCTTCTTCTCTACCTTCTCTCTCAAAGCAACAACTTCTCCTTCACTTGACTGTGTAGCAACATCAGCCTCTAGCCACCATACTTTGCCCCGAACATCTCTGAACAATTCATGCAGACATAGCATTGTCGAGCCGTCATGACAAACAAAATGTGAACCAGCAACATGTACCAATTTGTTCAATTCATGCACAAATCACAAAAAAGAAGAACAAGGAACATAGCAGAGAAGAATAATGTGGATGTGATGAGCATACGAGATCATCCAAGATGTGGGTTGGGCTGGGCATAGTGGCGGAGCTATGTTGAGGCCGGGGGAGGGGGGCATTGCCCCTCAGCCTTGGGATTTTTTCTGTAGCTGCATAGATTGAAAAAAATACAAACTTTTACCCCTCCAAGAGTTCATATTTTTCCATTGGCCCCCAAGTCATCCTAAGCTAGCTCCACCATTGACAGGGCAACCCCTGTGATAAGAAGAACTACGATTTTGTCTACACCTTCATCACTATTACCGTTGGCAACGGTGCGCTCACACCTTTTTAGGATGCTCCATGGGTGGACAATCAAAAGCCCAAGGACATTGCCCCGCACATTTACGAGGCATCCACAAGGAAGAAGTGAAAGATCAGGGATGCTTTGAGCGAAGATGTATGGATTTCCAAGAACAAAAAGACCTCCAAATTCTCGATAGCACACTTTCGCGAATTCTTACGCCTTCGGGCTTCCCTTTGTGGCTTCTAGCTCCAATAGGGCATGGAAGATGAGATTGTCTGGAAGCACACCGACAATGGCCAATACTCTGCGGAGTCCACCTACAAGGCGCAGTTCCATGGCATTCTCCGGCCATCCATCGAGCACATGATATGAGCCCCACCAAAGGTTAAGTTTTTTTGCTTCGCTAGCCTCCGAGAACAGGATCTGGACTGTTGACGGACTGGCCGAAAGGGTTTGACCCAATTGTGGTCTTTGCCCTCTCTGCAAGCGCGAGCAAGAGACGTGATCACCAAATCGATCTTGAAATGCCGGTGCATGATTAGAATTTGGGGCATGCTAAAGACCCCTGTTAGTTTTGTGTCATATCTAGTATTCAGAGTTTGCCTCGATTTGTTACCGCTCGCGCAGCCCGCACCAAAACTTGACTTCATCAACACTGCTGATTGGAACATGCTACAATCTGCTAACAAATGGTGGGACCATCTTTGTGATCACTTCGTCCCCAATAGGAAGGCAATGGCCTCTTTTGTGTTACTCACTTCTTGGGCCATTTAGAACGAGCGCAACGCGCAGGTTTTCTGTCGCAAGTCTACTCCGCTATCGGTTTTGTTGTCCAATATCAAAAGGGAGACGGCCCTATGGGCCACTGTGGGAGCAAAAAAGTTGTGATCAATCATGCCAGGAAAGTGAAATAAATTGTAACATGGGTCGTGTTGTAACACCAATAAACTCTCTGCTTTTTTTGTTAATTAATACTATATGAGACAAGTCTTTTGCCTTGGCTTTTAAAGAAAAACTTCCTTCCGTAGTTGTTGAGCTTCCTGAGCTTTGAGTATTCACACGTTCCTCTCATCTCGTCTCAAACCGAGCATGCGAGCGAAATGCCACGGGAGGAACAGTAAAATCTTATTGGACCTGGAAATTGGAAGCCGGTGTTGAGTGAGTCACAATTTCTTTTCATAAACTGCTTCAAATAAAATATTTCCCTCTTCATCTTCGTGAGCGACGCTGACCCGGCGCGCAACGAAACGGGTGGAAAACGTGAGGTTGCTTGAAGCGGGGGCATATGCGCGCCCGTGTTGACGTTAGTTAGCTGTGATTGGCGATTCAATCAAATTAAACTAGTGAAAACTCCATGTATATCAGCCAGTTAAACGTTTCAGTTAGTCGCTGTCAAATTAGTAAAGTCAATTAAATGTAGTTTCGGCAGGCAATGCTGGGTGACAGTGGAAGCCACTTGCAAAGCAGGCAAAGCCGTTGACTCCAGCGGCTATCTATCTGAAAGCTGGTAGGGCAGCAGCATACGGCAAACAGAAAGCCGATTCCACATCAAAAGCGATTACTACGCCCGGCCGGCTCTGGAATTTATTTCTGTTGTTAATCCTCCCTACGTGCACAATGCTCTTTTATTAGAGTAGAATTTACAGGTCTAGGAGCGGCAAACATCTTGTCGTGTGCTGCAGAGGCACCTGCATTATGATGTTTGTCTATGACAGCTCCGCTTATCAATCAAGAAAATAAATAGCCAAGCTGGTTATGATCTTAGAGTTTAGATCTCTTGTTTGCTAACCACAACACAACCTACCTGTCGTGTTGATCAGCTGACGTTTCGGAGCAAAGGATGTTGAGAAGATTGGATTATTCCGGCGTATCTTTGACATCCTGTGCTTGCTCCGGAATATTAGTTCGTCGATAGCTTTTGCTAGCTATTCAAGGGAAACTACGAGGAAAACGTTGCTTGACGGGACTAACAGGAGAACGGTTGACCAAGGGCATGGAGCTTGTGCTTTACGGGTCAAGAAACGTCGTGGCGACGTGCAATCGATTCTGCTTCTGTTTGTCACCTTGTCAGTGTTGAAACTTCTTCTGTGATGAGCAGTTGAGCTCTTTTGCCATTTTTTTTGTATCGCGCAAATAGAATGGTCTTTGCGTTGAATATTATTTCACTCTTTTTTTTAAACCAAAAACCGTAGAACAATCGTTCTACGGTAATTTTCATTCAAAAGTAAGCAAAGTTATGTACAACAAAGAAAATAAAATACAACGTCCCACCATCTAACCAATACCAGCTCTAGAAAAGTCTATGATAAATTAAGTTAGATTATCTGCAATCCATCCTCTGAAAGCATCTCTGTATTTCTCTTTGGTTCTGAGGAGCAACAACTTGAGATCATCTCTGAGAAGATTTCTCCATGCTTGAACTGATGGGTTTTGAGCTTTGAAATTTTTTGAGTTTCTCTGCATCCAAATGTGCCAGCAACCGATGGTGATGATGCTCATTGCGAACTGCTTGGGTAACTGGATTAATAACAAGTTAATTTCATCAAAAACATTGATGCCTCTGACTTTAGAAGGGACAATTAAATCCCAGCATTGCAGAGCAAAAGGGCAGTCCCAGAGCAGGTGAAGGCTGGTTTCCTCACAAGAATAGTTACAAAGTTCACAATTGTAGCTTGGCAAATGGAACTTCTTTCTGAAGAGAAGATTCCTGACATTTACTGTCATGCAATAGTAACCATAGGAAAATCTTGTATCTTAACATAGCAGCACTTTTCTAAATATTCTTGAACATTGGAGAAGCTACCTCTCTTCCTTGCAAATGACCATACATTTGGATAGCAGAGAATCCATCATTCTGCTTGTTCCATGGGAAGCTCCATTTGTCTAGAGAGTTATTCAGATGGGTGGCTTGCAAGATGGCAGATAGTTCTTGAAATTGTTGGTGTGCTTGAATGGACAGTGGGGTAAAAAAATGTTCAGATACCTCCTCCAAGCCTTTGATTTTCTGCACTGAGATTTCCTCTTGTCTGCTGAAAGAGAACAACCGTGGGAATCTGTCTTTCAATATACCCTGATTCCAGTTGTCAATCCAAAATCTAACAGTGTTCCCAGATCCTAGCTTGGGGACAGCAGCCTGTCTAAATTCAGGCACTAACTTGAGAATACTTTTCCACCAAAAAGATCTTTGTGGAGTAGTGGAAAGCATTCTATCTGGATAATAAGCCTCCCAAATCAATTTGACCCAAGGAATATCCTGTTGATTTAAGAATTTGTGGACATGTTTCATAAGTAAACATTTGTTGTGGCTGGCAATATCCAAAACTCCAAGACCTCCTTTTTCTTTGGGCTGGCAAACTTTGCCCCAAGCAATCAAGGCAGTGCCTCTGTCTTCCATTCCATATTTCCTTCAGAAGAAGTGTTTGAGATATTTCTTAATCTGCTCCATGACACCAGAGGGCAGTGCTAGAGTACACATGAAGAAAATGGGTAAGCTGTAAAACACAGACTTAACCAAAACTAGCTTGTCCCCATATGATAAGAGGGAGGAACAACCAACAAGTCTTCTTTCAATTCTTTGCATAATGGGCATAAAATCCTCAATCTTTGGTTTGGAGAGACAGAGAGGTAAACCCAAATATGTGAAGGGGAGAGAGCCAACTTTGCAACCCATAATATTAGCCAAAACCAGCATTTTATCATTTGTAGTGTTGATGGGGACAATTACTGATTTTCCATAATTAACCCTCACGCCAGTGAATGTGCTGAAGTACATGAGCAAATTTTTGAGCTAATGCAATTGAGCAGCATTAGCATGCATAACAAGGACAGTATCATCTACATATTGAATTATAGGAAAATCCTGATCAACATTAGCATGCAGAGGGGCAGAGATCAGACCATTCTTCATTGCTTCATTAAGAATTTTTTGGAGCAGATCAGCAGCTATGACAAACAATAAAGGTGAGAGAGGATCACCTTTCCTGACCCCTCTTTTACAGAAGAACTGTTTTCCAGGTACACCATTTAGCAGCACTGAAGAAAGCCCAGAAGAGAAAATCATATACATCCACATAATCCACCTAGGTCCAAAGCCCCTAGCAATGAGCAGTTTCCTGATAGCTTCATGCTCAATCATATCAAAAGCTTTCTCAAAATCCAATTTCAGAATAATTAAATCTTGTCCTGATTGATGACATTGATGAATGAATTCATATGACCAGGCTAAACAATCCTGAATTGATCTCTTCTTAAGAAATCCATATTGATTCTGATGAACCAATTTTAGTATGACAGTCTGCAATCTATTAGCCAGAAGCTTTGTGATGATTTTGATGGAGCAGTTGAGTAAAGATATTGGTCTGAAATCATTAGCATGCACAGGAGCTTCCTTTTTGAGCAACAGAGTAATAAAAGAGGAGTTGATGCTTTGCAAGTTTAAATTGCCATTATAAAAATCTTCAATTAGTTTGTAGAAGTCTGGAGCAATGATATCCCAGCAATGCTTGATGAAATCAGTGTTGAAGCCATCTGGCCTTGGTGCCTTGTCAGAAGGGTGATCTTTAACTACTGCATCAATTTCCTCTTTGGTAAATGGCTTGTCAAGCTCAACTAGTTCAAGCCCCTTTGCAATAAGTGAGTCCAGGCTGAGAAGGTTAAAAGTAGGCGCAGAAGTATTGATTCTCTGTTTGAAAGCTCTCCATAGAATTGCAGCTTTAGCTTGATGATCATCTTGCATATTACCAGCCTCATCCTGTAAACTAGCAATATAGTTTCTCCTGTAATTGATTGTAGCCTTTACTTTCAGATATTTAGTATTTGCTTCCCCTTGTAAAATCCATCTAATTGTTGCTCTTTATTTCCAGTAAGCTCTTTGCATTTCCAATAGGTTTAGAAGGTGCTGCTTAATAATTTCTCTGCCATTCCATTCAACAGTTGATAAAGATCTAAAATCTTGTATCATAAAGAAAATGAGATCATTACAGGCTTGAATAAGTTTTGACAACTGAGATAGATCTTTGGCCCAAATCTTCAATCCTTTCCTTAATCTCTTTAACTTTGCAGTGATTCTCTTTGCACTATCAGTTTCATTAACATCCTGCTGCCAAATATTTTTCACAGTGTTCTTGAAACTATCAATCTGCATCCAGAAATTTTCAAACCTGAAAATCTTTGATTTTGGGATCATGGTGCGAATCTTGATGATGCATGGGACATGGTCAGAAATAGGCTTTGAGAGTGGTAATACCATAGTGTTTGGAAAATTGGAAGTCCAAGCTTCAGAAGAGAAAACCCAATCAAGCTTTTCTAGCAAAGGGGCTTCCTGCATGTTGCTCCAAGTAAAAGCTCTACCCTTCAAAGGAATTTCAAGAAGGCCCAAATTGTTGATTGCTTCATTAAATAAGAGCATATCATTGATATTACCCCCCCCCCTCTATTTCTGTTAGAAGGATAGGATATCGAATATAGTTGAAGTCCCCAAGCATCAACCAATTACAATCATCAGGTATCTGAATGTCAGAAAACCAGTCCATGAAAATAGCCCTGTCAGCAGAAAGACAAGGACCATAGATGTTTGATAGAGTCCAGGTGTCAAAGGAGAGTTTAGAAGTGAATCGAATGGAAATGGAGAAGGAGTTTTTGGAAATAGTTTCTCTAGAGAAAAGAGAGTCATTCCAGACTACTAACAGCCCTCCTGAAGCACCAACAGATGGTTGGTAATCAAACTTATTCAGACGTTTTGGGCAAAACTGCTTAAGATATCTGCTGCCAAACAACTCTCTCTCTTTGTTTCTTGGATGCAAAGCAAGTCACAGTTGGTCTCATTAATTTTATTTTTGATGGCTAACCACTTATCTTTATCATTGATGCCTCTGATATTCCAGTTCAAAATTTTCCACTGCTTATTCATGAGAGAAATGCACTGATAACTGAATATGATATATCTGAACAATCTTGCATAACTTAAAGATCTCAGTCTGCAATAGAGCTAAAAGTGCCAAAATAACATCTTCCCAGAACATGGGCTTACATAAAGTCACTTGGTAGGACCTGATCATTACACACATAACTCAAAAGGAAACTAGAGAGGACCCCTAATAGAACTTCATGCAGGGCTGGACACTCCCCCCTTCAGTGAACCCTTCTTGCCTTGTTCCTTCTCCTCTTTGCCCTTGCCTCCTTTTTTTTCTTCTTGGGCTAGTGGAGAGCATCATCTGAGCATTCTTTCTCAGGAACCTTTGCAAAATGCAATTGAGAGATTTTTAACCACTTTGTTGGGTAAAGATGGAGGATTAATATTGCAAGGTAAACAGTTTCTGTCCATGCAAGTTTTCTTTCTGTAACCATGATTCAGTTGTTGAATTCTACAGCTTCTTATCACCTGGGTTTCAATGAGTGGAGCCTTATCCTTCCTCTTTCTGTATACTTGAATGGCAGAAGTGCTAGAAGACATCCCTACTGATGAAGCCTTGGAAGGTGGAGTGGCAGCAACACTTGGAAGAGACACCTCCTTGACATTCTGTGTCTGACAAGAGGGCTGCAGGACGGAGTCACATTTATCAGGCACCACAAAAGGTTTTGAGTTTGAGTTATTAGATTGCTCAGAAATAAACTTCCATAATTGAGAAGAAAGCAACTGTTTGGCCCACTCAAATTTGTCTGGTGAAAGTAGAGAAAGTGCAATAAAATTTGCCCACTCATTAGGTACCTGAATTACCTCTCTGGGCTGTCCAACTGGAGCAAAGTGCTCCTTTCAGAGCTCAGCTACCTCTGTACTAGTGCAGTCCTTGTGCAGATCCTCATGAGCTTGAGACAGAAACATCTTTTGCATAACTAGGTTTGCAGCATCAGGCAATAATTGACAAGCTCCAACATGAATAGTGTCTTTATATATGGGAAGTGGAAATCCAGGTGGAGGGTTAGAGCTACCTGAATATGGACTAGGCAGGTCTAAAGCTTTGTTATTTTCAGCATGGCAGACAGCAGCAACAGTATCAACTTCCTGATGAATATCCAGAGCTACTCCCTGAAGCTCAGCAGCAGCACCAACAGCCTCTTGCTGAAGAATGTAGTCATCTTGAGTAACCAATGGAGCCAAAAACACTTGATCTTCAGGCATGGTGTTATCAGGAAGCTGAACAACTGGGTTCTGCACTTGTGGCTCGTGGGGTGGCTGATCCAGAGGCAGTTGATCAACAGTTGCAGCAACAGGCATCAAATCTTGTTGCACAAAAACTGCAACATCAGGAAGCTCTTGCTGCACAACCACAGCAGGCAGGTCAACAAGTTGCAGAGCAAGGGGGGCTCAGGCTGCTGCAGACCTTCCTCAAGGGGTAAGTTAAGGTCTGGAGGCTGCATCTCAGGTAGCATCTCTGGCGGATCATGTGGAGCAATCAAATTTCCAAACAACTGAATATTAGCAGCGCCCTGAACTGAATTTGCAGTCTCAACACTGTTTGAGTCAATACCAAGGGAGAGCGTGAGGCCACTGTGATCCATCTCTATATCTTGTGGCGCAACAACGTGATGATCCTGGATCAGCATATTATCATTGATTGGGAGCATTGCCCAATGGTCCCAGCCGAGATCATCTGCATTTTTTGCCTCTTCATTTTGTCCATGCTGAGCATGTTCAGGCTGCACATTGTTCTCATGTTGTGGAATGGGCCCAAAGAAAAGATTGTGCTGATTGGGATGATGGTGCTGTTTTGGTGGTCTTGGGTGCAGGTTGCCATCCACAGGAACGGGATCCTCATCAGGGGGTCCCCCTCCCAACAACTCCTCCTGAAAAATGATGACAGGGCAGGTCCACGATTATCCTTCGAAGTGCCTATCCCCAGTAACTGCCAAACTGACTGGAACATCAGAAAAAGCATCGATTCTAACTTTCACTTCAACAGCTGCATCCGTTGTTTTCACTCTATCCCAAGAAAGCAACTTTCCAAAACTGGAGACAGCGTTGTTAAGTTCAGACATGCAACGAAGATCTGCTGGGAAGCCAACTAACAACAACCAACAGTCTCTGGCCAGATTGAACTTCCTCTAGTTCATGCCCTGATCATGCTTCTCGAAAACTATGTGGATATCATCAAAAGGATGCGGGCTCCTATTGACTAAAGAATCTCTGTCTGCTTTACTGTTGCATCTGACAAAAGCTTGGTCAAAAGGGCATTTGGAAATAGAGGAGAACACAACCCTTTGCGAAACCAAGAAATCACTGAGAACCTCTCGGACATTGACAAAGGCAACTTCACCTTGGGGCATTGGCACCAGAGTGGCGATGGCGAGATTTTCATTGGAAAGCTGCATTTCTCCATGGATAACCCGAGCGCGCGCTGGCCTCCCTTCCACCTCGATAGCTTGAGTGCCGGGGAGAAGGAAAGGTGTAGGATCGAAGGGAAAGTTTGGCATGGTTGACGATCTCGCCGGAGCAGGGTTGGAGGGATGAAGCAATGAAGAAACCGAGGGAGGAGGATTTGATTGATGAGACTGAAGAGGGCAGCGAGAAAGAGGTGGGAAATTGGCAGAGTCCCGAGTAGAGGGCAATAAATTTTCTGTAGGGCCAGCATTACGGGAAGACGGAACGATAGAGCCACTGATAAGCGGGTCCCACCGACCATTGTTACCAGATTCCTGATTATTCACCAAATTGGGGGGATTTGCCATGTCAGAAGTGGAATGTGGAACGGCAATCTCGGCCCGGAATCTACAGTTGACTGCAATATGCCCCCATCTCTTGTAGGCCTTGCAACGGATTTTGTTCTGGCATTTGGGCCTCAAGTGGCCCGACATGAGGCAGCGAGCACAAAAAAGGCCAGAAGCGCTATGGGCCGCAGTGCCCAAAGATTTAAAACGCGCAGATCCCGCCCCACCCAAAGCTGTATTATTGGGCGAAGTTAAAACAGAATTAAGAGGGCCTCTTGACTGCAGCAAGGCTCGATCACGGGAATTTTGCGAAGAAAAAAATTGAGGCTGCTGAACAGCTTGATCATATGATCGACGAGATTTGTCGTTGGACACAATTGTCCAATTTTTGCTGACCGCATCATGATAACGTCGGTATAGATCCTTAAGATCATCATCCCCCTCTCCCATAGGAGAAAATTCATGGAAAAAGATCGGAAGACGGGTTGCCACCTCTAACAATTTCGAAACCCACTTTCGGAGCAGAAACGCAGAACTTGTATGACCAATTGCGCAGATGAGATACCTTAAAAAGCTTGGCAGAGCCGCCGAAACAAGCTTGAATGATAAGGCCCACCGATTCTGGATTTAGCTTGATTAACGAACGCGTGAATTCCACCATGAGGAAGAACTTTGGAGATCGAGGCGCATCTTGGGCATTGACGACTGCCTTGCACTATTTCTTGATGTATTCCTCGAAAGCTTTCCCAAGGGAGAAGTTGAGATTGGAGAGGGCCATACTGTGAAGTGGCCGACGGGATCGGAGCGATCACCGGCGGGAAGTGGTCACCGGGGTCGGAATGACCACCGGTGCGGCTGGCTTGGTGGCCGCCGGGGCCGGAGTGGCCTCCGGCGGGGGGGGGGGGGGGGGGGGGGGGGGGGGGGGGGGGGGGGGGGGGGGGGGGGGGGGGGGGGGGGGGGGGGGGGGGGGGGGGGGGGGCGGAGCGAGGGCTAGAGCGGGGCAGATACATAAAATGATATCTTTCTATTTCACTCTTCCGTCCTAAAAATATAGGGTGTGCAAGATTTTATTTTTTTCAAGACAAACTTTGCAACCTTTGACCAAGTTTATACAAAACTTTATCAAGACCTAGAATATCAAGTCAATACTATTAGAATCATCATGAAATATATATTTTCTATAAATTTTGCCAAATTTTGTGAAGTTTGACTTTTCGAAAAACTAATAAGAACTACGTACCTTACATCTTTCTTTTTTGTTTCAGGAGGCAATTTTTTTTTTGCCTCATCCATCAATTCAGAGAGAATTAGAGTGCGTTTCATGGACCATAGTCCCCAAGTACATAAGGTTATTACTCTCCTGGCGTAATTGCGCCTAATTTTTTTTTGCCCCCATGGCTACCCAAAGTTTAGCTTCATTCTTGATGTTCTGAGCAGTTGAGCTCTTCTACCTTCTTTTTTACCGCGCAATACATACTGATCTTTGTATTGAAAATAACTTCACTCCTCCGTCCTAAAATATTGTGTGTGTTAGATTTTTTCTTTTCAAGACAAACTTGTAGACTTTGTCTTATCAATACCTAGAGCACCAAATCAATACTATTAGAATCCTCATGAAGTATACCCCGCAAAAAAATCTTCATGAAATATATTTCCGATTGATATGCACTTTTCTATAAATTGTCAAATTTTGTGAAGTTTGAATTTTGTGAAAACTAATAAGTTCTACCTTACATCTTATGGGATAGAGGGAGTAATATAGCAGATCAAACACGAAATAATATCGGGATGTACCATCTGCATTTGGAGTTATTTAATAATATACCCGGTTCTTAAACAGATGAATTCTTGGAGGCGCTTTGACATGTTTTCCAACTTTGACTTAAATATGTTAAAAATAATCTAGATTGGCACGTAATAGGAAAATGGTTTCATTGGACTTGTAATAAAATTATTTCATAATATTATTTTCACCATGTTGTTTTTGCAGGCCTAGCCAACAAGGCTGGTGATACTAGAAGTTACTTGCAAAGCACATCAACGGTTACCTGCAGTGTTTGCTCTGGTGCTTCTACAATGCATGGTGTTTAATAAATTAAATTAAATTTTCCTTAAGCATCGGTGCTTGTCTCTAGAGAGTAGTACCGATGCTTAAGAAAAAATCGATTCATTTCTGTAAGCACCTTGCATTGTAAAGGGCTTAAGTGCTTTGACATGACTTCCTTGACCGGGTCACAGGTTACTCTAGTAATTTTACTAATTGAAACTAGGCTTGCTCCACACATTTTTCTCTACTACATAACCCCAAGCTTAATCCTTTTGAACCTTTTTCAACATCGAGGAGAACCATCGTTGGACTGCACACATCAGTATGCATAATTATCAATAGTTTAGTTGTGTGTTCCTTATGACATGTAAACGGTATTTTAGTAACTTTACCTTTCAGACAAAAGCTCGCGGTGGTGGCACCAGGAGACGCTGCTGGGGTGCTCCTCCAGTTCTCTGCTTGTCGCTGCGGTGTGCAAGCCTAGATTCGATCGCTCCATTGTTGTCACCATCACTGGACTTGGAGAGACTATTACGCCCACAATGGCTTGCCGGTCTGCTCCGGCGTTCTGTTGCATTCTAAGGCGGAATGGCGGCCTTTCATTCCTCATGACCATGCTACCGAAAGAGAGCAAGTACAACTTTATGCGGAGTTCGCGACATCCAGCCATGGACGGCTTGTCGTACCAAGTGGTCTCGTCCTCGGTGCCGACTGTCTTAGTTCTGTAGGGGGTCTGTTTCGGACCCGATTGGAATTTGCTTTCACCTTGCATAATTGAGGGGCCTGTTTGTAATTTTGATTTTTATGGGTCTTGCTATAAGATGCTCCGTGCCATTACTTGACAATTAATAAAGCGTCTTGAGCTTTCAAGCCCCTTCTATATTCAAAAAAGAAAAGAAGAGTAGATGGGTTGTTGAGCTGCAAAATCTTACTGCCCAGTTTCGGATTCGGGACCTGGTGCGTGAGCGCGTCACAATTTCTCTCCTTGCTCGCAAGGTTGCTTGAAATGGGGGCATATGCGTGCTCCGTGTTGATGTTAGCTGTAATACTATTATTTCTTTCGAAACGTTCTCCGTGTTGATGTTAACTGTGCAATTAAATAGTGACAATCGCTCGCTCAGGCCCACGTGAAAATTCCACAAGTATCAGCTACTTAAACGTTTTAGTACAAAGGTATTTCTTTTCTGATAAAGACATTTTTGATGTTTGCCTCTTCTCACTAGGTCTATGTTTTTCTTTTAGTGAATGGTCGCCGTCGAAGTGCGAAGGCCAATAAGTAAATGTTACTTCGGCAGTTCTGGCCAGCAAAGCTTGGTTTTTTAGTATCAAGTGAAGTGATGGCCAGCATGGCTAGGTGATAATGGAAGCAGCTTCCAAAGCTGGCAAAGCCGTTGGCTCCAGCGCCAATATCTGTACAGGAGAAGGATCTGATTGCAGCAAATCTCGCCTCGTGGCAAAGCGTTTACAAACCTCCGGCCGGTTCTCGTGTTTATGCGCCGGCCACTCTGTTAATCATTCCATTAACTACACGTGCTAGCGATCGGATAACGTTGAGTTGCCAGATCCATCGGTTGGATGCAGACATGCATTGCACGCTCTCTCTCTCTCTCTGAACCGCCCTACGTGCACAATACTTTTTTCTACTCCCTCCGTAAACTAATATAAGAGCGTTTAGAATACTAAAATAGTTTTTAGTATTCTAAACGCTCTTATATTAGTTTACAGAGGAAGTAGAATTTACAGCTAAATTAGTGGCAAACAACTTGTCGACTTGTCTTCTCCTGCAGAGGCATTTGCAATAATGGTGTTTGTGAGAAAAATTAATAAGCAACTGGCTGCTCCCTCCATTCTATGTTATATTCAAAGTTATATCGTTGTTCAAGTTAAACTTGCTTATATTCGACCAAGTATATTGAAATCTGTAACACCAAATTAGTTTCAATATCAAATGTATTTCCACACTATATATATTTTATGTTGTAGATGTTGAAATATTTTTTCATAGGCTTGGTCAGAGTTAAACAAGATAGAGCAAGGATAAATCTCGAACTTCAATTAATTAGCAACGGATGGAGTATAGTATAATCTAAGAGTTTATAGATGCTCTGTTTGCTAACCTGAATTCAGCCTACAAACATTTTCCTTTTCTCTTATTGCATACTTGTTCTTTTTTTCTTACTGCATACTTGTTGTCACACTGATTTTCTAATTTCATGTTATACTGCGTCAAGTGGTTTTCCATTAATTAACTAGACAATTATGTTTGTCTTGATTAATCGATGAGGCAAATCTTTTGCCTTCGTTTTTTTAAATGGACAACTCAAAGAAAACTGTCAGCATACCCAGTATTCCGTGAGCAAATTTGAAAATGGAATTACACTACAACATGATTCAAATTCATTACATTGCAACACTAGGACACCAACTACGATAACATCATCCGTGCAACTAAACCTTTTTTTGTGGTTTCCCGTGCAACTAAACCTAGCAGAAAGATAATCATGGCATACAACAACATCATCTCTTTCATCTAACATATCATGCAATTTAATTATGTATTCTTTTAAATCACTTGACTGTGTAGCAACCTCAGCCTCCTGCCTCCAGCCTATATACTATATCCTGAACATCTCTGAACAATTCACGCAGACATATGGCGTCGTCGAGCAGTCATGCCACTCTATGAACCCGCATCATGTAATCAGTTTGTGCACTAATTACAGGGAAAAAAAAAAGAACAAGAAACATAGTGAGAAGAAGGATGCGGCCTTGAAGAGCATACGAGAGCATCCACACATGCATAATACTACCTCGGTGCCATAGTATATGACGTTTAGGTAGGCTAAACTAGCATATATTTTGGCGTGGAGGTACTACTTCCTTCCATAGTTGTTGAGCTTCGTGCGCTTTTTTTTTTTTAACCGAAACCCGTAGAACACTACGGTATGTGTATATTAAAAATAAAGTGTGTGGGTATGTACCGATGAAAAGCATTAACAAAGGAGAAGAGAAAAAAATCTATCCAATTCTTGCTCTAGCAAAACCCAACATGGTAAAACAATTGAAGTTCAGGACTTGATCAATCCAGCTTGTAAGACGCGCCTCAAATTTATTCTTGATCATGTGCTTGAGCAAGAGAAGATCATTCCTCAGCATGCCCTTCCAGGATTGAAGCGAAAATGTTTGGATTTGAAGATTTTTCCATTTCGTTGGATCCAAATGTTCCAGCAGCCCATGATTATAATTTCCATAGCAATGGAGCTTGGTAGTGCCTGAGTTAAGAGCATGACTTCATCATAGACAGAAATGCCTCTATGTCTTGTTCCCAAAATGGATTCCCAACAGCTTAAGGCAAAGTTAATTACAGTCCCAGAACAGATGTAGAACAGTTTCTTCGGTCTGAGCAGTACATAGTTCATAGTTGTATGAAGGTAGGTGGAAGGATTTTCTGTTGAGAAGATTCCGTGTATTGACTCTATCATGTAGGAGCAGCCAGAAGAAAATCTTATATCTTAGCATAGTGGCATTCTTCCAAATTATTGATGAGAGGGGGTGCCTGATCTCCTTGCTTCAACATCTTTTACATCTTAGTGGAAGAGAAATTAGATCCCCAGGGGTATATCCACTTGTCAGTGTTGTCATTCACTTGTATGTCATGAGTAGAGGATATGCTTGTGAGGAGAGGGGAGTGTCAAAAAATTCCAAAGTGTTCTCACTTAGCAGATAGTCTTTCATTGTCAAATTTGTCTTGCAGGAGAATGAGAATAGCTCAGGGTATTTTTGCTTAACAGAACCAAAGCCCCAATTGTCTTCACATAATGATATAGTATTGCCTTGTCCAATGATTCCTCTAGTGTAGCTTTTGAATTGTGGTAGCAATTTGAGAATGCTTTTCCACCAGAAGGATCTCAGAGGTCTAAAAGCAATCACTCCTTAAGGATAGTAGGATTCCTAGATTAATTGCACCCATGGAAGATCATGGTGATGTAGAAATTTATGCTGATATTTCATGAGAAGACATTTGTTGTGAGTTGCAATGTGAATTACTCCCAATCCTCCTTGGTCTTTAGGGATACAAACTTTGTCCCAGGAAATAAGAGCGGTTACCTTTGTCTTCCATACCATATTTCCTCCAAAAACAATGTGTCATGTATTTGTTGATCTGTTCCACAATGCTACCAGCCAGCATGAGGGTGCTCATGAAAAAAGTAGGCAGGCTTGTGCAAACTGATTCGATCAAGGTGAGCTTGTCTCCATATGATAGCAGAGTTGAGCATCCAGCTAATCTCTTATAAATTCTCTTAACAACAGGCACAAAATCTTCTGGTCTAGGCTTAACTAGGCTGAGAGTCAGTCCCACGTATGTGAAAGGAAAAGCACCAATGCTGCAGCCCATAGAATTGGCCAAGAGTTCCATTTTTGCAGGACTGGTGTTGGCTGGAACTATTACTGATTTCTCATAGTTGATTCTTAGCCTTGTACATATGGAGAAGTGCAACAAAAGATTTTCAAGTTGTTCCACTTGAACTGTGCAAGCTGGCATCAGGAGGACTGTGTCATCAGCATATTGGATAACTGGAAAGTCAGGACAGGGGTGAGCTTCCAGGGGTTTCTGAAGGAGGTTATTGTGCATGGCCTCATTCATAATTGACCGTAGCAGATCAGCTGCTAAGACAAAAAGAAGAGGAGACAGAGTTGTCTAACCCCTCTCTTGCATTGAGATTGCTTTTCTGGGACACCATTGAGAAGCACAAAGAAAAACCAGAGGTGAAGGTCATATCCATCCACATAAGCCACTTGGGACCAAAACCCCCTAGCAATAAGAATCTCCTTTATGGTGTTATGCTCAATGAGATCAAAAGCCTTTTGAAAATCTAGCTTCAGTACAATGATTCTCTATTAGAGGAATTGCATTGACTGATATACTCATATGCCCATGCCAAGTAGTCTTGAATGGATCTGTTCTTAATAAAGCCATATTGATTTTTATGGACCAGTTTCAAAATAACCTTCTATAATATGTTGGCAAGCACCTTGGTAATAATCTTGATTGAGCAATTAAGGAGGGAGATGGGTCTGTAGTCATTTGGGGTTGCCGGGCATCAACCTTTAGAATCAGAGTGATAGAAGAAGAGTTGATACTTTGCAAGCAGATTTTTCCATGAAAGAAATCCTCAATGAGGGCATAAATATCAGGTGCAATAATGTCCCAACAGAATTTGACAAAATGAGTGTTGAAAACATCTGGCCCACATGCTTTGTCTGAAGGAAGCTCTCTAACCACAGCGTCAATTTCTTCCTTAGAAAAAGGTTCTTCTAAATTTGATAAAGTAGGGAATCTGTTGATGGGGCCATCCAGATTGAGATATCAAAAGTTGGGACAAAGGTGCAAAGCCTGTCTTTGAAAGCCTTGAGAAGAATATTTGCCATGGAGCTGTGATCCCTATGAATATTACCATTGTCATCCTGCAAACTATCAATGTGGTTAACTCTATATTTGAGAGTAGCTTTGGCCTGAAAATACTTAGAATTGGCTTCTCCAAATTGACCCATCTGATTGTGGCCCTTTGCTTTCAATAGATCCTATGCATCTCTAATAGATATAATAGATGCTTTTTCAAGAAATCCCTACCATTCCATTCAGCATCAGTCAACGGCATGAATTCTTCAATGTTGTCAAAGAAAAAGATCACTTCATTTGTGGCCTTAATTGAGTTGGAGAGCTGTGAAATAGATTTAGCCCAATGTTTCAAACATTCTATTAATCTCTTGAATTTGGCAGTAATCTTCTTGGCACTATATGTAATATGCATATCATGTTCCCAGCTGGCTCTAACAATGTCTTTAAAACCTTGAATTTGTAACCAGAAATTCTCAAATCTGAAAATCTTGCCTTTGGAATATGAGTGCCAATTTTAATAAGAAAAGGAGTGTGGTCAGACACATGTTTTACAAGGGGTACAACTATAGTATTGGGGAAATAAGTAGACCAAGCTTCTGAAGTGAAAACCCAGTCGAGTTTTTCAAGCAGGGTGCCACCTGCATATTGCTCCAAGTAAAGTTTCTTCCTTTAAGAGGAATTTCCACAAGTACCAGAGAATTGATTGCATCATTCAATTTCAACATGTCTGCAAAGTTGCATCCCTCTCTATTTCTGTTATGAGGATATATGATATAATTAAAATCCCCCATTATGATCCATTTAGTATCATCGGGCATTTGGATGTCTTTGAACCACTCAAGAAATTTAACTCTGCCTTCCCCTTGGCAAGGGCCATAGATATTGGAAAGAATCCAAGAATCTCCTGACAGTTTTGAGATAAATCTAATGGAGAGTGAATATTCATTAAGGAAAAGAGTTTCTCCTTCAAATAGAGAGTCATTCCAAGCCATAAGCAAACCCTCAGTTGCTCGTACGGAGGGTAAGAAATCAAATTTGTTAATTCTTCTTGGGCAGAAATTCTGAAGATATCTGCTATCAAATGATTATCTCTTTGTTTCCTGCAAGCAAATGATATCTGCATTGGCTTCAGAAATATTATTTCTCAGTGCCAGCCACTTATTAGTGACATTAATCCCCCTGATGTTCCAATTAAGAATATTCCAGTCTCTGTTCATATGAAAAAAGCGAGTCTGCTTTAGGGGCATGTGAGCCACCGTAAGAAGGCGCTCCTTTGAGCAATTCCAGGCAAAAAGAATGAGATGCAGGTACAAGCTCAGACTGACATAGAAGGAATTAACATTAATCACAGGAAGACAACACAGTAGCATCACAGCAACGAAACACATCTCTGGCATCTCAATGAATAAGCTGAGGAAAGCAGATTTGCACTAAATTAACATCCACAAACCAATAAGCAGCGAAACAAAAGTGATGTGTGCCATAAGTAGTTCTGACATGGTCCTCACTAGTTCTTGGACCCAGTCTCTTTCCCGAGGCTAGCTAGCTGATACGTCTCCAACGTATCTATAATGTTTGATTGTTCCATGCTATTATATATTCCGTTTTGGATGTTTAATGGGCTTATTTGTACACTTTTATATTATTTTTGGGACTAACCTATTAACCGGAGGCCCAGCCCAAATTGTTATTTTTTTACCTATTTCAGTGTTTCACAGATAAAGAATATCAAACGGATTCCAAATGGAATGAAACCTTCGGGAGCGTGATTTTGGAACAAATGTCATCCACAGGACTTGGAGTGGACATCAAGCAATCAACGAGGAGGCCACGAGGCAGGGGGGGCGCGCCTACCCCCTGGGCGCGCCCTCCACCCTCGTGGGCCCCTCATTGCTCCACCGACCTACTTCTTCCTCCTATATATATTCATATACCCCGCAAACATCCAGGAGCACCACGAAACCCTATTTCCACCGCCGCAACCTTCTGTACCCAAGAGATCCCATCTTGGGGCCTTTTCGAAGCTCCGCCGGAGGGGGCATTGATCACAGAGGGCCTCTACATCAACTCCATGGCCCCTCCGATGATGTGTGAGTAGTTGATAACCTACAAGTATAGGGGATCGCAACAGTTTTCGAGGGTAGAGTATTCAACCCAAATTTATTGATTCGATGCAAGGGGAGCCAAAGAATACTCTCAAGTATTAGCAGCTGAGTAGTCAATTCAACCACACCTGGAAACTTAATATCTGCAGCAAAGTATTTAGTAGCAAAGTTGTGACGCCCCCGATTTGACCATACACTAATCATACACGCAAACTTGTACGATCAAGATCAGGGACTCACGGGAAGATATCACAACACAACTCTACAAATAAAATAAGTCATACAAGCATCATATTACAAGCCAGGGGCCTCGAGGGCTCGAATACAAGAGCTCGATCATAGACGAGTCAGCGGAAGCAACAAAATCTGAGTATAGACATAAGTTAAACAAGTCTGCCTTAAGAAGGCTAGCACAAACTGGGATACAGATCGAAAGAGACGCGGGCCTCCTGCCTGGGATCCTCCTAACTACTCCTGGTCGTCGTCAGCGGGCATCACGTAGTAGTAGGCACCTCCGGTGTAGTAGGAGTCGTCGTCGAAGGTGGCGTCTGGCTCCTGGGCTCCAACATCTGGTTGCGACAACCAGGTAGAAGGGATAGGGGGAAAAGAGGGAGAAAGCAACCGTGAGTACTCATCCAAAGTACTCGCAAGCAAGGAGCTACACTACATATGTATGCATTGGTATCAACTGGAATAAGGATATTATATGTGGACTGAACTGCAGAAAGCCGGAATAAGGGAGGATAGCTAGTCCTTTCGAAGACTACGCTTCTGGCAGCCTCCGTCTTGCAGCATGTAGAAGAGAGTAGACTGAAGT